>NC_080800.1:55001378-55320128 GCF_028018385.1 Neofelis nebulosa
TTTTGAACTTATTTTTGTGTATGATGTAAGAAAGTAGTCACATGTCACTGTCCAGTCCTCCTAACCCCATTTGCTGAAGAGACTGTCTTTTTCTCCATTGGATATTCTTTCCTGCTTTGTCAGAGATTAGTTGACCATACATTTGTGGGTCCATTTCTGGGTTCTGTATTCCATTCCACTGATCTATGTGTCTGGTTTTGGGCCAGTACCAGACTGTCTTGATGATTACAGCTTTAAAATACAGCTTAAAGTCTTGAATTGTGATGCCTACAGCTTTTTATTTTTCAACATTACTTTGCCTATTCAGGGTCTTTTCTGATTTCATACAAATTTTTAAATTGTTTGGTCTATCTCTGCAAAGAATGCTGGCATTATTTTGAAAGGGATTGCATTGAATGTTTATTTGCTTTGGTTAGTATTGAAATTTTAAAAATATTTTTTTCTTTGAATCGATGAGTATGAAATGTTTTCCATTTTTCCTGTTTTCCTCAATTTCTTTCATATGCTTTCTACAGTTTTCAGCATACAGATAATTTATTCTTTGGTTAAGTTTATTCCTAGGTACTTTATATGTTTTGGTGCAACTGTAAATGGGGATAGATTCCTTGATTTCTCTTTCTGCATCTGCATTATTTGTATATAGAAATGCAACAGATTTCTGCATGTTGATTTTATATTCTGTGTTTTTGCTGAATTCATGTATTAGCTCTGTTTTTTGGTGAAGCTTTTCAGGTTTTCCACATAGAGTATCATATCATCTGTGAAGAATGAGATTTTGACTTATTCCTTGCCAATTTTTATGCCTTTTATTTCTTTTTGATCTGATTGCTGAAGCTAGGAATTCCATTACTATGTTGAATAAAAATGGAGAGAGTGGGCATCCCTGTCGTGATCCTGATCTTAGAGGTAAAGCTCTCAGTTTTTTTTCCCATTGAGGATATTTGCTTTGGGTCTATTCCTACTTTCTTTCTTTTTCTTTTTTTCTTTTCCTTTTTTTTTTTACTTTATTATTTTTTTAAATTTACATCCGAGTTATTGTTGCACTATATTCCTAAAATGCACTATATTCACTAAAATCATTGTTGCACTATATTCCTACTTCCTTGAGGATTTTTATCAAGAAAGGATGTTTTAGTTTGTCAAATGATTTTTCTGCTTTTATTGAGAGAATCATATGGTTCTTACCCTTTATTTTATTAATGTGGTGTATCATGTTGATTGATTTGTGAATATTTAGCCCTGCAGCACAGAAATAAATCCCACTTGATTTTGCTAAATAATTCTCTTAATGTACTGCTGAATTTGATTTGCTGCTATCTTGCTGAGAATTTTTGCATTCATATTCATCAGGGATATTGGCCTGTAATTCTCGTGTAAGTTATTTATATATTTTGGATACTAACCATTTATTATATATGTAATTTGCAAATATCTTCTCCCATTCCAAAGGTTGTCTTTTAGTTTTGTTGATTATTTACTGTGCAGAAGATTTTTATTTTGTTGCTGTCCCAATAGTTTATTTTTACTTTTGTTTCTCTTGCCGCAAGAGACATATCTAATAAGAAGTTGCTATAGCCAATGTCCAAGATGTTACTGCCTGTGTTATCCTCTAGGATTTTGGTGATTTGCTGTCTCACATTTAGGTCTTTCATCCATTTTGAATTTATGTTCTTGTATTGTGTAATAAAGTGGTCCAGTTTCCTTCTTCATGTTGCTGCCCAGTTTTCCCAACACCATTTGTTGAAGAAACTGTCTTATTTTCATTGGATATTCTTTCCTGTTTTGTCAAAGCTTACTTGACCATATAGTTGTGAGTTCATTTCTGGATTTTCTATTCTGTCCCATGGATCTATGTGTCTAATTTTTTTCCAGCACCATACTAGAAGTCCAGTATTTAAGCCCAGTTTAAGTCCAGTATTGTAATGGCTCCAGCTTTGTATTTCTTTTTCAAGGTTGCACTGGGTATTTGGAGTCCTTTGTGTTTCTGTACAAATTTTTGGATTGTTTGTTCTGCTATGTGAAACATGCTGGCTGTATTTGGATAAGGATTGCATAAAATGTGTAGATTGCTTTTAGTAATATAGACATTATAGCAATATTTATTTTTCCAACCCATGGCCACATGATATTTTTCCATTTATTTGTGCTATCTTTACTTTCTTTCATAGGTGTTTTATAATTTTCAGAGTACAGATAACTTAACTCTTTGGTTAGGTTTATTCCTAGGTGTCATAGTTTTGGGTGCAATTGTAAATGGGATCGATTCCTTAATTTCTTTTTCTGCTGCTTCATTATTGGTATTATTGGTGTATAGAAATTCAACAGATTTTTCTACATTGATTTTATGTCCTGCGACTTTACTTAACTTGTGTATCAGTTCTAGCCATTTTTGATGGAGTCTTTTGGGTTTTCTATATAAAATACTATGTTATTTGCAGATAGTGCAAGTTGTACCTCTTCTTTGTTAATTTGGATGCCTTTTATTTCTTTTTTCTTGTCTGATTGCTGAGACTAGGACTTCCAATACTATGTTAAATGACAGTGGTAGAGTGGATATCCCTGTCTTGTTCCTTATCATAGAGGAAAATATCTCAGCTTTACCCATTGCTAGGGTTTTATTACAAAGTTCTGAATCCATTTTCATCAGGGATGTTGGCCTATGGTTCTCTTTTTCAGTGAAGTCTATCTGGTTTTGGTATCATGATAATGTTGGATTCCTAGAATGAATTTTGAAGGTGTCCTTTCATTTCTGTTTTTTGGAATAGTTTTTTGGGGGAAAGGGTATTAACTCTTCTTTAAATGTTTGGTAGAATTCCCCTGTGAAGTCAACTCACCTTGGACTTTCATTTGTTGCAAGTTTTTGATTACTGATTCAATTTCTTTGCTCATTATCAGTCTGTTAAGCTTTACCATTTTCTTGTTTCAGTTTTGGTAGTGGCAGTGCCTGCCACTTCAGGGAGTGTCTGTTGTAAGTGCTGCATGCACTCTTCTGGTGTGTTTTGCCTACTCTTTATCCAGGCCAGTCATCTGCAGAAGCTCTCCTTGCCTACAGTAAGCAGTGTTTGTTCCTTGTGCACAATGTTGTGAATTTTAACTAGATGTGCTCTGATCTGCTTGTTAAGTGAGACCTGATATTGCTTTCACTAGAACTGAAGCCGTTTCTGGTAGGGAGAGATGATTTGGGCAGGGTTTTCTGCTGGTCTTCAGTCGAAGGTGCCCACCACAATGATACTGAGGGAATCTTGACTGAGAAGGACATTACCACCAAAGTGCAAGGGTGTGACTTTCGGTGTAAGCATGTTAGGCAGCCAGTGTCTGTGTTTTTCTATTTACCGCAGTTGATTCTGTTTATGCTGAGGGGCCTAAGAGGGAAATGGCTCCAGCTAGCTCCTTTGTTCCCAGAGAGGCATCTCTGTGCATGCTACCTCTCAGAGAAGCACTCTGAAAGAGTGAATAATCTCCTCCCTGTGTTTCCCAGGTGTTCCTCAGATCTTTGTTTCCACCCTGTCTGCCTTTCTTATTGTTTGCGTGCCTTGTCTCCAGAACCAGCAGAGTACCCTCCAAGGTCTAACCCATCCAAGCCTTCTGACTTTGAAAATTCCAGGTTTTAGGGATGTAGCATGGGCAGGGGCCTGTGCTTTTCTTCTAGAGTATGGTCCTGCCACACTGGAACTGAGGCAACCTTGACTGAAAAGGGCAGTTGCGCCAGACCACAGGGTTGTGATACTTGCAGTAAGCAAGTTATTCAGCCAGTATTGGGACTGAGCTGCTTTCTTCAGGTGGCTCTGTGTTTATGCTGAAGGGCCTAGGAGGGAAATGGCTCCAGCCAGCTCCTTCATCCAAGAAGAGGCATTTTTGTGAACATTGCCTGTCATGGATGAGCTGGAAATGGAATAATTTCCCCACTGTGTGCCTCCAGGTATTCTTCAGATCTCTTTTTATGTAGTCTGCCCCCCAGGTTGTTTGCCTGTCTTCTCTCCAGGAGTAGGGCAACGCCCTCAATGCTGTATCCCAGCCAAGCCTGCCAAATTTTTAAAATGTTTATTTGTTTATTTTGGGAGAGAGAGAGAGAGAGAGAGAGAGAGAGAGAGAGAGAGAGAAAGTGCGAGCAGGGAAGGGGCAGAGAAAGGGAGACAGAATACCAAGCAGGTTCTGCACTCAGCATGGGGGCCATGACATAGAGCTTGATCTGAGGACCACTAGATCATGATCTAAGCTGAAATCAAGAGTCAGAAGCTCATCCAACTGAGCCACCCAGGTTCTCCCAAAACTACCAACTTTTTAAATTCGAGTCTTTAAGCCCCACTGTTTCCAAGAACTAATGAAAATCAGCCCCTCTCATTTTCCCATCCAATGGCATTGGAGAAATATTCTTGTGCATTCCCTTGTACTCTCCTCTCTCACCTTTCTCTGTGACCATGGCTCCCTCCCCTCTGCAGCACCAGTGGTCTGTTTCTCCCAGAAACCACAACTCCACACCTCCTGTATTCTTTAATGTGTTTTTTTCTCTCCCTTTATTTGTGGAGTTTGTTCTGTCAGTATTCAAGCTGATGTTTGGGGTATTTAAAATGATTTCATATTTATCTAGTTGTGTTCATGCAACAAAATGAACTTAGAGTCCTCCTACTCTACCATCTTATCTCTCTTTACTCTGCATCTATTCAGATTATTGTATGATTCTCTTTTATTCTATTAATGTGAGGTATTATATTAATTGATTTGTGTATATTGAACCATCACTGTATCCCAGAGATAAATTCAACTTGATCATGGTGAATGATCATTTGACTCTGCAGCTGAATTCAGGTTGCTGACATTTTTCTAAAAGTTTTCATTTCTATATTTATCAGGAATATTCTGTAGTTTTCTTTTCTTGTGATGTTTTTGCCTACTTTTGTTATCCAGGTAATTCCAGTCCCTTAAAATGAGTCTAGGATTGGTTCTTCCTCTTCAATTTTTGGGAAGGATTTGAAAAGGATGGATATTGATTCTTCTTCAAATGTTTGGTAAAATTCAGTAGAGAAGATATCTTTTCCTTGGTTTTCTTCATTGGGAGATTTTGTTTATTGACTTATTCTCATTACTTATAATTGGTCTGTTCAGAGAATCTA
The DNA here is from genome assembly GCF_028018385.1 of Neofelis nebulosa. NCBI lineage: Eukaryota > Metazoa > Chordata > Mammalia > Carnivora > Felidae > Neofelis > Neofelis nebulosa. The sequence continues at coordinate 55,006,490 of NC_080800.1, forward strand.
TTTATTCTTGATACAGTCTTTGTAGGTTGTAAGTTTCTAAGATTTTTTCCATTTCTTCCAGACTGTCTGGGTTGTTGGCATATTGTTGTTCATAGTAACTTTTTAACAATATTTTTTAATTCTGTGGCCTCAAGTATAATGTGTTCTTTTTCATTTATAATTTTGTTGATTTAGGTCTTTTCTCTTCTTTCCTTGTTTAGTGAACAGTTTGCCTATTTTATTTTTACAAAGAACCAACTCTTAGTTTTATTAACCATTTATGCTATTTTCCTACTCTCTTTCATTTATTTCTGCTCTAATCCTTATAATTTCCTTCCTTCTGCTAAATTTGGGCTCTATTTTTCTCTTTTTTTCTAATTGCCTTGAGGCATAGACTTACATACTTACGATCTTTCTTGTTTCTTAATATAAGCACTTATTGCTATGAACTTTTTACTTAGAACTGCTTTTGCTACATTCCATGAGTCTTGGTATGTGTGCATCCATTGTTTTTTTCCCCCTCAGGAGTCTTTCTTTTTTTTTTTTTTATTCCCTTCTTTGATCCTTTTGTTGTTTAAGGGATCATTGCTTAATTTTCATATGGTTGTGAGTTTAAAATTTTGCTCCTGCTTCTGTTATTGATTTCTAGTTAGTTTCATACTGTTGTGATCAGATTAGATACTTTGTATGGTTTTAGTCTTGTTGAATTTGCTAAGATTTATTTAGTGGCTTAAAATGGGGTCTATATGAGAAAATGTTTCATGTGCAATTGAGAACAATGTGTATTTCTTTGTGGTCAAAGAAAAAGTTATGTATATGTCTGTTAGGTCCATTTTGTCTATAAAGTTATTGAAATCCATTTTTTTCTTTGTTGAATCTCTGGTTTATCTATCTATTTTTGAGAGACTTTTAGTGTCCCCAACTATTATTGTATTGCTGTTTATTTCTCCTTTTAGCTTTGTTAGTTTTTGCTTTATATGTTTATGTGCTCTTAAGCTGGGTGGATAAATGTTTACAATTGTTATATATTCTTAATGGATAGACTTCTCTATAATTAACTGACTGTAATTGTCTGTTTTTTAACAGTTTTAGTTTAAAGTCTATTTTGTCTGATATAAATATACTTACCCTTGATTATTTTTGTTATTGTTGTGACCATTTTCCTGAAATATCTTTTTCCATCCCATCATTCTTAGTATATATGTATCATTGAGGCTAAAGTGAGTCTCTTGTAGGCAATATATACATTCAGGCATTGTATGTGTTTTGATTGGAGATTTTAACTTATTTACATTTAAAATACTGTATGTAAGTGATGAATCACGGGAATCTACCCCTAAAACCAAGAGCACACTGTATACACTATATGTTACCAACTTGACAATAAATTATATTAAGAATAGTAAATAAAAAAATAAAATAAAATAATTATTGATAGGTAAAAACTTACCTTTGCCATTTTCTTAAGTTTTACTGGCGATTATGCAGATAAATTTCTTTCTATTTATCCTGTTGTTTTTGTGTTCATGTGTTTTGATGTATTTGGTATCAGTACACTTTGATTTTATCCTGATATTTTGTGTAATCACTACAGGTTTTTCTCTTGTAGTGACCATAAAGCTTACATAAAATAACTTAAAACTATAACACCCTAATTTAAAGTGACAACAACATAGGTTTGATAGCACCTATGAACTTACACTTTTAATTCTCCCCCACCTCACATTTTCGTTTATCAATGTTATGGTTTGCCAATTTCTATATTATATATCCAAAATCAGATTATTATAGTTGTGGTTATGTTCACAAAGTTTAAGTTTAACTTTTAAACTAGAGTTGTAAGTAAAGTATGTATTATCATTACAAAAATTACACAATTTAACATTGTATATTTACCATTGTGAGTGAATTATATGGTACCTTATGTTTTTATGATGTTAACTAGCATCATTTTACTTCTACTCAAATAATTACTTTTAGAAATACTTTTTTGTTGTTTTTAAGCTTTATTTCGTTTTGTTTTACTTTTTAAAACAGCAATTCTATTTATTTTCTTATTTTGTATATTTTAGTTAGTTAATATACAATTCATTTTTGGTTAAAAAAGTAGAATTGAGTGGTTCATCACATACATACAACAACCTGTGCTCATTACAGATGTCCTTCTTTTTTTTTTTTAATTTATTTTTGGGACAGAGAGAGACAGAGCATGAACCGGGGAGGGGCAGAGAGAGAGGGAGACACATAATTGGAAACAGGCTCCAGGCTCCGAGCCATCAGCCCAGAGACTGATGCGGGGCTCGAACTCACAGACCGCGAGATCGTGACCTGGCTGAAGTCGGACGCTTAACCGACTGCGCCACCCAGGCACCCCACAAATGTCCTTCTTAATACCCACCACCAATCTAGCTCATCTGCCATCCAAATCCCTCCATCAATCTTAAGTTTGCTCTCTATCTTTAAGCGTCTCCTGTTGTTTCCCATTTTTCTCTTCCCCTCCTTCTCATATGTTCATCTCCTTTGTTTCTTAATTTCCACATATGAGTTGAACCACATGATATATGTCTTACCTATGATTGATTTATTTTGCTTAGCATAATACATTCTAGCTCCATCCACATCATTGCAAATCGCAAGATTTACTTTTTTATTGGCTGGATAATATTATATATATATAAATATATAAATATATATATATATAAATATATATATATATATAATTTATCCATTCATCAATCAACATTAGGGCTCTCTCCATAGTTTAGCAAAGGTTAAAAATGATGCTACAAACATTGGGGTGCATGTACATGTTTCAATCTGTATTTTTGTATCCTTTGGGTAAACACCTAATAGTGCAAATGCTGGATCATAGGGTAGTTTTATTTTTAGTTTTTTGAGGAACCTCCATACTGTTTTCCAGAGTGACTGCACCAGTTTGCATTCCCACCAGCAGTGCTAAAGTGTTCCCCTTTCTCTGCATGTTGATCAACACTTGTTGCTTCTTGTGTTGTTAATTTTAGCCATTTAACAGATGTGAGGTGGTATCTCATCATGATTTTGATTTATGTTTTCCTAATGATGAGTGATGCTGAGCATCTTTCCATGTGTCTGTTAGCCATGTGGATGTCTTCATTGGAAAGGTGTCTATTTCTTCTGCCTATATCTTAAGTGGGTTGTTTATTTTTTGAGTATTCAGTTTGAAAAGTTCATTATAGATTTTGGATACTAACCCTTTATGAGATATGTAGTTTACAAATATCTTCCGCCATTTTGTAGGCTGCCCTTTAGTTTTGTTGACTTTTCTTGGCTGTGCAGGAGCTTTATACCTTGATGAGGTCCCAGCAGTTTATGTTTGCTTTCATTTCCCATGCCTTCAGTGATGTGTCTAAGAAGACTGTGTTCCAGCTAAGGTCAAAGTGGTTACTGCCTATGTTTTCCTCTAGAATTTGGATGGTTTAGTGTCTCACATTTAAGTCTGTCATCCATTTTTAAATTATTTTTTGTATGGTGTAAAAAGGTGGTCCAGTTTCATTCTTCATGTTGCTGTCCAGTTTTCCCAGCATAATTTGTTGAAGAGACTGTCTTTTTTTCCCCATTGGATATTTTATCCTACTTTGCTGAAGATGAGTTGATCATATAGTTGTGGGTCCATTTCTGGGTTCTCTATTCTGTTCCACTGATCTATATGTCTGTTTTTGTTCCAGTACCATGCTATTTTGATGACTACAGCTTTGTTATATAGCTTGATATCCAGCATCGTGATGCTTCCAGCATTGTTTTTCTTTTCCAAGATTGTTTTGGGTATTCAAAGATTTTTGTGGTTCCTTACAAATTTTAGGATTGTTTAATCTAGCTCTGCCTAGTTTGTTGACATATAGATTTTCATAGTATTCTCTTGCAATTGTTTGTATTTCTGTGGTGTTGTTTGTGATCTATCCTCTTTCATTAATGATTTTATTTATTTGGTTCCTTTCTTTTTTATTTTTGATAAGTCTGGCTAGTGGGTTATCATTTTTGTTTATTTTTACAAAGAACAAGCTCTTTATTTCATTGCTTTGTTCTACTGTTTTGTTGTTGTTGTTGTTTCTATATCATTTATTTCTGCTCAAATCTTTGTTATTTTCCTTCTTCTACAGGGTTTAGGGTTTACTTGCTGTTCCTTTTCTAGATTTTTTAGGTATAAGGTTATATTGTGTATTTGGGACCATTCTTTCTTCTTGAAATGGTCCTGAATTGCAATATACTTTCCTCTTAGGCCTGCCTTTGCTGCACCCCAAAGGGTTAGCTTTTATTTTCATGTCCTTTCATGTATTTTTATTACCTTTTTTAAAAAAATCTTGGTTAACTCATTCTTTCTTTACTAGATTTCTCTATAACCTCCATGTATTTGAAGGCTTTACAAAATTTTCCTTGTGGTTGACTTTAAGTTTCATAGTGTTGTGATATGAAAATATGCATGGTATGATCTCAGCCTTTTTAAACCTGTTGAGAGATAATTTGTAACCTTGTAAGTGACCTATTCTGGAGAATGTTTTATGTGCACTCGAAAAGAATGTGTATTAAATTGCTTTACAATGAAATGTTCTGAATATATCTGTAAAGTCCATCTGACTCACGTGTCATTCAAAGCCATTTTTCCTTGCTGACTTTCTGCTTAGATGATCTATCTTTTGCTGTAAGTGTTGTATAAAGTCCCTGAGTATTATTGTATTACTATCAATGAGTTCTTTATGTTTGTTATTAATGTATTTATATGTTTGTTTGCATTCACGTTGGTAACATATTTACAATTATTAGATCTTCCTGATGGATAGACTCTTAATTATGATATAATGCCCTTCTTCTTCCCTTGTTACAGTCTTTGTTTTGAACTCTAGTTTGTCTGATATCACTATAGTTTGTCTGATATGGGTATGCCTAATGCGGCTTTCTTTTGAACCTCCATTAACATGATAGATAGCTCTCCATCCCCTCACTTTTTTTGATGTTTATTTGTTTTTGAGAGACAGAGAAAGGGGCAGAGAAAGGGAGACACAGAATCCAAAGTAGGCTCCCGGCTCTGAGTTGTCAGCACAGAGCCCAACACAGGGCTCTAACTCACAAACAGTGAGATCATGACCTGAACCAAAGTTGGATGCTTATCCGACTGAGACACTCAGGCACTCTTCCATCCCCTCACTTTCAATCTGCTGGTGTCTTTAGGTCTAAAATCAGTCTTTTGTAGGCAGTATATAGATGGATTTTTTTAATCGATTCTGTAACCCTTTTCCTTTTGGTTGAAGCATTTAGTTCAATTACATTCAGAGTGATTTTTGAAAGATATGAATTTAGTGCCACTGTGTTACCTGTAGGGTTGGTATTTCTGAAGATGTTTATAGTCTTTGTTGCTTTGGTCTTCTTTATTTTTTTTCCCTCCACCCAAAGAGTCCTCCTTAAAATTTGTTGCAGAGCTGGTTTATTGGTCATGAACACCATTAAGTTTTGTTTGTCTGGAAAACTCTCCTTCTATTTTGAATGAACGCCTTGCTGGGTTAAAAAAAAAACTGCATATTTTTCCCATTGAGCATGTTGAATATTTCCGTCCATTCCCTTCTGGCACTCAAGATTCAGTGTACAAGTCTGCTGCTAACCTTATATGTCTACTCTTGTAGGTAGACAAGAGTCTACCTTTTGTTCCTAGCTTCTTTCAGAATTCCCTATCTTTGTATTTTTAAATTTTCACTATGATTTGTCATGGTGTTGACCTGTTTTGGTTGCCTTTGAGGGGAGTTCTCTCTTCCTCTTGAACTTGAATGCTTTTTTTCCGTCCCCAGATAAGGGAAATTTTCAGCTATAATTTGTTCAAATAAACCTTCTGGTTGCCTTTTGCCTCTTCCCCTTCTGGGAGTCCTATGATACAGATATTATTCCATTTTATGGAATCACTAAGTTCTCTAAATCTCCCCTGTACTCTAATAGTTTTCTTTCCCTCTTCTTTTCAGCTTCATTTTTCCCACACTTTTATCTTCTATGTCACTTATTCTCTCCTCTGCCTCTTTAATCCTTGTTATGACTGTATCCATTTGGCTTTGCATATCAGTTATGGAATTTTTATATCAGCCAGACTAGTTTTCAGGTCTTTGATCTCTGCAGGAGGGGTTTCTCTGGTGTCTTCTATGCTTTTTTAAAGCCTAGCTAGTAATCTTTTTCTTTAATTTTTTTATGTTTCTTTATTTTTGAAGGAGACAGAGAGACAGAGCATGAGTGGGGGAGGGGCAGAGAGAGAGGGAAACACAGAACCCGAAGCAGGCTCTGAACTCTGAAGTGTCAGCACAGAGCCTGATGCGGGGCTCAAACTCACATACCATAATACCATGACTTGAGCTAAAGTCGGAAACTCAACTGACTGAGCCACCCAGGTGCCCCTATGACTTTTTTCTAAAATCTTGTTCTCTGGGGCGCCTGGGTGGCTCAGTTGGCTGAGCTCTGACTTCAGCTAATGTCATGATCTCACAGTCTGTGAGTTCAAGACCCGTGTCGGGCTCCATACTGACAGCTCAGAGCCTGGGGCCTGCTTCAGATTCTGTGTCTCCCTCTATCTCTGCCCCTCTCCTGCTCACGCTGTCTCTGTCTCTCTCTCTCAAAAATAAACATTAAAAAATTAAAATATTGTTCTGATATGTTGTTTATATCTGTTTGAGTAAGTCTCTGGCTTTGATTTCCTTGTGACCTTTCTTTTGGGGAAAATTCTTCATCTTATTTTGACTATGTTTGTCTTTCAATGTTTTTTTTCCAATATATGAAACTTATTGTGAAAATGGTTTCCATACAACACCCAGTGCTCAGCCCAAAAGGTGCCCTCCTCAATACCCATTATCCACCCTCCGCTCCCTCCCACCACCCATCAAGAAGCAGTGACCATGTTATCTGTCCTTTGTGCCCTGCAGATGAAAAGGCATTTTCCTGATGCCTACAGGGTCTTTTGTCCTTAGAGAGGCAATATACCCTCTTCTGACAGAACTCCACAATGGAGAATATTTTCTCCCAATGTGCACTTTAGATCCCTACACCAGGCTATGCACTCTAAGGCCAACACCCTCCTTCAGCCCAGGAATGCATGCCACAGTTCCACTCTGGAGAAAGTTGTGCACTTCCAAAACTCAGACTTTGAGTTCCAAATGGTGTTTGTAAAATACCCTGTGACACTCCGTACCTCTCACTCCCCAGTCCTTGGTCCAGAGAGGTTTTCCTTTGCTTGAACCCAATGCTGCACTCTCTCAACCTCCCTCTCTCTCCCTTTTGCTTCTCCAAAGAAAGCTTTCCAACCCCTTTGAAGCACTACAGGTTTTTACACCCCCAATTCGCTTCATCCACTTCGTCCCTGCCACACTGTGTCTCTCCAACCATGGAGATACTTCTGCCAGCCCATAGATTGATTTCCTGGTTGTTCTCAGTGATATGACATGAATACAGCTGTGTTTCAGGAATAATGAAAGCTGTGGGTCCCCCTAGTTTTCTGCCATCTTAACTTCCCCTCTCTAGAATTTCTTGTAAGGCAGATCTAGTGGTGATAAACTTTCCCAGATTTTATTGTTAAAAGTCTTTATTTCTCCTTTATTTCTGAAGGACAGTTTGGCATGTATGCAATTCTTGTTTGGAAATTTTTCTTATATATTTTTAAGTATATCACCCCAGTCCTTTATAGTCTGAAAGTTTTCTGTTGAGAAACCCTCTGATGGTCTTTGGGGATTCCCTTTTATGTAAATTCTTTTTTCTATTGTGATTTTCAAAATATGCTCTTTGACTTTGAGTTTTGTCAATTGAATTTTAACATGCTTTTGTGTAGCCCGTTTTTGGGTTCAACCTATTTGAGATCCATTGTACCTCATGGATTTGGATGTCTATTTCTTTCCCCAGCTTTGGGGAGTTCTTAGTCATTATTTCTTTAAATATTGCTTCTGTCCCTTTGGCTTTCTTTTATCCTTCTGGAATTCCCACAATGCAGATACTGTTTATTTTACTTGTGTCCTATAAATTCCTTGGCTTTTTTGCATTTATATATGCATTTATATGTGTATTATTTCCTCTAAATGGATAATTTTGAATTTCTTGTTTGTTACATCATTGATTCATTATTCTGCATGTCCAAGTCTGTTTTTCAAGCTCTCTATTGAGTTTCTCAAGGTTCAGTCATTGTTGTTTTCAGCTCTAGGATTTGTTTGTTCAATGGTTTATATGTCTTTTTTAAATTTTTTAATGTTTATTTATTTTTGAGAGAGACAGACAGAGAGAGAGAGAGAGCCTGAGTAGGGTAGGGGAAGAGGTATTGGGGGACACAGAATAAGAAGCAGGCAACAGGCTCTGAGCTGTCAGCACAGAGCCCGACATGGGGCTCTAACTCTCGAGCTGTGAGATCACGACCTGAGCCAAAGTCAGAGGCTTAACCGACTGATCCACCCGGGTGCCACAATGGCTTCTATTTCTTTGTTGAACTTCTCACTTTGTTTTAGTATTGTTTTCATGATTTTGTTTTGTTTTCAGTGTGTTCTTGTAGTTCAATAAACTTAATTAAGAGGAATATTCTAAATTCTTTGACAATTCATAAGACTGCATTTCTTTAGGGTCAGTCCTCCTTTGTTGGTGTAATTTTTACCTGATTTTTTATAATCTTTCATTTTTTTTATGTTGGTGTCTGTGCATTTGATTAAGTGGTTTCCTCCTTTGACTTTACATGTTTGCTTTAAAAGAGACAGTTCTTCATCACCCAGGTCAGGTTGGGTTTCTAGATGTATTTTTTGACAATGTCCTTGGACAGGTGGGGCTTTTCATAAGGATCTACTTTTGGGCAAGGGCACTTCCCAAGCTCTGAAGTGTTTGTTGAGAATGCAACTAATTGAAAGCACTTGGATAAGACTTCTGGATTGGTTTCCTATCCAGGTGAGGCTTTAGGATGGGATTTGAAGTTGCCTGGGTTCTGTGATCAGGCTTTCTAGACAGTTGGGATTGGTTGCTATACTCGACAGCAGCTTAGGGCTGTGAATTAACTTTCCTGTTTACATGGTGTTGCAAAACAGGCTTTATGGCATGTACTGCTCATTGTTTGGGTACCTGAATATGCCAAGACTACTCACAAAATTTCCTGAACAGAGTGCCAACAGTTTTGGTCTGCAGATGGGTGAAGACTTGGACTGTGCTCTCTGTTCAAGTGCCCTATAAGCAGGGTAGCTGGATGGACTATGCTATGTCCTGTGTCCTATGTTAAGGTTCCTTGGCCATTTTCAGGTTCCCTAATTAGTCTGAATGGGCAGGACTAAAGATTAGTTTCCTTTCACAGACAGAGCAGTATAACTGAATTAAAATTTGGCATGGATTTATGTGGTCTTGACTTATGTAGCCTTTCGTTCCCTGGCCAAACAGGGATGCTGGATTTGCTCTAAAGATTATCAGCTTTGCCTGCTGAATACTCTGAGTGTTTTTGGCCTACATAACTTTCAGGGTGTTCTACCCAGCCTTTCTGTATGGGTTAGGCTAGAAGCCATATTCAGTAGTTATTGGGATTATGAATTAGCTCCCCTGCCTTGGCAAAGTGAGAGAACCGGTCCATATCTTGCAAGGCTTTTGTTTGTGTGCTTTTCCCCCCAGTTTCATTAAGAAATAATTGACATACATTACTGTATGTGTAAGGCTTGCAACATGATTGTTTGATATACATAAATTGTGAAATTACCACAATAAGTTCAATTAACATTCATCATCTCATATTGATACAATAATTTAAAAAAAAAAAAAAGAAAAGAAAAGGAAAAAAAATATCTTTGAGATGAGAACTCTTAAGATTTACTTTCTAAATGACTTTTCTATATATTTACAACATTGTTAACTATAGTCATTATATTGAACATTGTGTCTCTAGAACTTACTTATGTTATATCTAGAATTTTGTAACTTGACTATCTTCCTTCAATTCCCTCTTCTCCTCATACCCTGGCACTGGTAAACACAACTCTGATATCTTTTTCTGGGATTCTTTAAAATTCCACATATAAGTGAGATCATAAAGTGTTTGTCTTTTTCTGACTTATTTCAGTTAGTATAATGTCTTTAAAGTCCATCAATCTTATTACAAATTATAGGCTTTCTTTGTCTTTTTTATGACTGAAAGTTCACTTATATGTGGAATCTATTCCACATATATTCATATATAACAACTTCTTTCTGTAATAAAGCCTAAGTGAAATTTTTTCTAAATCAATTAACAAAAACCTTTGCTATGTAAATTTATTACAGTAAGACTTTACAGTGGAAACTATACAAGATTGTACTGGAAGTGCATTCTATTCTGAAATAATTATTTTCGTATCTTAAAAGGTTCCATTTCTTTAAATCATTTGCTAAATTATAATTTATATATATAGATGTCCATGTGATGAATCTTGTTGGTTCATCTTCTAAAAAAATGGGCACAATTTTGCATAATTGCGTGTAATTAAGCAGACTAGTTTCTTGTATCACTTTAATATGGAAACCAGCTCTTTTTTTAAAGTTTTTATTTAAATTCCAATTAGCTAACATACAGTGTAATATTAGTTTCGGATGTAAATTCAGTGATTCAACACTTAAATGCAACACCTGGTGTTCATCACGAGTGCCCTCCTTAATCATCATCACTTATTTAATCCATGCACCCACCCACCTCCCCTCTGGTAACCATCAGTTTATTCTCTATAGTTAATAGTTTGTTTCTTGGTTTGCCTCTCTTTTTTTCCCATTTGTTTGTTTTATTTCTTAAATTCCACATATGAGTGAATTCATATGGTATTTGTCTTTCTCTGGCTGACTTATTTTGCTTAGAAAAATGCACTCTAGCTCCATCTAAATTATTGCAAATAGCAAGATATCATTACATTGTGTATATATATACTATATATATAGTATATGTATACATATACTATATATATATATACATATACTATATATATACATATACTATATATACTATATACATATACTATACATATACATATATATAGTATATATATACATACAATATAAGAGTATATGAGAGTATATATATATATATAATGTATATATATATATATATATATACACACATATATACTATGTCTGTATCAACTCTTCAACTAATTAACATTTGGACTATTTAGACTACTTCCTTAATTTGGCTATTTTTGATAATGCTACTATAATGATGTACCTTTTATTTCTGTGAATTTTTTAGTGTATAACTGTATAACTGGAGGCCCATATCTCCCATTTCCTTTTACCTATTTTTCCTCAACACAACCTCTCTTCTGTGGCAACCACCAGCTTGTTCTCTGTATTTATAGGTCTGATTCTGTTCTTTATTCGTATTTTTGAGATTCCACATATAAGTGAAGTCATATCGTATTTTTATTTCACTGTTTGACCTATTTGATTTAGAGTAATATCCTCTAGTTCTATCCATGTTTTTGTAAATGACACATTATCATCTGTTTAATGGCTGTATTATATATATATATATATATATATATATATATATATATACACACACACACATACATACATATATTTACCACATTATATGTATTATATATTATATTACATTATATATATTATGTTCTATATAATATATATAAAACATATAATCATAATGTTATTTCTAGGTACCCTATTCTGTTCCCTTGATTTATTTTTCCATTGATTTATTTTCCATTGATATATTTTTGTGCCAACACCATACTGTTTTGATTACTAAAGCTTTGTAGTATGTCTTGAAATCTGGAACTGTGATTCCTCTAGCTTTGTTTTTTCTTTCTCAAGATGTTATTTTTGTTAGGGCTTTTTGTGTTTCCATATACATTTTACTATTACTTGTTTTAGTGTTGTGAAAAAATGTTGTTGGTATTTTGATGGGTATTGCATTGAATCTATAGATTGCCTTGGCTAAAATGGACATTTGAATAACATTAATTCTTCCTATCCATGAACATGGAATATCTTTCCATTTGTTTGTGTCATATTCAATTTTTTTTCATCAATACTTTGTAGTTTCAGACTATAGGTCTTTCACTATTTTGGTTAAATTTATTCCTAGGTATATTACTCTTTTTAATACAAGTGAAAATGGTGCCATTTTTAAGTTTTATGTTCTGTAACTGTATTATTAGTGTATAGAAACGCTATCAATTTATGGGTATTAATTTTGTATACTGCAACTTTATTGAATTAATTTATCACTTCTAGTAGTTTCTTGGCGGTGCCCTTAGGATTTTCTATGTAGTCTCATGTCATCTGCAAATAGTGACAGTTTAACTTCTACTTTACCAGTATGGATTCTTCTTATTTATTTTTTTAATGTCCCATTGTATGACTAGGATTTTCAGTACTATGTTGAATAAAAGTGAGGAAAGTGGGCATTTTTGTCTTGTTCCTGATCTTAATGGGAAAGCTCTAGTTTTTCACTATTGAGTATGATGATGCTTGTGGATTCTCCATACATAACTTTTATTATGTTGAGACGTGTTCCTTTTAAACCCACTTTGTGGAGTTTTAATCATGAATAGAGGTTGAATTTTTTATTCATCTATTGATATGATCACATGATTTTTATCCTTTGTTTTGTTAATGTGGTATATCAGGTTGATTAATTTATTAATATTGAATGACCCTTGCATCCCAGAAATAAATCCCACTTGATCATGTTAAATAATCTTTATAATGTATTGTATGTGGTTTCCTAATATTTTGTTAATATTTTTGATAATTTTTGCATCTATGTTCACCAGGGATATTGGCCCATAGATTTGCTTTTTTGTTTTGTTTTGTTTTGTTTTGTTTTGTTTTTGTAGTGTTTTTTTTGGTTTTGTTATAAGGTAGTGCTGTCACCATGGAATGTATTTGAAAGTTTTTCTTCCTCTTATATTTTTTGGAATAGGTCAAGAAGAATAGGTATTATCTCTTTTTAAATTTTAGGTAGATTTTACCTATGAAACCAATCTGGTTCAGGGCTTCTATCTTTTTGGCAGTTTTTTTTTTCTTTTTGATTTTTATTCAAGTTCATTAACATATGGTGTAGTCTTGGCTTCAGGAGTAGAACCAAGTGATTCATCTCTTATATATGACACCAGTGCTCATCCCGAAGGTGCCCTCTTAATGGCCGTCACCCATTTAACTCACCCACCCACCAGCCTTCCAGCAACCCTCAGTTTGTTCTCTGTATTTAAAAGTCTCTTATAGTTTGCCTCCTCCGATTTTATCTTATTTTTCCTTCCCTACCCTATGTTCATCTGTTGAGTCTCAAATTCCACATGAGTGAAAGCATATGATATCTGTCTTTCTATGACTGTTTACAGTTTCACTTACCATAATTACCTCCAGTTCCATCCACGTTGTTGCAAAGGGCAAGATTTCATTCTTTTCCATCGCCAAATAGTATTCCCTTGTATATATGTTCCACATCTTTATCCATTCATCAGTTGATGGACATTTTGGCTCTTTCATAATTTGGTTATTGTTGATAGCACTGCTGTAAACACTGGGACGCATGTGCCCCTTCAAATCAGCATTTTTGTATCCTTTGGATAAATTACTAATAGTGTGATTGCTGGATTTTATAGTAGTTATATTTTTCTTTTTTTTTTTTTAATTTAGGAACCTCCATACTGTTATCCAGAGTGGCTGCACTAGTTTGCATTTCCAACAACAATATAAAAGGGTTTACCTTTCTCCACATCCTCACCAACATCTCTTGTTTCCTGAGTTGTTAATTTTAGTCACCTGACTAGTGTGAGGTAGTATCTCATTGTCGTTTTGATTGGTATGTCAGTAACGATGAGTGATGCTGAGCATCTTTTCATGTGTCTGTTTGTAATATGGATGTTTTCTTTGGAAAAGTGTCTATTCATGTCTTCTACGAATTTCTTCACTGTATTATTTGTTTTTTGGGTGTTGAGTTTGGTAAGTTCTTTATGGATTTTGGATACTAACTCTTTATCAGATATGTCACTTGCAAATATGTTCTCCCATTCCATTGGTTGCCTTTTAGTTTTGTTGATTGGTTCCTTTGACGTGCAGAAGCTTTTTAATCTTGATTAAGTCCCAAATAGTTCATTTTTGCTTTTATTTCCCTTGCCTCCAGAGACATGTTAAGTAAGAAGTTGCTGCATCCTAGGTCAAAAAGGTTGCTCTGTGTTCTCCTGTAGGATTTTGATAGTTTCCTGTCTCACATTTAGGTCTTTCATTAATTTTGAATTTATTTGTTTATGATATAATAAAGTGTTCCAGGTTCATTCTTCTGAATATTTCTGTCCGGTTCTCCCAGCATCATTTGCTAAAGAGACTGTCTTTTTTCCATTGGATACTCTTTCCTGATTTGTTGAAGATTAGTTGGTCATATATTTGTTGGTCCATTACTGGGTTCTCTATTCTATTCCATTGATCTATGTGTATGTTTTTGTGCTGATAATATATTTTCTTGATAATTACAGCTTTGTAATACAGGTTAATGTCCAGAATTGTGATGCCTCCTGCTTTAGTTTTCTTTTTCAACATTATTTTGGCTATTTCAGTTTTTTTATGGTTTCATACAAATTTTAGGACTGTTTGTTCTACCTCTGTCTATGCTTGATGTATTTTGATAAGGATTGCATTGAATGTGTAGATTGCTTTGGATAGTATAGACATTTTAACAATATTTGCTCTTCCAATTCATGAGTATAGAATGTTTCCCCATTTTTTTGTATCTTCTTCAATTTCTTTCATAAGCTTTCTATAGTTTTTTTTAATGTTTATTTAGTTTTGAGGGAGAGAGAGACAGATTGAGAGTGGGGAAAGGGGCAGAGAGAAAGGGAGACAGAATCTGAAGCAGCTCCAGGTTCTGAGCTGTCATCACAGAGCCTGATGCAGGGCTCAAACTCATGAACCCTGAGATCATGACCTGAGCTGAAGTCGGATGCTTAACCAACTGAGCCACCCAAGCACCTCAGCTTTCTATAGTTTTAAGTGTACATATCTGTTACCCTCTTTGGTTAGCTTTATTTCTAGGTATTTTATGGTTTTGGTGCATTTGTTTGTTTATTTATTTATTTATTTATTTATTTTTTAATATATGAAATTTACTGTCAAATTGGTTTCCATACAACACCCAGTGCTCATCCCAAAAGGTGCCCTCCTCAATACCCATCACCCACCCTGCCCTCCCTCCCACCCCCCATCAACCCTCAGTTTGTTCTCAGTTTTTAACAGTCTCTTATGCTTTGGCTCTCTCCCACTCTAACCTCTTTTCTTTTTTTTTTCCCTTCCCCTCCCCCATGGGATTGATTCCTTGATATCTCTTTCTGTTGCTTCATTATTCGTGTATAGAAATGCAACCGATTTCTGTTCATTGATTTTATATCCTGTGATTTTGTTAAATTCATATATCAGGTCTAACAATTTTTTGGTGGAGTCTTTCAGCTTTTCTATTGAGAGTCCATGTCACCTATGAAGAGTAAAAGTTTGACTTCTTTGCCAATTTGTATGCATTTTATTTCATTTTGTTCTCTTATTGTTGAGGCTAGGACTTCCAACATTATGTTGAACATAGTGGTGAGAGAGGACATTCCTGTCGTGTTCCTGGTCTTAGGGGGAAAGCTCTCCTTTTTTTCCTTCATTGAGGATGATATTAGCTGTTGGCCTTTCATATATGGCTTTTATGATGTTAAGATATGTTTTTCCAATCTTGAGTTTTTTCAGGTTTTTTTTCAAGAATGGATGCTGTATTTTGTCAATTTTTTTTGCATCTATTGACAGGGTCATATGGCTCTTATCCTTTCTTTTACTAATGTATTGTACCACGTTGATTGCTTTGTGAATATTGAACCAGCTATGCAGCCAAGGAATGAATCCCACTTGATCTTGCTAAATAATTATTTTCATGTACTGTTGAATCGAATTTGCTAGTATCTTGGTGAGAAGTTTTGCATCCAGATTCATCAGGGATATTGGTCTGTAATTCTCCTTTTTAGCAGGGTCTTTGTCTGGTTTTGGAATCAAGATTGTGCGGGCTTCATAAAATGAGTTTGGAAGCTTTCATTTCTATTTGGAACAGTTTGAGAAAAATAGGTATCTTTTGGTAGGTTTTTGATTACTGATTAAATTTCACTATTTGTAATCTATGTATTCAGATTTTCCATTTTCTTCCTATTTCAGTATTGGAAGAATGTATGTTTCTAGGAATTTATCCATTTCTTCTAGGTTGTCCATTTTATTGACATAATTTTTATAGTATTTTCTTATAGTCCTTTTTATTTCTATGGTGTTGGTTGTTACTTCTCTCCTTTCTGATTTTATTTTTTGTCTTTTTTTCCTTTTCTTTTAATTGATGATTTCAGCTAAAAGTTTATCAACTTTATCTTTTCAAAGATTTAGCTTCTAGTTTTATTGATTTTTCCTTTCTTTTTTTTTACATTTTTATGTCATTTATTTCTGATCTTATCTTCATTATTTCCTTCCTTCTACTCACATTGGGTTTTCCTGTCCTGTTTTTGTTTTTGTTTTTGTTTTGTATTTCCTTTAGGTGTAATGTTAAATTCTTTTATTTAAGTTTTTTTTGTTTGTTTCTAGAGGTAAGCCTATATCATTATGTATTTCCCTCTCAAAACTCCTTTTGTTGTGTCTTAAAGATGATGAACCATTGTGTTTTCATTTTCATTTGTCTCTTTTTTATTTTATCTTTTATGCTTTTTTAACCCATTTGTTTTTCTAAATGTTTTTCATGTTGTTTAGCCTCTATGTTTTTCCTGTTTTTTCCCTTATAATTTATTTTTAGTTTAATTCCCCTGTTGGAAAAGATGCATGGTATGATTTCAATCTTTTTAAACTTAGTGATGTTTGTTTTGTGGCCTAATATGTAATGTAGTCTGGTTAATGGTCCATCTGACATTGAAATAAATGTGTATTCTCTTTTTAGAGGATACTGTGTTCTGTATATATCTGTTATGTGAATCTGGACAAACATGTCATTCAAAGCCACTGTTTTTTTGTTGATTTTCTGTCTGGATAATTTATCCATTCATGTACCTGGGGAGTTAAAGTCCCCCACTATTACTGTATTTCCATCAATTTCTTTCCTTATGTGCATTAAAATTTGCTTTATGCATTTATGTGCTCTAGTGTTGGGTCCATAGATGTTTATAATTTTTATGTAGTCTTGATGAATTCATCTCTTTATCTCTTCTGCACTGTTGGTGGGAATGCAAATTGGTGCAGCCACTCTGGAAAGCAGTGTGGAGGTTCCTCAGAAAATTAAAAATAGACCTACCCTATGACCCAGCAATAGCACTGCTAGGAATTTACCCAAGGGATACAGGAGTACTGATGCATAGGGGCACTTGTCATTATGTAATATCCTATTTGTCTCTCATTAGTCTTTAAAGTATATTTTGTCTGCCAAAGGATTACTACCTCGTGTGTGTGTGTGTGTGTGTGTGAATGTCAAATATTTTCCACTTCTTCACTTCCAGTCTGTATGTGTTTTTACATATAAGGTGAGTCTCTATTAGGCAATGTATAGATTTTTTAATCCATTTTTACCCCCTTATATGTTTTGATTGTGGCATGTAACACATTTATATTTAAATTATTGATAGATATATACTCATTTCCACTTTGTTATTTGTTTAGTTGTTTCTGTAGTTCTCTGCTTCTTTCTGCTTCTCTTGCTCTCTTTCCTTGTGGTTGATGGATTTCTACACACTCTGGATTTCTCTTTATTTGTTTGTGTGTCAATCCTAGGTTTTCGGTTTGTAGTTACTATGAATTCCATATGTAATATTTTAAGTAAATAGCAATCTATATTAATTTGACAGTCACTTAAGTTCAAACACTCTCTAAATTTAAAAAAAAGAAAAAATATTTTTTTTGTGTATGGTATAAGAAGGTGGTCTAGTTTTGTTCTTCTACATGTTGCTATCCAGTTCTCCCAGCACCATTTTCTAAAGAGACTGTCTTTTTTCCATTGGATGCTCTTTCCTGATTTGTCAAAGATTAGTTGGCCATACATTTGTGGGTCTAATTCTGGGTTCTCTATTCTATTCCATTGTTCTGTGTGTCTGTTTTTGTGCCAAAACCATGCTGTCTTGATTAATACAGCTTTGTAGTAGAGGCTAAAGTCTGGCATTGTGATGCCTTCTGCTTCGGTTTTCTTCTCCAATATTACTTTGGCTATTCGGGGTCTTTTGTGGTTCCATACAAATTTTAGGATTGCTTGTTCTAGCTTTGAGGAGAACTCCAGTGCAGTTTTGATTGGAATTGCATTGAATGTGGAGACGGCTTTGGGTAGTATTAGCATTTTTAACCATATTTATCCTTCCAATCCATGAGCATGGAATGTTTTTCCATTTCTTTGTGTCTTTAATTTCCTTCCTAAACTTTCTATAGTTTTCATCATACACGTCTTTTATATATTTGGTTAGGTTTATTCCTAGGTATTTTATGGTTCTTGGTGCAATTATAAATGAGATCAGTTTCTATTCTCTTTCTGTTGCTTTATTATTGGTGTATAAAAATGCAACTGATTTTTGTATATTGACTTTGTACCCTGCAACTTTGCTGAATTCATGTGTCAGTTCTAGCAGTCTTTTGGCGGAGTCTTGGGTTTTCCAAATAGATATCATGTCATCTGTGAAAAGTGAAAGTTTGACTTCTTTGCCAATTTTGATACCTTTTATTTATTTTTTTAAATTATTTAATGTTTATTTATTTTTGAGAGAGAGAGAGAAACAAAGCATGAGCAGGGGAGGGGAAGAAAGAGAAGGAGACATAGAATCTGAAGCAGGCTCCAGGTTCCGAGCTGTCAGCACAGAGCCTGATGCAGGGCTTGACTTCACAAGCCATGATATCATGACCTGAGCTGAAGTCAGATGTTTAACTGACTGAGCCATCCAGGTGCCCTGATGCCTTTTACTTCATTTTGTTGTCTGATTGCTGATGCTAGGACTTCCAACACTATGTTAAACAACAGTGGTGAGGGTGGACATCCCTGTCATGTTCCTGATCTCAAGGGGAAAGCTCTCAGTTTTTTCCCATTGAGGATGATATTAGCTGTGGGCTTTTCCTATATAGCTTTTATAATGTTTAAGTATGTTCCTTTTATCTCAATTTTCTTGAGGGTTTTTATTAAGAAAAGATGTATTTTGTCAAATGCTTTCCATGCATCTATTGACAGGATCATATGGTTCTTATCCTTTCTTTTATTAATGTGATGTATCACATTTATTGATTTGTGAATATTGAACCAGCCTTGCAGCCTAGGAATGAATCCCACTTGATCATAGTGAACAACATACACCAAAGTAAATTCAAAATAGATGAAAGACCTAAATATAAGACAGGAGCACATCAAAACCCTAGAGGAGAAAGCAGGTAACAACCTCTTTTACCTCAGCCTCAATAATTTCTTACTTGACACATCTCCAATGGCAAGGGAATTGAAAGCAAAAATGAACTATTGGGACCTCATCAAGATAAGAAGCTTCTGAACTGCAAAGGAAATGATCAACAAAACTAAAAGGAAACTGATGGAATGGGAAAATATATTTGCAAATGGCATATTGGGTAAAGGGCTAGTATCAAAAATCTATAAAGAACTTACCAAACTCGACACCCAAAAAAAAAAAACAAATAATTCAGTGAATAAACGGACAGAAGACATAAGTAGACACTTTTCCAAAGAAGACATACAGATGGCCAAGAGACACATGAAAAGATGTTCAACGTCACTCATCATAAGGGAAATACAAATCAAAACCACACTGAGATAGCACCTCACACTGGTCAGAGTGGCCAAAATGAACAACTCAGGAAACAAGAGGTGCTGGTGAGGATGTGGAGAAATGGGAACTCTCTTGCAGTGTTAGTGGGAATGCAAACTGGTGCAGCCACTCTGGAAAACAGTGTGGAGGTTCCTCAAAGAATTAAAAATAGAGTTACCTTATGAACCAGAAATAACATTACTAGAAATTTATCCAAGGGATACAAGAGTGCTGATGCATAGGGGTGTGTGTACCCCGATGTTTATAGCAACACTTTCAACAATAGCCAAATTACGGAAAGAGCCTTAATGTCCATTGACTGATGAATGGATAAAGTGATGTGGTTTATATATTGAATGGAACACTACTTGGCAATGAGAAAGAATGAAATCATTCTATTTGCAGCAACATGGATAGAATTGGAAGGTGTTATGCTGAGTGAAATAAATCAGTCAGAGAAAGACAGATATCATATGTCTTCACTCATGTGTGGTTCTTGAGAAACTGAACAGAAGACCTTGGTGGAAGGGAAGGGGAAAAATAGATATAAACACAGAGGGATGGAGGCAAACCACTAGAGACTATTAAATACAGAGAACAAACTAAGGGTGGATGGCGGGTGGGGAAGTGGGAAAATTGGTGATGCACATTGAGTAGGGCACTTGTTGGGATGGGCACTAGGTGTTGTATGTAAGCCAATTTGACAAATTATATTCATAAAAAATTTAAAAATGGAAAAAATTCATTTTTTCGCTTACTCCACGTTTTATGTATATGCTGTCATATTTCACATATTTTTATTCATAATTTTCTTATGTCTAATTATGGCAGTTTATTTTTCACTCAAGGACATTCACTGAAAATTTTTCTTATGTATGGTTTAGTTGTGATAAGCTTCTTTATGCTTTGTTCATCTGGGAAATTATCAGTCCTTCAAATATGATTGGTAATCTTTATGGGTAGAATACACTTGGTTGTAGGTTTTGTTTTTTTTTTTTCCTTTCATCTGTTTGATTATGCCACTTCCTTTTGGTCTGCAAAGTTTGTGCTTAAAAATCCTTATAGGTTTTCTTACAGGTAGCTTTTTGTTTCTTCCTGCTTTTAACATTCTCTATCTTTAAATTTTGACATTTTAATTATTACGTGCTGTGATGTGTAAGCCCTTGAGTTCATCTTCTATGTAACTCTCTGTGCTTCTTTAAAATTTTTAACATTTATTTTTTGAGAGACAGAGAGAGAGAGTATGAGCAGGGGAGAGTCAGGGAGACAGAAGGAGACACAGAATTCGAGACAGGCTCCAGGCTCTGAGCTGTCAGCACAGAGCTCGATGTGGGACCCAAACCCAGGAACTGTGAGATAATGACCTGAGCCAAAATCAGATGCTTAAGTGATTGAGCCACCCAGGCGCCCAACTCTCTGTTCTTCTTAAACCTGGGTGTCTATTTCCTTCCCCAGATTAGGGAAATTTTTATCTATTATTTCTTCATATAAGTTTTTTGCCTTTTTGTGTCTCTTTTCTTCTGTGACCCCTATAATGTAAATGTCTTTTTGTTGATGGTGCCCAAGAGATCTCTTTATGTATCTTCATTTTAAATATATTTTATTTTCCTGATGTTAAGCTTGGGTACTTGTAATTACCATCTCTTTTTGTTTGTTTTACTTTTTATTTAAATTCCAGTTAGTTAACATACAGTGTAATATTGGTTGCAGGAGTAAAATTTAGAGATTCATCACTTACATATAATACCTGGTGATAATCAAAACGAGTGCTCTTCTTAATAATCATCACTCAATTAGCCCATCTCCCGCCCACCTCTCTCTATCAACCCTCAGTTTGTTATCTTTTGTTGAGTCTGTTTTATGGTTTGTCTCTCTCTCTCTCTCTCTCTCTCTCTCTCTCTCTCTCTCTCTCTCTCTTTTATTTCCCCCTATGTGGATCTGTTTATTTCTTAAATTCCACATATAAGTAAAATCATATGGTATTTCTCTCTGACTGACTTATTTCACTTACCATAATACACTCTATCTCCATCCATGTCATTGCAAATGGCAATATTCCATTCTTTTTGGTGGCTGAATAATATATATATATATATATATATGTACATATATATATAAGAATGTCTATATGTATATATATATATCACACACACACACACACATATATATATATGTCTAAAATTAACAACATAGGAAACAACTGATGTTGGTGAAGATGTGGAGGAAGGGGAATCCTCTTACACTGTTGGTGGGAATGAAAACTGGTGCAGCCACTCTAGAAAGCAGCATTACATTGACAATAGTCAAGTTATGGAAATAGCCTAAATGCCCATTGACTGATAAATGGATATATATATATATATATATATATATATATATATGACTATTATTGATTATGCTGCTCTAACCTTCAGGGTGTATGTGTCCCTTTGAATCAATTTTTTTGTATCCTTTCATTAAATTCCTAGTAGTGAAGTACCTAGATTGTAGAGTTAAATTTTTAACCTTTTGAAGAATCTAAATACTGCTTTTACAACATTCTGTAGAATTTTAGACATTCTTTTATGATTATTTATATATCTGTAGTGTTTGTTGTAATCTATCCTCTTTCATTTGTGATCTTATCTATAGATAGGTCATGTCTATTTGTTTTTGATAATCTGGCTAGGGGTTTATCAATTTTGTTAATTCTTTTAAAGAACGAGCTCTTAATTTCAGTGATCTGTTCTACTGCTATGTTTTTTGCTTCCATATCATTTATTTCTGTTCTAATCTTTATTATTTACCTTCTTCTGTTGCCTTTAGGCTTTCTTTGCTCTTCCTTTTCTAGCTCCTTTAGGTAGAAGGTTAGGTTGTGTACCTGGGAACTTTCTTCTTTCTTGAGATAGAGATACCATGAAAAATTATATGCCACAAATTGAGCAATCTGGAAGGAATGGAAAAATTCCTAGAAACTCACAACTACAAAAACTGAAACAGGAAGGAATAGAAAATTTTATCAGACCCATAACCAGCAAATAATTTGAATCAGTTTTCAAAAATCTCCCAACAAACAGGATTCATGGGCCAGATGGCTTCCTGGGGAAATTCTACCAGATACTTAAGCAGAGTTAATACCTATTTTTCTCAAACTGTTCCAAAAAATAGAAATAGAAGAAAAACTTCCAAAATCTTTCTGGGAAGCCAGCACTACCTTGATCCTAAAGTAAAGATCCCACTAAACAGGATAATTACAGGCTAATATCCCTGATCAACATGGATGCAAAAATTCTCAACACGAAACTAGCAAATTGATTTCAACAGTACATGAAAATAATTATTTACCATGATCAAATGGGTTTTATTCCTGGGCTATAGGACTGGTTCAATATTCACAAATCAATCAACATGATATACCACATTAATGAAAGAAAGCATAAGAACTATATGATCCTCTCAATAGATGCAGAAGAAGTATTTGACAAAGTACAACATCCTTTCTTAACAAAAACCCTCAAAAAAGTAAGGATAGATGGAACATACTTCAACATCATAAAGACAATATACAAAAAGCCCACAGCTAATATCATCATCAATGGTTAAAAACAAAGCCTTTACCCTATGGTCAGGAACAAGACAAGGATGCCCACACTCGCTATTGCTATTTAACATAGTACTGGAAATCTTAGCCTCAACAATCAAATAACAAAAAGAAGTAAAGGCATCCATATCGACTATTTGCAGATGGCATGATACTCTATGTAGAAAACTCAAACGACTTGACCAAAAATTTGGGAGAACTAACACATGAATTCAGCAAAGTTATAGGATAAAAAATTAATGTGCATAAATCTATTGTATTTCTATACCCCAACAACAAAGCAGCACAAAAGGGAATTAAGGAATCAGTCCCACTTGCAATTGTGCCAAAAAAACCCCAAACATTAAATTACCTAGGAATAAACCTAACTAAAGAGGTAAAATATCTGTATTCTGAAAACCATAGAGAGCTTATAAAGGAAATTGAAAAGGACACAAAGAAATAGAAAATCATTCCATGCTCATGGATTAGGAAGAACAAATATTATTATAATGTCTACACAACCTAAAGCAATCTACACGTGTAATGCATTCCCTATGAAAATACCACCAACATTCTTCACAGAGCTAGGACAAACAATCCTAAAATTTTTATGGAACTAAAAAGGACCCCAAATAGCCAAAGCAATCCTGAAAAAGTTAAGCAAAACTGGGGGCATCATGATTCCAGATTTCAAGCTATACTAAAAAGCTTTAATCATTGAGATACTATGGTACTGGCACAAAAACAGACACATAGATCAATGGAACAGAATAGAAATCCAGAAATGGACCAAAAACTATATTTTCAACTAATCTTTGACAAAGCAGAAAAGAATATCCAGTGGATAAAAGACTGTCCACAAATGGTGTTGGGACAATTGGATGGTGATATGCAGAAGATTGAAACTGGACCATTTTTTTATCCCATACACAAAAATAAATTCAAAGTGGATGAAATACCTAAATATGAGTCAGAAAACCATCAGAATCCTAGAGGAGAACACAGGCAACAACTTCTGTGTCCTTGGCTATAGCAACTTCTTACCAGACACATCACCAAAAGCAAAGGAAATGAAAACATGAACTATTGGGACTTCATCTAGATAGAAAGCTTCTGCATAGTGAGGGAAACACTCAACAAAACTAAAAGGCAACCTACAGAACGGGAGAAGATATTTGCAAATGACATATCTGATAAAGGGTTAGTATCCAAAATCTATAAAGAACTTATCAAACTCAACACCTTAGACACAAATAACCCAGTTAAGAAATGGGCAGAAGACATGAATAGACACTTTTTCAAAGACATCCAGTTGACTAGCAGACACATGAAAAGATTCTCCATGCCACTCATCATCAGAGAAATACACATCAAAACCATGATGAGATACTAACTAATGCTTGTCAAAATGTCTACAATTAACAACTTAAGAAAAAACAGGTGTTGGTGAGGATTCAGTGAAAAGGGAACCCTCTTGCACTGTTGGTAGGAATGGAAACTGATGCCACCGCTCTGTAGAAACAGTATTGAGGTTCCTCAAGAAACTAAAAACAGAAGTACCCTATGATCCAGGAATTTTACTATTAGGTATTTACCCAAAGGATACAAAAATGCAGATTTAAATGGGTATGTGCACCCCAATGTTTATAACAGCAGCATCAACAATAGTTAAACTATGGAGGGAACCCAAATGTCTATCAACTGATGAATGGATAAAGAATATGTGGTAAGTATATAAATGGAATATTACTCAGCCATCAAAAATAATGAAATCTTACCATTTGCAATGATGGATATTTAGCTAGAATGTACTATGCTAGGTGAAATAAGTCAGAGAAAAACAAATACCATATAATTACACTTGTATGTGGAATTTAAGAAACAAACAAACAAAAAGAACATATGGGATGGAAGGAAAAAAGAGAATAAAGGGAAATGAACCACAAGAGACTCTTAATGATAGAGAGTAAACTATAGGTTGATGGCTGGAGGTGGCTGGGACATGGGCTAGATGGGTGATGAGTATTAAGGAGGGCACTTGTGATGAGCACTGGGGCTGTATGTAAGTGATGAAACTCTGAATTCTACTCCTGAAACCAATATTGTACTATATGTTAACTAAAATTTATATTTAAAACCGGGGAAAAGTTCAAACTGGAAAGCAGCCATTGGCAATATGTAAATGAATGAACATGTCTGTGTTCCAACAAAATTTTATACATATGAAATTTGAATTTCATATAATTTTTGTAGTCTCAAAATGTTATTAGGTTTTTTTTCAGAGTGCCTGTGTATATCAGTTGGTTGAGTATGTGACTCTTGATTTCAGCTCAGGTCATGATCTCAGAGTTCCTGAGATCAAGACATGCATAAGCCTCTGCGCTGACAGAGAGGAGCCTGCTTGGGATTCTCTCGCTTTCTCTCTCTCTCTCTCTCTCTCTCTCTCTCTCTCTCTTTCTTCTTCTTCTTATCCACTTGTGCTCTCTCTCTCTCTCAAAATAATAAAAATAAAAATATTAGCCATTCTATGTGTGAGGTGGAGATTTTATTTGTATTTCTCTGATGATGAAAATTACCCTTTCTTCCATATTGCTGATATTTCTTCTGCATCTGCTTATATATTGTTGGTTCCTCCTAGTGTTATTTCAGTTATGGTATTCTTCAAATCAGATTTTTTTTATATATTTCCCTTTTTTTTCTTTTTTATAATTTTTTTTTAAATTTTTGTTTTCAGTATATGAAATTTATTCTCAAATTGGTTTCCATACAGCACCCAGTGCTCATCCTAAAAGGTACCTTCCTCAATACCCATCACCCACCCTCCCCTCCCTCCCAACCCCCATCAACCCTCAGTCTGTTCTCAGTTTTTAACAGTCTCTTATGCTTTGGCTCTCTTCCACTCTAACCTCTTTTTTTTTTCCTTCCCCTCCCCCATGGGTTTCTGTTACGTTTCTCAGGATCCACATAAGAGTGAAACCATACGGTATCTGTCTTTCTCTGTATGGCTTATTTCACTTAGCATCACACTCTCCAGTTCCATCCACGTTGCTACAAAAGGCCATATTTCATTCTTTTTCATTGCCATGTAGTATTCCATTGTGTATATAAACCCCAATTTGTTTATCCATTCATCAGTTGATGGACATTTAGGCTCTTTCCATAATTTGGCTATTGTTGAGAGTGCTGCTATAAACATTGGGGTACAAGTGCCCCTATGCATCAGTACTCCTGTATCCCTTGGATAAATTCCTAGCAGTGCTATTGCTGGGTCATAGGGTAGGTCTATTTTTAATCTTCTGAGGAACCTCCACACTGCTTTCCAGAGCGGCTGCACCAATTTGCATTCCCACCAACAGTGCAAGAGGGTTCCCGTTTCTCCACATTCTCTCCAGCATCTATAGTCTCCTGATTTGTTCATTTTGGCCACTCTGACTGGCATGAGGTGATATCCACATTTTCTTTATCCATTCATCATTCAATGCACATATGGGTTATGGGTTCTTTCCATAGATTGGCTATAGTTGATAATGTTGCTATAAACATCAGGGTTCATGTGCCCCTTTGAATCAATATTTTTGTATCTTTTGGACAAATAAAAAGTAGTGAAATTTCTGGGTGGTAGGATAGTTCTATTTTTAACTTTTTGAGGGAATTCCATACTGTTTTCAGAAGGGCTTAACCAGTTTGCATTTCCACCAACTTTCTCCACATCCACACCAATACCTGTTGTTTCTGGTGTTGTTAATTTAGCCATTCTGACAGGTGGGAGGTGGTATCTCATTGTGGTTTTGATTTGTATATACCTAATGATGAGTGATTGTGAGCATCTTTTCATGTGTGCTAGCCATCTGGATGTCTTCTCTGGAAAAAAAAATATCTATTCATGTCTTCTGTACATTTCTTAACTGGATTGTTTGGTTTTTGAGTGTTGAGTTTGATACGTTCTTTACAGATTTTGGGTACTAACCCTTTATCAGATATGTCATTTGCAAATATCTTATCCCATTCTGAAGGTTGTCTTTTAGTTTTGTTCATTGTTTTTCACTGTACAGGAGGTTTTTATCTTGATGATCTCCCAACAGTCAATTTTTGCTTTTGTTTCCTTTCCTTCTGGGGACATATCTAGTAAGAAGTTGCTACAACAGAGGTCAAAGAGGTTGCTGTCTGTGTTCTTCCCTAAGATTTTGATGGTTTCCTGTCTTACATTTAGTTCTTTCATCAACTTTGACTTTACTTTTGTGTATTGTGTAAGAAAATTTTCCAGTTTCATTATTTTACATTTTGCTGCCCAGTGTTCCTGAAACCATTTGTTGGAGACTGTGCTTTTTTTTCCCATTGGATATTCATTCTTGTTTTGTCAAAGATCAGTTGACCATATAGTTGTGTGTCCATTTCTGTGTTTTCTATTCGTTTTTTAAGTTTATTTATTTATCGTGACACAGAGGCATAGCATGTGAGCAGGTGAGGGGCAGAGAGAGAGAGGGAAGAAGAGAGAGAAAATCCAAAGCAGACTCCAAACTGCCAGCACAGAGCCTGCTGTGGGGCTCAAACCCACGAACCGTGTGATCATGACCTGAGCCAAAGTCAAGATCTGGATGTTTAACTGACTGAGCCACGCAGGTGCCCCTGAGTTTTCTATTCGGCTCCATTGACCTGTGTGTCTATTTTTGTGCCCATACTATCTTATCTTGATGACTACAACTTTCTAATATAGCTTGATATATGGAATAGTAATGTCGCAAACATTGCTTTTCCTTTTCAGGATTGCTTTGGCTATTCGGAGTCTTTTGTGGTTCATAAAATTTTAGGATTTTTTGTTCTATCTTTGTGAAATACGCTGGGAGTATTTTCATAGGAATTTGATTGAATGTGTAGATTGCTTTGGATAGTACTGACATTTTAAAAAGTCTATTAGTTCAGTACATGAGCATGAAATGCTTTTCCATTTCTTTGTATACTCAATTACTTTCAGAAGTGTTCTAAAATTTTCAGAGTACAGGCCTTTCACCTCTGGTTTGTTTTATTCCTTAGTATTTTAATTTATTTTATTTTATTTTATATTTTATTTTATTTTTTCAATATATGAAGTTTATTGTCAAATTGGTTTCCATACAACACCCAGTGCTCAGCCCAAAAAGTGCCCTCCTCAATACCCATCACCCACCCTCCGCTCCCTCCCACCCCCCATCAACCCTCAGTTTGTTCTCAGTTTTTAAGAGTCTCTTATGCTTGGCTCTCTCCCACTCTAACCTCTTTTTTTTCTTCCCCTTCCCCATGGGTTTCTGTCAAGTTTCTCAGGATCCACATAAGAGTGGAAACATATGGTATCTGTCTTTCTCTGTATGGCTTATTTCACTTAGCATCACACTCTCCACTTCCATCCACGTTACTACAAAGGGCCATATTTCGTTCTTTCTCATTGCCATGTAGTACTCCATTGGGTATATAAACTACAATTTCTTTATCCATTCATCAGTTGTTGGACATTTAGGCTCTTTGCATAATTTGGTTATTGTTGAGAGGGCTGCTATAAACATTGGGGCACAAGTGTCCTATGCATCAGTAATCCTGTATCCCTTGGGTAAATTCCTAGCAGTGCTATTGCTGGGTCATAGGGTAGGTCTATTTTTAATTTTCTGAGGAACCTCCACACTGCTTTCCAGAGTGGCTGCACCAATTTGCGTTCCCACCAACAGTGCAAGAGGGTTCCTATTTCTCCACATCTTCTCCAGCATCTATAGTCTCCTGATTTGTTCATTATGGCCACTCTGACTGGCGTGAGCTGATATCTGAGTGTGGTTTTGATTTGTATTTCCCTAAGGAGGAGCGATGTTGAGCATCTTTTCATATGCCTGTTGGCCATCCGGATGTCTTTTTAGAGAAGTCTCTATTCATGTTTTCTGTGCATTTCTTCACTGGGTTATTTGTTTTTCGGGTGTGAAGTTTGGTGAGCTCTTTATAGATTTTGGATACTAGCCCTTTGTCCGATATGTCATTTGCAAATATCTTTTCCCATTCAGTTAGTTGCCTTTTAGTTTTGTTCGTTGTTTCCTTTGCTGTGCAGAAGCTTTTTATCTTCATAAGGTCCCAGTAATTCATTTTTGCTTTTAATTCCCTTGCCTTTGGGTTTGTGTCGAGTAAGAGATTGCTACGGCTGAGGTCAGACAGGTCTTTTCCTGCTTTCTCCTCTAGGGTTTTGATGGTTTCCTGTCTCACATTCAGGTCCTTTATCCATTTTGAGTTTATTTTTGTGAATGGTGTGAGAAAGTGGTCTAGTTTCAACCTTCTGCATGTTGCTGTCCAGTTCTCCCAGCACCATTTGTTAAAGAGACTGTCTTTTTTCCATTGGATGTTCTTTCCTGCTTTGTCAAAGATTAGTTGGCCATACGTTTGTGGGTCTAGTTCTGGGGTTTCTCTTCTATTGCATTGGTCTATGTGTCTGTTTTTGTGCCAATCCCATGCTGTCTTGATGATTACAGCTTTGTAGTAGAGGCTAAAGTCTGGGATTGTGATGCCTCCTGCTTTGGTCTTCTTCTTCAAAATTACTGTACTATTCGGGGCCTTTAGTGGTTCCATATGAATTTTAGGATTGCTTGTTCTAGTTTCGAGAAGGATGCTGGTGCAATTTTGATTGGGATTGCATTGAATGTGTAGATAGCTTTGGGTAGTATTGACATTTTGACAGTATTTATTCTTCCAATCCATGAGCAGGAAACGTCTTTCCATTTCTTTATATCTTCTTCAATTACCTGCATAAGCTTTCTATAGTTTTCAGCATACAGATCTTTAAATCTTTGGTTAGATTTATTCCTAGGTATGTTATGCTCCTTGGTGCAATTGTGAATGGGATCAGTTTCTCTCTTTGTCTTTCTGTTGCTTGTTAGTGTATAAGAATGCAACTGATTTCCGTACATTGATTTTGTATCCTGAAACTTTGCTGAATTCATGTATCAGTTCTAGCAGAGTTTTGGTGGGGTCTGTCGGGTTTTCCATGTATAGTATCATGTCATCTGCAAAAAGTGAAAGCTTGACTTCATCTTTGCCAATTTTGATGCCTTTGATTTCCTTTTGTTGTGAGACTGCTGATGCTAGAACTTCCAACACTATGTTAAACAACAGCGGTGAGCGTGGGGATCCCTGGCATGTTCCTGATCTCAGGGAAAAAGCTCTCAGTTCTTCCCCATTGAGGATGATGTTAGCTGTGGGCTTTACATAAATGGCTTTTATGATGTTTAAGTATGTTCCTTCTATCCAGACTTTCTCCAGGGTTTTTATTAACAAAGGGTGCTGGATTTTGTCAAAGGCCTATTCTGTATCGATTGACAGGATCAAATGGTTCTTATCTTTTCTTTTATTAATGTGATGTTTCACGTTGATTGATTTGTGAATGTTGAACCAGCCCTGCATCCCAGGAATGAATCCCACTTGATCATGGTGAATCATTCTTTTTCTATGCTGTTGAATTCGATTTGCTAGTATCTTATTGAGAAGTTTTGCCTCCATATTCATCAGGGATATTGGCCTGTAGTTCTCTTTTTTTACTGGGTCTCTGTCTGGTTTAGGAATCAAAGTAATACTGGCTTCATAGAATGAGTCTGGAAGTTTTCCTTCCCTTTCTATTCGTTGGAATAGCTTGAGAAAGATAGGTATTATCTCTGCTTTAAACGTCTGGTAGAACTCCCCTGGGAAGCTATCTGGTCCTGGACTCTTACTTGTTGGGAGATTTTTGATAACCGATTCAATTTCTTCGCTGGTTATGGGTCTGTTCAAGCTTTCTATTTCCTCCTGATTGGGTTTTGGAAGAGTGTGGGTGTTTAGGAATTTGTCCATTTCTTCCAGGTTGTCCATTTTGTTGGCATATAATTTTTCATAGTATTCCCTGATAACTTTTTGTATCTCTGAGGGGTTGGTTGTAATAATTCCATTTTCATTAATGATTTTATCTATTTGGGTCCTCTCCCTTTTCTTTTTGAGAAGCCTGGCTAGAGGTTTGTCAATTTTGTTTATTTTTTCAAAAAAACAACTCTTGGTTTCATTGATCCGCCCCGGCTCCCTCATGCCAGTCCATGTATTGTGCACCACCTCACCGCCCTTCCTACCCTCTTCCGTGGCCCCTCGTGTGCACAAGGGCTGGAGGGGCGGCCCGCCAGCCAAGCAGAGCCCCCGAGTCTGGCTTGCAAAAGCGGAGGGGCCGGTGGAGTGTGTTTCGACAGCAAGCAGGACTTGACATCTGGAAGGTTATAAGCTAACAGCTCTGCTTGGAGAACAGGAGGGTTGGAGGACAACGGGAGGGAGAGTTGTTGAGCCCCAGATGACAGAGCTCACGATGGCAGGGAACAAAGGCCCTTGCCAGCGCCATCTCCCTGGCCCACCCCCCAGCCAAAATCCCAAAGGGAACCAGTTCCTGCCAGGGAACTTGCTTGCCCTGTGCAAACAAACAATGCTATGCTTCTGCGGATCCATCCCTCCGGCGGGTCTGACTCCCTCCCGGTGCCGCAGGGCCACTCCCGAAGCAGATCTCCAAAGGAAAAGTGAGCTGAGCCTGGCCCTCCCGCCCCTGTGCACCTTGCCAATCCACCCCAGCTAATACGCCAGATCCCCAGCACCACAAGCCTGGCAGTGTGCAAGTAGCCCAGAAGGGCCACGCCACCCCACAGTGAATCCCGCCCCTAGGAGAGGGGAAGAGAAGGCACACACCAGTCTGACTGTGGCCCCAGCGATGGGCTGGGGGCAGACATCAGGTCTGACTGTGACCCCGCCCACTAATGCAAGTTATTCAAGACAGCACAGGGGAAGTTCCCCACAGTCCCGCACCACTCCAGGGACTATCCAAAATGACGAAATGGGAGAATTCCCCTCAGAAAAACGTGCAGGAAATAACAACAGCTAAGGAACTGATCAAAAAGGATTTAAACAATATAACAGAAATTGAATTTAGAATAATAGTCATAAAATTAATTGCTGGGCTTGAAAACAGTATAAAGGACAGCAGAGAATATCTTGCTACAGAGATCAAGGGACTAAGGAACAGCCAGGAGGAGCTAAAAAATGCTATCAATGAACTGCAAAATAAAATGGAGACAACTACGGCTCGGACTGAAGAGGCAGAGGAGAGAATAGGTGAACTAGAAGATAAAATTATGGAAAAAGAAGAAGCTGAGAAAAAGAGAGATAAAAGAATCCAAGAGTATGAGGGGAAAATTAGAGAACTAAGTGTTGCACTAAAGAGAAAAAATCTACGCATAATTCGTATTCCAGAGGAGGAAGAGAGAGGGAAAGGTGCTGAAGGGGTACTTGAAGAAATAATAGCTGAGAACTTCCCTGAACTGGGGAAGGAAAAAGTCATTGAAATCCAAGAGGCACAGAGAACTCCCTTCAGACGTAACTTGAATCGATCTTCTGCACGACATATCATAGTGAAACTGGCAAAATACAAGGATAAAGAGAAAATTCTGAAAGCAGCTAGAGATAAACGTGCTCTAACATATAAAGGGAGACCTATAAGACTCATGACCGATCTCTCTACTGAAACTTGGCAGGCCAGAAAGGAATGGCAGGAGATCTTCAATGTGCTGAACAGAAAAAATATGCAGCCGAGAATCCTTTATCCAGCAAGTCTGTCATTTAGAATAGAAGGAGAGATAAAGGTCTTCCCAAACAAACGAAAACTGAAGGAATTTGTCACCACGAAATCAGCCCTACAAGAGATCCTAAGGGGGATCCTGTGAGACAAAGTACCAGAGACATCGCTACAAGCATGAAACCTACGGACATCACAATGACTCTAAACCTATATCTTTCTAGAATAACACTGAATGTAAATGGACTAAATGCACCAACCAAAAGACATAGGGTATCAGACTGGATAAAAAAAAACAAGACCCATCTATTTGCTGTCTACGAGAGACTCATTTTAGACCTGAGGACACCTTTAGATTGAGAGTGAGGGGATGCAGAACTATTTATCATGCTACTGGAAGTCAAAAGAAAGCTGGAGTAGCCATACTTTTATCAGACAAACTAGACTTTAAATTAAAGGCTGTAACAAGAGATGAAGAAGGGCATTATATAATAATTACAAGGTCTACCCATCAGGAAGAGCTAACAATTATAAATGTCTATGCGCTGAATACTGGAGCCCCCAAATACATAAAACAATTACATACAAACATAAGCAACCTTATTGATAAGAATGTGGTAATTGCAGGGTACTTTAACACTCCACTTACAGAAATGGATAGATCATCTAGACACACGGTCAATAAAGAAACAAGGGCCCTGAATGATACATTGGATCAGATGGACTTGACAGATATATTTAGAACTCTGCATCCCAAAGCAACAGAATATACTTTCTTCTCGAGTGCACATGGATCATCCTCCAAGATAGATCACATACTGGGTCACAAAACAGCCCTTCATAAGTATACAAGACTTGAAATCATACCATGCATACTTTCAGACCACAATGGTATGAAGCTTGAAATCAACCATAGGAAAAAGTCTGGAAAACCTCCAAAAGCATGGAGGTTAAAGAACACCCTACTAAAGAATGGATGGGTCAACCAGGCAATTAGAGAAGTAATGTAAAAATATATGGAAATAAAGAAAAATGAAAATACAGCAATCCAAACGCTTTGGGATGCAGTGAAGGCAGCTCTGAGAGGAAAATACATTGCAATCCAGGCCTATCTCAAGAAACAAGAAAAGTCCCGAATACAAAATCTAACAGCACACCTAAAGGAAATAGAAGCAGAAGAGCAAAGACAGCCTAAACTCAGCAGGAGAAGAGAAATAATAAAGATCAGAGCAGAAATAAACAATATAGAATCTAAAAAAACCGTAGAGCAGATCAACGAAACCAAGAGTTGGTTTTTTGAAAAAATAAACAAAACTGATAAACATCTAGCCAGGCTTCTCAAAAAGAAAAGCGAGAGGAACCAAATAGATAAAATCATGAATAAAAATGGAAATATTGCAACCAATCCCTCAGAGATACAAGCAATTATCAGGGAATGCTATGAAAAATTATATGCCAACAAACTGGACGACCTGGAAGAAATGGACAAATTCCTAAACACTCACACCTTTCCAAAACTCAATCAGGAGGAAAAAGAAAGCTTGAACAGACCCATAACCAGCGAAGAAATTGAATCGGTTATCAAAAATCTCCCAACAAATAAGAGTCCAGGACCAGATGGCTTCCCAGGGGAGTTCTACCAGACGTTTAAAGCAGAGATAATACCTATCCTTCTCAAGCTATTCCAAGAAATAGAAAGGGAAGGAAAACTTCCAGACTCATTCTATGAAGCCAGTAATTCCTAAACCAGACAGAGACCCAGTAAAAAAAGAGAACTACAGGCCAATATCCCTGACGAATATGGATGCATAAATTCTCAATAAGATACTAGCAAATCGAATTCAACAGCATGTAAAAAGAATGATTCACCATGATCAAGTGGGATTCATTCCTGGGATGCAGGGCTGGTTCAACATTCGCAAATCAATCAACGTGATACATCACATTAATAAAAGAAAAAATAAGAACCATATGATCCTGTCAATCGATGCAGAAAAGGCCTTTGACAAAATTCAGCATCCCTTCTTAATAAAAACCCTGGAGAAAGTCGGGATATAAGGAACATACTTAAAGATCATCAAAGCCCTTTATGAAAAGCCCACAGCTAACATCATCTTCAATGGGGAAAAACTGAGAGCTTTTTCCCTGAGATCAGGAACATGACAGGGATGTCCAGTCTCACTGCTGTTGTTTAGTATAGTGTTGGAAGTTCTAGCATCAGCAGTCTCACAACAAAAGGAAATGAAAAGCATCAAAATTGGCAAAGATGAAGTTAAGCTTTCACTTTTTGCAGATGACATGATATTATACATGGAAAATCCGATAGACTCCACCAGAAGTCTGCTAGAACTGATACATGAATTCAGCAAAGTTGCAGGATACAAAATCAATGTACAGAAATCAGTTGCATACTTATACACTAATAATGAAGCAACAGAAAGACAAAGAAAGAAACTGATCCCATTCACAATTGCACCAAGGAGCATAACATACCTAGGAATAAATCTAACCAAAGATGTAAAAGATCTGTATGCTGAAAACTATAGAAAGCTTATGAAGGTAATTGAAGAAGATATAAAGAAATGGAAAAACATTCCGTGCTCATGGATTGGAAGAATAAATATTGTCAAAATGTCAATACTACCCAAAGCTATCTACACATTCAATGCAATCCCAATCAAAATTGCACCAGCATTCTTCTCAAAACTAGAACAAGCAATCCTAAAATTCATATGGAACAACAAAAGGCCCCGAATACCCAAAGTAATTTTGAAGAAGAGGACCAAAGCAGGAGGCATCACAATCCCAGACTTTAGCCTCTACTACAAAGCTGTAATCATCAAGACAGCATGGTATTGGCACAACAGACACATAGACCAATGGAATAGAATAGAAACCCCAGAACTAGACCCACAAACGTATGGCCAACTCATCTTTGACAAAGCAGGAAAGAACGTCCAATGGAAAAAAGACAGTCTCTTTAACAAATGGTGCTGGGAAACTGGACAACAACATGCAGAAGGTTGAAACTAGACCACTTTCTCGCACCATTCACAAAAATAAACTCAAAATGGATAAAGGACCTGAATGTGAGACAGGAATCCATCAAAACCCTAGAGGAGAAAGCAGGAAAAGACCTCTCCGACTCAGTCGTAGCAATCTCTTACTCGACACAAACCCAAAGGCAAGGGAATTAAAAGCAAAAATGAACTACTGGGACCTTATGAAGATAAAACGCTTCTGCATAGCAAAGGAAACAACCAACAAAACTAAAAGGCTACCAAGGGAATAGGAAAAGATATTTGCAAATGACATATCGGACAAAGGGCTAGTGTCCAAAATCTATAAAGAGCTCACCAAACTTCACACCCGAAAAACAAATAACCCAGTGAAGAAATGGGCCGAAAACATGAATAGACACTTCTCTAAAGAAGACATCCGGATGGCCAACAGGCACATGAAAAGATGCTCAACGTCGCTCCTCATCAGGGAAATACAAATCAAAACCACACTCAGATATCACCTCACGCCAGTCAGAGCGGCCAAAATGAACAAATCAGGAGACTATAGATGCTGGCGAGGATGTGGAGAAATGGGAACCCTCTTGCACTGTTGGTGGGAATGCAAATTGGTGCAGCCACTCTGGAAAACAGTGTGGAATTTCCTCAAAAAATTAAAAATAGACCTACCCTATGACCCAGCAATAGCACTGCTAGGAATTTACCCAAGGGATACAGGATTACTGATGCATAGGATACTTGTGCCCCAATGTGTATAGCAGCACTCTCAACAGTAGCTAAATTATGGAAAGAGCCTAAATGTCCATCGACTGATGAATGGATTCAGAAATTGTGGTTTATATACACAATGGAGTACTACGTGGCAATGAGAAAGAATGAAATATGGCCCTTTGTAGCAACATGGATGGAACTGGAGAGTGTGATGCTAAGTGAAATAAGCCATACAGAGAAAGACAGATACCGTATGGTTTCACTCTTATGTGGATCCTGAGAAACGTAACAGAAACCCATGGGGGAGGGGAAGGAAAAAAAAAAAGAGGTTAGAGTGGAAGAGAGCCAAAGCATAAGAGACTCTTAAAAACTGAGAACAAACTGAGGGTTGATGGGGGGTGGGAGGGAGCGGAGGGTGGGTGATGGGTATTGAGGAGGGCACTTTTTGGGCTGAGCACTGGGTGTTGTATGGAAACCAATTTGACAATAAACTTCATATATTGGGAAAAAAAAAAGAAAAGTGTTTCAGGTTTTCTACATAGATTCTATGATAGATTCTCATCTGTGATCAGTAAAAGTTTGACTTCTTCCTTGCAAGTGTGGATGCTTTTTTATTTTTTTTTTTTGTTGTCTGATTGCTGAATCTAAGACTTCTAGTAGTCTGTTGAACATCAGTGGTGAGAGTGGATATCCTATTGTGTTCCTGACCTTAAGGGAAAAATGTTCAATTTTTCCATATTGAGGATATTAGCTGTGGGTCTTTCCTGTATGATCTATATGATTTTGAGGTATGTTCCTTCTATCCCTACTTTCTTGAGGTTTTTTATTTTTTATCAAAAAGGATCCTGCATTTTGTCAAATGCTTTCTCTGCATCTATTGAAAGGACAATATGACTCTTATCGTTTCTTTTACTAATGTGGTGTATCAGGTTGATTGATTTGTGTAGCCCAGGAATAAATCCCACTTGATCGTGGTGAATAAGTCTTTTAATGTACTTTTGGATTTTATTTTGTATTATATTTTTGAGAATTTTTGTATCCATGTTCATCAACGATATTGATCTATAATTCTCATATTTAGTGGAGTCTTTGTCTTGTTTTGGAATCAAGGCAATGTTGGCTCGATTGAATGAGTCTGGAAATTTTTCTTCTGTTTCTATTTTTGGAACAGTTTCAGAATAATGAATATTAACTCATTAAGCCTTTTGTCTTGATGAGGTCCCAATAGTTCATTGATGCTTTTATTTCCATTGCCTTTGGAGACGTGTCAAGTAAAAAGTTTCTGCAGCTGAGGTCAAAGAGGTTGTTGCCTGTTTTCTCTAGAGTTTTGATGGATTCCTGTCTGACACTAGGTCTTTCATCCATTTTTAATTTGTTTTTGGGTATGGTGTAAGAAAGT
Organism: Neofelis nebulosa; assembly: GCF_028018385.1. Taxonomy (NCBI): domain Eukaryota; kingdom Metazoa; phylum Chordata; class Mammalia; order Carnivora; family Felidae; genus Neofelis; species Neofelis nebulosa. Next base: position 55,044,513 of record NC_080800.1, read on the forward strand.
GGTCCAGTTTCATTCTTTTGCATGTTGCTGTCCAGGTCTCCCATCACAATTTGCTAAAGAGATTTTTTTTTTACATTGGATACTCTTTCCTGCTTTGTCAAAGTTTAGTTGGCCATATATTTGTGGGTACAATTCTGGGTTGTCTATTCTATTTCACTGGTCTATGTGTCTGTTTTTGTGCCAGTACCATACTGTAATGATGATTACAGCTTTGTAGTAGAGGTTAAAGTCCGGGATTGTGATGTCTCCTGCTTCGGTTTCTTTTTCAACATTTCTTTTGCTATTCATGGTCTTTTGTGGTTCCATATAAATTTTAGGCTTATTTGTTCTGGCTTTGGGAAGAATGTTGGTGCAAAGTTGATTGAAATTGCATTGAATCTTTAGATTGCTTTGAGTGGTATTTACATTTTAACAATATTTGTTCTTACAATCCCTGAGCATAGAATTTTTTTCCTCCATTTCTTTGCATCTTCTTAGATTATGCTCATAAATTTTGTGTAGTTTGCAGCATACAGATCTTTTGCACTTTTGGTTAGGTTTATTCCTAGGTATTTTATGGTTATTGGTGCAATTGGAAATGGGATATATTTCTTGGTTTTTCTTTCTGTTGATTGATTATTGGCGTATAGAAATGCAACCAATATCTTTACATTGATTTTGTATCCTCGACTGTGCTGAGTTCATGTATCAGTTCTAGCACCATTTTGGTGGAGTCTTTTGGGTTTTTCCATGTAGAGTATTACATTACCTGCGAAAAATGAAAGCTTGACGTCTTCTTTGCCAACTCAGATGCCATTTATTTGATTCTGTTGTCTGATTGCTGAGGCTAGGACCTCCAACACTATGTTAAACAACAATGGTGAGAGTGGTCATCCCTGTCATGTTCTTGATCTCAGGAGGAACGCTCTCAACTCTTCCCCATGGGGGATCATATTTGCTTTGGGATTTTTATATATTACTTTTATGACATTAAAATAGTTTCCTTCTATTTCGACTTTGTTGAGGGTTTTTTATTAAGAAACGATGCTGTATTTTGTCAAATGCTTTTTCTGCATCTATTGATGGGATCGTATGGTTATCCTTTTTTTCTATTAATGTGACGTTTCACATTGATTGATTTGCAGATATTGAAACAACCTTGCAGCCCAGGAATTAATCCCACTTGATCATGGTGAATAAGTCTGTTATATACTGTTGAATTTGATTTGCTAGTATCTTGTTGAGAATTTTTGCATCCATGTTCATCAGGGATATTGATCTGTCATTCTCCTTTTTAATGGAGTCTCTGTTTTGGGAATCAATGTAACACTGGCTTCATAGAATAAGTCTGGAAGCTTTCTTTCCATTTCTAATTTCGTAACAGCTTGAGAATGCTAGGTATTAACTCTGTTTTAAATGTCTAGTAGGTTTCCCCTGGGAAGCAATCTGGCCCAGGAGTCTTATTTTTTGGGAGATTTTTGACAACTGTTTCAATTTCTTTGCTGGTTATGGGTCTGTTCAAATTATCTATTTCTTCCTGTTTCAGTTTTGGTAGTGTGTGGGTGTCTAGGAACTTGTCCTTTTTGCCCAGGTTGTCCTGTTTGTTGGCAAATAATTTTTCATAATATTCTCTAAAAATTGTTTGTATTTCTATGGTGTTGGTTGTGATCTCCCCTCTTTCATTCCTGATTTTATCTATTTGTGTTCTCCTTCTTTTCTTTTTGAGATGTCTGGCTAGGGTTTTATAAATTTTATTTTTTTTCAAAAAAAAAGCTCTTATATTTATTGATCTATTCTACTGTGGGTTTTTTTGGTTCTATATTGTTTATTTCTGTCTACTCTTTATTATTTCTCTTTTCTGCTGGATTTGGGGTTTCTTTGCTGTTCTGTTTCTAGTTCCTTTTGTTTACTGGTTAGATTTTGTATTTCATATTTTTTTTTGTTTGTTTCTTGAGATAGTCCTGGATTGCAATGTATTTTCTCCTCAGGACTGCCTTTGCTGCATCCCAAAGGTTTTGGACTGTCGTGTTTTCATTTTCATTTGCTTCCATATATTTTTTTAATTTCTTCTTTAATTGCCTGGTTGACTTATTCATTCTTTAGTCGATTTTCTTTAACCTCCATGCATTTGGAGGTTTTATAATTTTTTTTCTTGTAGTTGATTTCAATTTTCATAGCATTGTGATCTGAAAATATGCATGGTATGATCTCAATTCTTCTATATATTTGAGGCCTGTTTTGTGACCCATATGTGATCTACCTTGAAGAATGTTCCATGTGTACTTGAGAAGAATGTGTATTCTGCTGTTTTTGGGTGAAAAGTTCTGAAAATATATGTCCAGTCCATCTGGTCCAGTTTATTATCAAGGCCATTGTTTCTTTACTTATTTTCTGCCTAGATGATATGTCCATTGTTGTAAGTGGAATGTTAATGTCCCCTGCAATTATCGTATTCTTACCAATAAGTTTGGCTATGTTTGTGATTAGTTGATTTATATATTTGGGTTCTATCAAGTTTGGGGCATAAACATTTACAATTGTTAACCTTCTTGATGGATAGACCACATAATTGTGATATAACACCCTACTTCATCTCTTGTTATAGACTTTAGTTTAAAAAAATTTTTTTTTCTGATATAAGTATGGCTACCCCAGCTTTCTTTTGACATCCAGTAACATGATAAATGGTTCTACATCCCCTCACTTTCAAACTGAAGGTGTCCTCAGGTCTAAAATGGGTTCTCTTGTAGACAGCATATAGATTTATCTTGCTTTCTAATCCATTCTGATACCCTATTCTTTTGATTGGAGCATTTAGTCCATTTACATTAGAGTTATTATTGAAGGGTATGAATTTAGTGTCATTATGTTATCTGTAGGTTTCATGATTGTGGTGATATCTCTGGTACTTTGCAGTCTTTGTAGTGTTCCACTTACAGAGTCCCCTTAGGATATCTTGCAGGGCTGGTTTGGTGGTCATGAACTCCTTCAGTTTTTGTTTCTGAAAGCCTTTACCTTTTGTTCTAGTCTGAATGACAGCCTTACTGGATAAAGAATTCTTGGCTGCATATTTTTCATATTCATCACATTGAATATTTCCTGCCATTCCCATCTGACCTGTCAAGTTTCAGTGGACAGGTCTGCTTCTACCCTTATGTGTCTACCCTTGTAGATTAAGGCCCATTTGTCCCTAGCTTTGTTCAGAATTCTCTCTTTACCTTTGTATTTTTCCAGTTTCACTGTGATATGCCATGGAGAAAACCTATTCTTTTTAAATTTGAAGGGAGCTCTCTGTGCTTCCTTCATTTGGATGTCTGCTTCCTTCCCCAGATTAGGGAAGTCTCAGCTATATTTTTTTCAAATAAAACTTCTGTCCCTTTTCTCTCTTCTTCTTCTTCTTCTTCTTCTTCTTCTTCTTCTGGAACTCCTATGATACAGATATTATTATGTTTCATTGAATCACTTAGTTCTCTAATTCTCCCCTTATGGTATAGTATTTTCTTATCTTTTTCTCAGCTTCATCATTTTCCATAATTTTTATTCTATATTACTTATTCTCCTCTCTTCTTCCTCCATCCTTGATGTCACTGCACTAGTTTATTTTCCACTTCATTTAGAGCACTTCTTAATTCGTCATGACTATTTCTTAGTTCCTTGATCTCTGCAGCAATAGACTCTCTGCTGTCTTCTATGCGTTTTTTTAAGCCCGGGGATTAATCTTATGACTATTATTCTAAATTCTTCCTCAGATATATTGTTTATATCTGTGTAGATCAATTCTCTAGCTGTCATTTCTTCCCAGAATTTCTTTTGAGCAGAATTCTTCCATTTCATAATTTGGTTAGTTTTCTCTCACTTATATGTTTTAATAACTAATTATGTGTCCTGCACCTGCAAGCACTACAGGGTCATACACTGTCCAAGGCCTGCCCTTTCAGGAGGTGATTTTAGAGTGTGTTGCATGCTCTCTGCTGTTGTGACTCTGGTTGCTTTATCTCCCTACCTGTAGTGGTGGTTTGGGCCTTCCACAAGGTGTAGTTTGATTTATTTCTTGAAGTAACATTGAAAAAAAATTACAAAGGGTGTAGTGGTGGAAGAAGCCTTATCCCCTACAAAGAGAGAAATGACAGGGAAGGTAAAAAAGAAAAGAAAAAAAAATGACCAGGTAGAGAATGAGATAAACTATATGGTTAATACAGATCATATATATAAAGAATTGGCCAAGAATCAGAAAATGCAGAAAATGCAATACCACTGGACAGATACCTGATGGTGCCTTGGAACTGGTGGCTGTACTGGTCTGGAGGAAGGGCTGTCTGGTTCAGTCCGTGTCAATCGTGCTCCAGATAGGCAGTTACCAGGCATGGAGGGGTGTGTTTTTTTGTAAGCAGGTCCAGCCTCCACTATGAGTTCATTGTCCATTCTCTGAAACTCCACCCTTTTGGTAATGGGGAGAAGAATTGAAAAACCCCAGTCACTCCCCCACAGACCAGGGTCACAAACCACTCGGCTCAGGCTATCTTCACAGTGCTGCACAGGCACAAGTGGGCTGGTTTGTTTCTCTCAAGTGTCCCATACCTTCCAGGCACTCAGCTGGGATTCAAACCCCAATATCTTAAAGGGTTCCACTCTTTACACCCTGGTTCCAGGGTAATGTCATTCTACCCTCTAGCCAACAAATGACCTCTGGTTCCTCACAGTACCACACAGGCACAAATGTACTGGTTTGTTTGATATCTTAAAAGATTCTGCTCTGCATGCCTTGGCTCCATGGAAATGCCACTGTGCCCAGCTGACCAACAAAGGGCCTCTGTCTTTTCACAGTGTCACATGGGTGCAAGAAGGCCAGTTTGTCCCACTCCACAGTCTCCCATGCCTCCCTGTAACTCGGCTGGCATTCAAACCCTGATGTCTTAAAGGACCCTGCTCCACTCACCCCAGTTCTGGGATAGAACCACTCTGTTCAGCCAGCTGACAAAGGGCCTCTGGCTGGCGAGAGCCTGCAGGGTTTTTTATCCTTAGAGGCTATATGTCTTTTTCCCACAGCGGTCAAGGTAGAGGATTGCTCTTTCCAACTGCACCTCTGAGCTAGCTACTGAGCCCAAGGCTGGCTTCCCTCTTCCCCAGGTGCATGCATAGGGAGGCCAGCCCCAGTTCAGAGAAAGCCCCACAGTTAGAAACTGGTTCTTTCTCCATTTTTCCCTTTCCCCAGTCTGTGGTTTTTCTCTTGTCCAAATTCCATCCTACACTTTCACAGCCTTTCTTTTTTTTCCCTTTTGTCTCTCCACAGAAAGGGACCCTTTCCCTCCGTGCCTACACCACCCATTTTATCTCTCCCAGTTTGCAATCATGCATCTATGGCCTGCTGACTTATCCCCACGGGCCCCTGAAGATGTTTTTGTCACTCTGTATTTGTGATTCCTGGAATTCCAAGTCTTCTGGCCTCAATAATGCTGTGCTTGAGGGACGAGGTAATTTCGAGTCCCCCAACTTCTCTACCATGTTGACTCCTCCTCTGATCTAATCTTTATTATTTTCCTTCTTGTGCTGGATTTGGGCTTTTTGTTATTCTTTTTCCAGCTTCCCTAGGTATAATGTTAGGCTGTGTATTTGAGAGTTTTCTTGCTTCTTGAGTAGGGCCTGTATTGCTATATATTTATGTCTTAACTGCCTTTGCTGCATCCCAAAGTTTTGGATTCTCATGTTTTAATTTTTCATTTGCTTCCAAGTATTTTTTTTATTTCTTTTTTAATTTTCTGGTTAACCTATTCATTCCTTAGTAGGATGTTCTTAAACCTCCAGGTATTTGTGGACTTTCCAAACTTTTACTTGTGGTTGACTTCAAGGTTCATAGTGTTGTGGTCAGAAAATATGAATAGTGTGATCTTAATCTTTTTGTACCTGTTGAGGGTTTATTTGTGACCCAGTATGTGATTTATTCTGGAGAATGCTCCATGTGCACTGGAAAATAATGTGTCTTCTGCTGCTTTAAGATGAAATGCTGTTATTGAATATGTTAAGTCCATCTGGTCCAGTGTGTCATTAAAAGCTATTTTTCCTTGTTTATGTGCTTAGGTGATCTGTCCATTGTTGTTAAAGGATGTTAAAGCCCCCTACTATTAATGTATTATTTTCAATTGAGTTTTTTTTGTTTTTTAATGAATTATTTTATATATTTGGCTGCTCCCATGTTACATGCATAAATATTTACAATTGTTAGATCTTCTTTTTGGATAGACCTCTTTATTATGACATTTCGCACTTTTTTATCTGTTGTTATAGTCTATGGTTTAACATCTATTTTGTCTAAGTATGGCTGCTCCAGCTTCCTTTTGATGTCTGTTAGCATGATAAATTGTTCTCTCTTCCTCCCTTTCAATCTGGAGGTGTCTTTGGTTCTAAATTTTTTCTCTTGCAAACAGTGTACCAATGGGTCTTGCCTTTATCCATTCTGACACAATGTCCTTTGATTGGAGTCTTTATTCCTTTACATTTATAATGATTATTAATAGATATGAATTAGGGCCATTTAATTACCTGTAAAGTCGCTGTTCCTGTAGATTTTCTCAGTTTTTTCTAGTTTTTTTTTTTCTTTCTGGTTCAAAGTGTCCTTTATAAAGATTCCTGCAGAATTGGTTTATTGTTCACGAACTCGTCTAGTTGTTTTTTTTTTTTTCTTGTCTTGGAATGTGTTTATATATCCTTCTATTCTGAATGACAGCCCTGCAGGTAAAGTATTCTTGATTGCATATTTTCCCCATTTACCATGTTGAATATATCATGCCAATTCCTTCTGGCCTGCCATGTTTCTCTGGACAGGTATGTTGCTATTCTTACCTGTCTATCCTTGTAAGGTAAGGACCTTTTGTCACTAGCTGCTTTCAGATATCTCTCTATCTTTTATCTTTGTATTTTTCAACTTTCATTATGATGTGTCTTGGTGTTGACTTTTTTTTTGCTGTTGTTTGTTTTAATTTTGAGGAACTTTTTCTGTGTCGCTTGGAAATGAATGTCTTTTTCGTTACTCAGATTGGGGAAATTTTTAGGTATAATTTCTTCCCATTAACCTTCTGCCAGCTTTTCTCCCTCTTCATCTTCTGGGACAACTATGATACAAATGTTATTCTATTTTAATAAGTCTCTGTGTTCCCTAAGTGGACCTTATGATCTATTATCTTTCTTTCTCTCTTATTAGCTTTATTATGTTCTATCATATTATTTTTCATATCACTGATTTGCTCCTGGCTTTGCCTATCATCATTTTCATGGACTCCATTTGGGTTTTCATCTTGATTCTACCATTTTTTTTTAATTTTATTTTTTTTTTAATTTACATCCAAATTAGTTAGCATATAGTGTAACAATGATTTCAGGAGTAGATTCCCTAATGCCCCTTACCCATTTAGCCAATACCTCCTCCCACAAACCCTCCAGTAACCCTCTGTTTGTTCTCCATATTTAAGAGTCTATTATGTTTTGCCCCCCTCCCTGTTTTTATATTATTTTTGCTTTTGGTCTGACTACATTTTAGTTCTTCTATCTCTGCATCAAGGATTTACCTGGTGTCTTCTTGCTTTCTTCAAGAACAGCTAGTATTCTTTTGATTTTGATTTTAAATTATTGTTCCAATATATTGCTCATATCTGCCTTGAGCAAATCCCTGGTTGTGGTTTCTTCTTGATCTTTCATTGGGGAAGAATTCATCCATCTTGTCATTTTGTCTAGGTTTCTTTTTTTGTGTCTTAGGAAAGCTTGTTATGTTTCCTACTCCTGAGAGTAATGATATATTAAGAAGTGGTCATACACTGTCCAGGGCCTGGCTATATAGAGCATGTTTCTGGTGTATGCTGTATGCACTCTGCTGTTGCAATTTGGCTGGTCTTACCCCCTGGTAAGTCCTCTAAAGAGTTCCTCCTTGCTTACAGTGGGGTGTGTTTGTAACTTTAATTAGGTTTTCTTTGATTTATGAAAATATGCTTGCAAGGCTCTCTCCCAAAGTATGCAGACTGTTTTCCAAACCTCAGATCCATTTCCTAGGTGATCATAATGATTTGATGTTGATATAGCTGTGTTGGAGGTACTAAGCAAGCCAGGGGTCCCCTATACTCTGCCATCTTAACTCCATAAAATGAAACCTTTTAAAATTCCTCTTGAGCAACTGCTAGCTGATTCCACTTTTCCAGGAGTGGAGCTTAGTGATAATCTTTCCCACACTCTGGGGCAAACTCTGTGGAATCCAACTCTTCTTTAAATATGTGGTAATATTCCCCTGGGAAGCCATCTGGCCATGGACTTTTGTTTGTTGGGAGATTTTTGATAACTGATTCCATTTCTTTGCTGGTTATGGTTCTGTTCAAATTTTCTGTTTCTTCCTGTTTCAGATTTTGTAGTATTTATGTTTCTTATAATTTATTCATTTCTTCCATATTGGCAAATTTTTTTGCCATACAATTTTTTATAGCATTATATTATAATTGTATTTCCTTGGTGTTGGATGTAATTTCTCCTCATTCATTCATGATTTTATTTATTTTCGTCCTTTCTGTTCTCTTTTTTTAAATTTTTTTAAATGTTTTATTTATTCTTGAGAGAGAGACAGAGCATGAGCAGGGGAAGACCAGAGCGAGAGAGGGACACAGAATCCAAAGCAGGCTCCAGCCTCTGAGCTGCCAACACAGAGCCCGATGCAGGGCTCGAACCCACAATCTGAGAGATCATGACCTGAGCCAAAGTCAGGCGTTAAACCAACTGAGCCACCCAGGTGCCCCTCCCTTTTCTTTTTGATTAGTCTGATAGTGGTTATCAATTTTATTAATTCTTCAAAGAACCAGGTTTTGGCTCTATCGATCTGTTCTTTTTGTAGTTTGTATATCATTTATTTCTGCTTTGATCTCTATTATTTCCCTTCTTCTGCTGGCTTTAAGTTTTATTTGCTCTTGCTTTACTAGCTCCCTTAAGTGGAAAGTTAGGTTGTTTATTGAGAATTTTCTTGCTTCCTGAGGTAGACCTCCATTGCTATATACTTCCCTTTTAGGACTACTTTTGTTATATCCCAATGGTTTTGGACTGTCATGTTCTCATTTTCATTGGCTTGCATGCATTTCTTTTCTTTTCTTCTCTAATTTCTTCTTGGCTAACCCATTCACTAAAGTAGGATGTTCTTTAACCTGCATGTATTTGTGGTCTTTCTAATTTTTTTCTTGTGGTTGACTTCAAGTTTCATAGTATTATGGTCATTAAAGCATAAAATCAATTCAATCTTACTTTACTTCTTAAGGACTGACTTGTGACCCAGTATGTGATCTATTATGGAGAATGTTTCATGTGCACTTGAAAAGAATGTATGTTTTGCTGTTTTAGATTGAAATTTTCTGAATAAATCTTTAAAGTCCATCTACTACAGTGTGTAATTCAAATCCTTTTTTTTTTCATTTTTGATGTTCTGTGGGATGATCTGTTCTTTGCTTTTAGAGGGGTGTTAAAGTCTCCTACCATTATTGTATTATTATGAATGACATTTATTATGTTTGCCATTTATTTATGTATTTGTATACTTTCAAGTTTGGGGCATAAATATTTACAATTGTTAGGTTTTCTTTATGTATAGACCTTTTAATTATGTAACTGTGCCCTTCATTTCTTTTTACAGTCTTTGTTTAAAATCTAGTTTGTCAGTTTTTGCTTTAAAATCTAGTTTGTCTGATATAAATATGGCTACATTGGATTTCTTTTGATGTCCATTAGCATAATAGATTGCTCTCCATCCCTCCACTTTCAATCTTCAGGTGTCTTTATATCTAAAGTAAGTCTCTTGTAGGCAGTATATATGTGGGTCTTGTGTTTTTTTTTTATTTGAGTATAGCTGACATTAGAGAGATGTCATCTGCACTGCAAAGTAAACAATCAACAAAGCTAAAAGTCAACCAACAGAATGGGAAAAGATATTTGCAAATGACATACGGGATTATAGATCCAAAATCTATAAAGAATGTACTGAACTCAATATCTGAAAAACAACCCAGTGAAGTAATGAGCAGAAGATACGAATAGACACTTTTCCAAAGAAGAATTCAGAGTTGTTTTTTTTTTAAATTTTTTCAAAGACCCAGCTTTTAGCTTTATTGATCTCTTCTATTCTTCTGGTAGTTTCTATATCATTTATTTCTGCTTTGATCTTTATTATTTCCCTTCTTCTGCTGGCTTTGGGTTTTATTTGCTGTTACTTTACTAGCTCCCTTAAGTGGAAGGCTACGTTGTTTATTGACAGCCCTGATCATGGAGAGAGAAAAAAGAGAGAAAGGGAGACACAGAGAGAGAAAGAGTGAAAGCAGCATGCAGGGGATTACACAAGAAAAGCTTTTCCCCAAAACTGTTTACCAGGAAAAGGAGAGGGACTGATTATCACTAGTTTTTATAAGCAGCAGAGTTCAAAGTCTGAAGTTTTAAAAACCAATGCCATCACCAGAGATATGCATGGCAGGTTTAGCAGTGAACTTCACAAGTAACACAAAGACACTAAATACACATGTATCAATAATCACTCAGAATATAAATGGAATAAATGCTCTAATCAAAAGACATAGTATATCAGAATGGATAAAAAAAAGTACCTAGGAATAAACCTAACTAAAGATATAAAAGATATGTATGCTGAAAACTATAGAAAACTGATGAGGGAAATTGAAGAAGATGCAAAGAAATGGAATAATATTCCATGCTCATGGACTGGAAGAATAAATGTTGTTAAAATGTCAGTACTAGCCAAAAGCAATCTACAACATTCAATGTGATCCCAATCAAAATTTCACTAGCATTCTTCTCAAAGCTAGAACCAACAATCCTAAAATTTGTTTGGAACCACAAAAGACCCAAATAGCCAAAGTAATGTTGAAAAAGGAAACTAAAGCAGGAGGCATCACAATTCTGGACTTTTGACTTTACTATAAGGTTGTAATCATCAAGACACTAAGGTACTGGCACAAAAACAGACACATAGACCAATGGAATAGAATAGAGAACCCCGAATTGTACACACAAATGTATGTCCAACTAATCTTTGACAAAACAGGAAAGAATATCCAATGGAAAAAAGACAGTCTCTTCAACAAATGCTTTTGGGAAAACTGGACAGCAACATGCAGAAGAAGGAAACAAGACCATTTTCTGGCACCATACAAAAAAATAAATTCAAAATGGATGAAAGAACTAAATGTGAGACAGGAAACCATCAAAAACCTAGAGAAGAAAATGGGCAACAACCTCTTTGACCTCAGTTCCAGAAATTTCTTGCTTGACCTGTCTCCGAAGGCAAGGGAAATAAAAGCGTCAATGAACTATTGGGACCTCATCAAGATAAAAAGCTTCTGCACTGCAAAGGAAACAATAACAACAACAAAAACAGCAAAAAAAAAAAAAAACCCTAAAAGACAACCGACAGAATGGGAGAAGATATTTGCAAATGACATATCATATAGAGGGTTAGTATCCAAAATCTATAAAGAGCTTACCAAACTCAACCCCCCAAAAAACAATCCAGTGAAGAAATGGGCAGAAGACATGAATGAATACTTTTCCAAAGAAGACACCAGATGGCCAACAGACACATGAAAAATATGCTCAACATCACTCATCGTCAAGGAAATACAAATGAAAATTATGAGATACCACCTCACACCAGTCTGGGGGCTAAAATTAACAACTCAGGAAACAAGAGATGCTGGTGAGGATGTGGAGAAATGAGAACCCTCTTGCAATGTTGATGGGAATGCAAACTGGTGCGGCCATTCTGGAAAGCAGTGTGGAGTTTCCTCACAAAATTGAAAATAGAGCTACACTATGACCCAGCAATATCACTACTAGGAATTTATCCAAAGGATACAGGAGTGCTGATTCATAGAGGCAAATGTACACCAATGTTGAAGTGCTTTCAACAATAACCAAATTATGGAAAGAGCCCAAATGTCCATCAACTGATGAATGGTTAAATAAGATGTGGCTTATATATACAATGCAATACTACTTGACAATGAGCAAGAATGGAATCCTGCCATTTGCAACAACGTGGATGGAACTGGAGGCTATTATACTAAGTGAAATATATCAGTCAGAGAAAGACAGATATCTTATGTTTTCACTCATATGTGGAACTTGGGAAACTTAACAGAAGACCATGGGGGAAGAGAAGGGGGAAAATGGCTTCAAACAGAGAGGGAGGCAAATCATGAGAGACTCTTAAATATAGCGAACAAGCTGAGGATTGATGGAGGGAGTTGGAGAGAGGGGAGAATGGGTACTGGGCATTGAGGAGGGAACTTGTAATGAGTACTGGGTGTTGTATGTAAGCGGTGAATCACGGGAAACTACTCCCAAAGCCAAGAGCACACTTTATACACTGTATATTATCCAACTTGACAATAAATTATATTAAAACAAAATTTCCCAATGAGTAAATGTCCAGGACTAGACAGCTTCAAAAATGAGTTCTACAAAAAAATTATCTGTCTGATGAAGATTTGGTCATTAATTTTTTTTTGTTTTTACATATTGAAGGAAAGTATTGGCTTTCCCTTAACCATGTCTTTTGGCTGAATAACCATTTTAATCTAAGTACTCGTTAGCTCATTAGATTTTAGTTGATTTACTTTATACTTCTTCAGTGTGTCAGCATGACTGTTGTTTGATGCATCCATCCAACACATTTCATTGTGTGCAAGACATTATGCCAGTTTCTAAGAGATCCCAGTAATGAGCCCAGGAAACCTGCTATTAAACAATCCTCATACAGTTTCATTTGCATTAGGTCTATAATTCAGACCGTTATATGTCTGTAATGCCCACTGGATTTCTTATCACTAGGCTTCGAAAAGAAGGTAATCTTCCATGTGGGTCATGTAGCTCATTCCTGGGGGTTAGGGAGGTGATATATTTCTCATCCTCATACCAAAGACTAAACTGAATTACTAGAAAGTGATATGAGACATTATTCAACTAAAAACTACACTGCTTGGTACCAACTAAAATGCTTTAGAAATTTGGAGGAGAAAGCAATTAATGAATGCAAGATTCAAAGAAGAGTTTCTGGACAAGGTGGGATTTCAACTTGTCCTTGAAAAATAAGACAGAATTACATTAGTGGAAAGTGACAGCAAAGGCATTTCAAGTGAGGTGTGTTTGGGAGGGTCAAACATTTTTGTACTCTTAAACTAGGCTTTGATTATAAACTGACATAGCCTTTTGGCATCCATATTTTTTTTTCTTACAATATTTTAAAAACTAACCATTGCTTCAGAAAGAAAAAAAAATATTCCTTATATTTCTTATAAAATTAAATGAATCAGAGAAACAAGAATGATAGTTTCCTTTGACTAAAACAACAATTAAAACTATTAGTCAAAATTATGCAGATTTCACAGGTAATATTACCTAACATTTATTGAGAATCTTATATGTGCTAGGAGCTATTCTACATACTGAACATGTATTTATTCGTGTGATTTTCACAACAACCTGGTGAGGCATTATTATCTTTTTATAGTTTAGGGAACTAAAAACACAATGCGGTTTAATTAAGTAACCTACCTAAAGTCCATATCTAAGAAGTGGCAGAGAACTGAAGTGATATTGAAAGATTCAATTCCAGGTTGGCTGTATCCAGAGCCTTCACATTTAATCACTTCATAGACTTGACAAGGGGTTAAAGGGAGAGAGGGCTTTACTCTCCTGAGGGATAGAGACAAAGTATTAGTCCCCTTAGGGGCGCCTGGGTGGCTCAGTTGGTTAAGTGTCCAGTTTTGGATCAGGTCATGATCTCATGGTTTGTGAGTTCAAGCCCTGCCTCGGGCTCTGTGTTGACAGCTCAGAGCCTGGAGCCTGCTTTGGAGTCTGTGTCTCCTTCTCTCTCTGCCCCTCCCCCACTTGTGTTCTGTCTCTCTCTGTCTCTCAAAAATAAATAAATGTAAAAAAAATTACTATAAAAAGAAACATCCTTTGGGGGAAAGCTTTGTGGTAAGGAGCAATAAGTACTCAGAGTCCATACTTGCCACAGATAGCTTGGATCCTTAACAGGGAGAATGGGAATACATGTATATTTTAATATTATTTTTAGTTTTTATTTTTAAAGTAATTTCTGTTAACTTTGTTTTTGTAAAATATTAAAGCATTACAGATTAGGCTAACGTGTCCCTGACCAACACTGCAATCCTGGTATAAACACACTGTCCTCTACCCCTTAGGTTATTGTTATAATTTTATTAGTTTGCCTGTATGTGTGTATTTTACACAAATGATTTATCTTCTGTGCAAGTATATGCAATTTATGTGGTTTTATATAAGGTTTTGTAACTATATAAATCCATACATGTTTTACCTAAAGAAAATATATAATATTGTTATATTAGCATATTTTTAACAGAATTATCATATCATTCTGTGCCTGCCCAATCTGTCATAAATATACATCTCTCTAGTGTCAGCTATATTCAAATAAAAATAAATACATAAACAAAACAAATATAACTCATTTTTTTATCTTTTTGTTTATCTAATTGCTAGTGTACATTTCCCCCCTTATTGTTTCATTATGAAAATTTCAAACATACAGAAAACTTGAATGAATTTTGCAGACTATCCATATACCTACCAAACTGTATTCTACAATTAGCATTTTATTATGCTTGCCTGATCACATGTATTATATATGTGTTCTTCTATCCATCAATCCATCTTCATTTATTTTTTGCTTCATTTAAACTGCTGCATAGACCTTACCCTTCTCCTTAGCTCAGAGAAACAGTATGTTGCCTGACTGTCTTTGAAATTTCCTTGTCTGTGTCGATTCTCTGTATGCATGCTATTAAATTTGATTTTCTCCTGGGAAAGACAGATGAAATTCCTCCAAGAATGTTGGTGTAGTTGGTGTAGATACTTTAATTGCTGGATATCACTTGCCTTGAACTCTGCTGCAGCCGAGAGATCCTTGGGAAATTTGGCAAAAACCCACAGAAGCTATTTCAATTATTTTTAAAAAGAAAAATATGGTCTTAACATAAAAAAGCAAATTTGTGGAGGAGTTTAGGAAGGTAGAAGAGTAGGAGAACCCTGAGCTCACCCCATCCCAAATTTACAATTAGTTATCATCCACATCTAAGTAAATAAACCAGAGAGTGATTCAGAAACTGGCAGAAGAAATTCCACAATAAACATAGAAAAGAAGCTGAATCTGAAAGGTTAGGAAGATCAAAAATGCAGAAGGAGACTGCCTATAAGAGGGAGGGAGCTATACACCCAGAGAGGGCAAAGAAATGGGCCCTTATATCAGGAACTTCACATGGGAAAGCTTAATCCTCATATTTGGCTTTGAAAACCAGAGGTGATGGGCTATATGGATTATGAGCATTAAGGAGGACACTTGTTGGGATGAGCACTGGGTGTTATATGTAAATAATGAATCACTGGGTTTTGCACTGTATGTTAACTAGCTTTAATTTAAATAAATAAATTAAAGAAAAAGAAATATGGAGCATAGATATTAAAAAAAGAAAAAGAAAGAAAAAAACAGAGGGGATAAATTTTTAAAACCAGGGGAGCTGGAGCATGGAGCTTTAAAAGTAGCTGACTCGGCAATGAGCCAACCTGGAGGGCAAGTCAGAGCTGACAGCAGCTTGCACAGAGACAACATAAAAATTGTATTTTACACAATTCAGGGGAAAATTGGGGTCATATATGTTCATACTGATTTTGGAGGGTGTTGGGAGACTTCTTTGAAAATGAGGGAACAGGCAGGTGCCATTATCTTTCTCCCAGGCGCCAGCATAAACAGTCACCTGTGAGGTGTAGCCTCCAGCCAGGGGTCAGCCAAATTTTTTTTAACATTTATTTATTTTTGAGACAGAGAGAGAGCATGAACGGGGGAGGGGCAGAGAGAGAGGGAGACACAGAATCGGAAGCAGGCTCCAGGCTCTGAGCCATCAGCCCAGAGCCCGACACGGGGCTCGAACTCACGGACCGCAAGATCGTGACCTGAGCTGAAGTCGGACACTCAGCCGACTGCGGGCTCAGCCAAATTTTGTTAAAGCTTCATGCCTGCCTCATCCATCCAACAAGTGCATAGCTCCCACCATACACCCTGCCCACCTGCAGCACAGAAACCAGCCACACACCTACAACCACCATCGTTCACCAGGCTCAGGAACACTCTGTGATCATTCTGTGCCATGCCAAACCTCATGTTCCCAGGTTGTCTGGCACATATACTATAGCCACTACAGCACTTCATGGGAACCTGAATAGAACTAGTGGCCCAATGCAAATTTTGCAAACACCACTACCCTGCTCCCAAGTACCAGGGCAAGCATGACCCCTCAGAGCTTGCTTGCCAGTGTCCTACTAAAACCATAGAGAACACGCATAGCCCACAACTGGGAAAGAGTCAGTGCAGATGACTGCACTAAAAGAAAAGTGACTCAGACACAATATCAAGACATAAACAACACACATTGAATACTCTACTGAAGTGTCAGGTTCTGGTAAACAGGGGACACTGCACTGTATGACACTCCAGGACCTCATCTTAGTTTCAAAAGCAGAAGATATAGCTGACTTTCTTGACACACAAACAGACACAGAGAGACAAAGAAAATGAATAGAGATAGAAATTCATCCCCAAAAAAGAACAAGACAAGGTCATGGCCAGAGATCTAAACAAAACAGATGTAGGTAATACGCCTGATGGAGAATTTAAAGCAATGATCATAAGGATACTCATTGGACTTGAGAAAAGAGTGGAAGGCATAAGTGAGATCCTTAACACAGAGATAAGGAATAACATAGCAGAGATAAAAGACTCAATAAATGAAATGAGAAAATGCTTGATGGAATGAATAGAAGGGTGGGAGGATCAGAGGAATAAATTAGTGACCTACAAGGCAGAGTCATGAAAAGTAATCAAGCAGAAAAAAAGAGAGGAAAAGGAATTTCTCAAAATAAGAATAAACTTAGAGAACTCAGTGACTCAATCAAACATAATGACATTCATATTATAAAAGTCCCAGAGGAAGATGAGAGAGAAAAGGGGTCTCTTTATTTTATTTTAAGGGGTTATTTATTTTAAAATTTATTTAAAAAAAGAATATCTGAAAACTTACGTTATTTGGGGGAGGGAAACATATCCAGATCCAGGAGGCACAAAGAACTCCCATCAAAATCAATAAAAGCAGATCCACACCAAGACATATTGTAATTAAATTGACAAGATACAATGATAAAAATTCTTATAATCAGCTGGACAAAAGTAGTCATTAACTTACAAAGGCTAGCAGGAGAATTTTCAACAGAAACTGTGCAAACCAGGCAAGGGTGGCATGATGTATTCTAAGTGCTGAATAAGAAAAATCTATAGCCAAGATACTCTATTCAGCAAGGCTATCATTCAGAAGTGAAAGAACAATAATGAATTTCCTAGACAAACAAAAACTAAAGGAGTTTATGACCATTAACCAGCCCTGCAAGATATACTAAAGGGGAGTCTTTAACTGGAAGGAGTGACAAAAATAACAGACATAAACGTAAGAAACACAAAAACAGTAAAAATGAACATTCTGTAAAAAAATATCAGTCAAGGAAATAAAAAAATATATAAAATATAATAACATACCTAAAGCGTGGGGAAGAGAGAAGAAAACAATGGGTTCAAACTTAAACCAACATCAACTTAAATAGACTATTTCCAGTAGAGGTTATATACAAACCTAATGGGAACCATACATGAGAAAACAACTAATAAATATGCAAAGAAGAAAAAGGAATCCAAATATATCACTAAAGAAAAGCAGCAAAACATGAAAGAAATACAAGAAAGGATCAGAGAAAAATCTTCAGAAATACCACAAAACAAGTAATAGAATGACAATAAATACATATCTATCAATAACTACTCTGAATGTAAATTGACTAACTTCTCCAATCAAGAGTTATAGGGTGACCAAATAGTTTAAAACAATCTATATGCAACCAGGAAAAGCCTCATTTTAGACCTAAAGACACCTGAAGGTTAAAAGTGAGGTGATGGAGAAATATGTCTCATGTAAATTGATGTGAAAATAAAGCCTGAGTAGCAATACTTCAGGAAAACTAGATTTTAAAACAAAGACTGTATCAATGTCCCTGGGTAACTCAGTCAGTTAAGCTGCCAACTTCGAATCAGGTCATGATCTTACAGTTTGTGAGTTGGAGCCCCACATCAGGGTCTGTGCTGACAGCTCAAAGCCTGGATCCTGGATCAGATTCTGTGTCTCCCTCTCTCTCTGTCCCTCCCCACTTATGTTCTGTCTCTCTCTTGCAAAAATGAGTAAACATTAACAAAAAAATAAAAAAAAACCACAAATACTGTAACGAGGCAAAGAAGGGCACTATATAATAATAAAGGGGAAAAATAAAGAAAACAATATTACAATTATAAACATTTAGGCAACCAACATGCAATCATCCTACTACATAAAAGAGTTAAAAAGAAACATAAAGGAATTAAAAAATAATAATATATTAATACTAGAGAACTTTGATGCCCCATTTACATCAATGGACAGATCATCTAAACAGAGAATAAACAAAGAAACAATAGCTTTGGATGACACACAGGAACACACTGATTTAAGAGTTATATTAACAAATTCCACCTAAAACAGAAAAATACACATTCTTTTCAAAAGGGTATGGAAAATTCTCCAGAATGGATCACATACCAACCCAAAAAACAAATGTAAACAGACTCAAAAAAGATCAAAATCATACCATGCATTTCTTTTGACCAAAAAGTGATGAAACTAAAACTCAACCACAAGAAAAAATCTGGAAAGATTACAAATACATGATACGTTAAATAGCATGCTATCAAACAATGAATGGGACAACCAGCAAATAAAACAAGCAAACAAACAAAACACTTGGGGACAAGTTAAAAGGAAAACACAATTATCCAAAACCTCTAGGATACAGGAAAAGTGGAGATGGCAGTTTACAGCAATACAGGCCTACCTCAAGAAGCAAGAAAAGTCTCAAATACACAATCTAATCTTACACATACAAGAGCTAGAAAAAACAACAAACAAAACCTAAAACAACATAAGAAAAAAAATACTGAAGATTACAGAAGACATATATGATATAGAAACTAGAAAAACAATAAAGAAGATCAATGAAACCAGGATCTGGTTTGTTCAAAAAATAATATAATTGATGAAACTGTACCAAAGCTTATCAAGAAGAAAAGAGAAAAAAAATTAAATAAATAAAATCACAATGAGAGAGAAGAAATAACAACCAACACCATGGAAATACAAATAATTATAGGAGAATATTGTGAAAAACTATGTGCCAACTAACTGGACAACTTGGAAAAAATGGATAAATTCCTAGAATCAAACAAACTACCCAAACTAAAACAGGAAAAAATAGAAACTTGAAGAGACCAATAACCATCAAAGAAATTGAATTAATAATCAAAAACTCCCAAAGAAGAAAAGTCCAAGACTAGATGGCTTCACAGGCAAATTCTATCATTTATTAGAAGGAAGATTGCCTAGTCTTCTCAAACTATTCCAAAAAGGAGAAAAGAAAGGAATAATTTCTTTTTTTCTTTTTTCAATGAAATTTATTGTCAAACTGGTTTCCATACAACACCCAGTGCTCAGCCCAAAAAATGCCCTCTTCAATACCCATCACCCACCCTCTTCTCCCTCCCACCCCCCATCAACCCTCAGTTTGTTCTCAGTTTTTAAGAGTCTCTTATGCTTTGGCTCTCTCCCACTCTAACCTCTTTTTTTTTCCTTGCCCTCCCCCATGGGTTTCTGTTAAGTTTCTCAGGATCCACCTAAGAGTGAAAACATATGGTATCTGTCTTTCTCTGTATGGCTTATTTCACTTAGCATAACACTCTCCAGTTCCATCCAAGTTGCTACAAAGGGCCATATTTCATTCTTTCTCATTGCCACGTAGTACTCCATTGTGTATATAAACCACAATTTCTTTATCCATTCATCAGATGATGGACATTTAGGCTCTTTGAATAATTTGGTTATTGTTGAGAGTATAAGCATTGGGGTACAAGTGCCCCTATGCATCAGTACTCCTGCATCAGAAAGGAAGAATTTCAAATTCATTCTATGAGGCCAACATTACCTTGATACCAAAATAAGAAAAGACCCCACTAAAAAAGAGAAATGTATATCCTGATGAACATGGATGCAAAAATTCTCAACAAAATATTAGTAAACTAAATCCAAAAATGCATTTAAAAATAATTCACCATTATCAAGCAGGATTGATTCCTAATTGCTAATGTGGTTTAATATTAATAAATCAATCAATATGATAAATCACATAAATAAGAGAAAGGATAAGAATTAACATGATTATTTCAATGGATGCAGAAAAAGCGTTTGAATAAGTACAACATCTATTCATGATAGAAACTCTCAAGAAAGCAGGTTTACAGGGAATGTACCTCAATATAATAAAGGCCACTTGTGAAAAACCCACAGCTATCACCATTCTCAATATGAAAAACATCTCAGCTTTTCCCCTACAGTCAGGAACAAGACAAGGATATCCACTCTGACCACTATTATTCAATACAGTATTTTAAATCCTAATTATAGTAGACAGACAAGAAAAAGAATCAGTAAAGAAGGAGTACAACTTCCACTATTTCTATATTATATAAAGAAAGCCTGAAAATTCCATAAAAAACTGCTAGAACTGACAAAGGAATTCAGTTAAATTTGCAGTATACAAAATTAATGTACATAAATTTGTCAAATCTCTATACACCAATAATGAAACAGCAGAAAATGCATTCACAATTGCTCTAAAAATAATAAAATACCTAGGAATACACTTAAACAAAGACATGAAAGACTTTTACTCTGAAAACTCTAAAACCTTGATGAAAGAAATTGAAGATGACTTAAACAAGTGGAAAGACATTTCATGCTCATGAATTGAGAGAACTACCATTTTTTCAAATGTCTATAGTACCCAAATCAATCTTCAGAGTTGATGCAATACCTATCAAAACACCAATAGCATTTTTCACAGAATTGAAACGAAAAATTCTAAAATTTGTATGAGATGACCCAGAATAGACAAAGCAATCTTGAAAAAGAAAAACCAATTAGGAGGTATCACAATTCTAGAGTTCAAGTTATATTAAAAAGTTCTAGTAATAAAAACAGTATAGTACTGGCACTAAAATCGACACATAGATCAATGGACAAGAAAAAGTCTTGAAATAGATCTACAGTTATATGGTCAGTTAATCTTCAACAAATGAGGCTAGAATATGTAATTGGAAAAACGACAGTGTCTTCAAAAAATGGTGTTGGGAAAACTGGGCAGTAATTACAAAATAATGAAACTGGACCTTTTCTTACAACATACACAAAAATACATTCCGTATTTAGTAAAGACCTAAATGTGAGACCAGAATCCATAAAAATCCTAGAAGAGAACACAAGCAGAAATTTCTTTGACACCTACAGCAACATGTTTCCAGAGACGTCTACTGAGGCTAGGGAGACACACAAACAAACAAATAAAAGCTATTGGGACTACATCAAAATAAAAAGCTGTATAGATTTAGAGAGGAATACGGTGGTAAAGTAGGAAATCCCTACACTCATTTTGTCCTATGAAGACAACTATATAACTACAAAATCATCCTAAATACCCCAGAAATCAACCTAAAGACTGACAGAAGAAACTCCATAATTGAGGGGAGAGAAGAGGCCACATCAAAGAAGGTAAGAAGCGCAGAGACATGGTTTATAGGAGAAAAGGATCTCATATGTTGTGGAGGGGAGGGAGCCATGTACTCAGAAAAAGGCAAGAAAGAAAGAAGCACATGGGGACACACAAAGAGAATGTTTTTTCAAAGACACTAGCTTGAAAAATGAAATGGGCTGAATGCTGTGGGTTCTTGCACCACCAGACTTACAGCCTGGAGATTTGGAAGTCAATGGGCTTGGCTGGGATAAAACCCAGAAGGCACTGTGCTGTTCATGGAGAGAAGGCAGGCAAACAACCTAGGTGCAGGCAGCATTAAAACAGTGATCTGGAGAACACCAAGAGCACACAGTGGGGAGATTATTTTCTCTTCTTCAAGACCATCCCTAAGATGCAATTTTCAAGGAGATACTCCTCCAAGAACAAAATAGCTGACTGTGTCATTTCCCTCCCATACTCCTTAGCAGAACACAGAGCCACCTGGAAAAAAGAACAAGGCTGATAGTGGCTGTCTAACTTGCTTACAGAAAGCACCATCCCTTCTCCTTGAGGTGCAAACACACAACTCAATAAAGCTTGTCTCAGTCCCAGCATGGCAGGCTCTTTTCCTAGATGACCAGCGCAAGCCCCTGCCTACACCATCTCACCCAGAGAGTTCTGCAGGGGTTCAGTTCCAGTGGAAGTCATGTCAAGTCTTTGTTCATAAGAAGACCAGCGTGAAACCAAGTTATAACTCACCACATTCAGGCCAGGGATCAAACACTGCCCACAGCAGGTAAGGAAAGCCTCTGCTTCAGGACTGGCCTGAAGAATAGAGCAGCCAAAACACAACAGAGTGCATGCAGCACACACAAGAGACACTCCCTGAAGCACCAGGGTCTGGACAAAACATGACTTCTTATTCTTAGGGCCATTACTTTTAGGAGCAGAAAACATAACTGACTTTTCTAACACAGAAAAGAAGGCAGAGATTGAGACAAAATGTGAAGATGAGGGAATTGATCCCAAATTAAAGAACAAGATAAGGTCATGTCCAGAGATCTTAGTTAAATGGATTGAAGTAATATGCCCAAGGCAGGATTTACAGCAATAATCATGAGGGTATTCACTGGGTTTCAGAAAATAATAGAAGACATCACAGATCCATATAAGAAAGATAAAAGAGTTAAAAAAAGAATCAATCAGAGATTAAGAATGCAATAAACAAGATTGGAAGCAGTCTTAATACAACAAACAGCATTCTAGAAGAAGCAGAGGAACACATTAGTGATATGGTAGACAAAATAATGGAAAGAAATGAAGCTTAAAAAAAAGAAAGAAAAAGCAAATACTCAAAATGAGCATAGATTTTGAGAACTCAGTGACGCCACCAAATGTAATAACATTTGCATCATAGGAGTCCCAGAAGAGGAACAGAGAGAAAAGGGGGAAGTATATTCATTTAAGTAAATAATAGCTGAAACTTTCCTTAATCTGGGGGAAGAAACAGACATCCAGATCCAGGAGACAAGAGAACTCCTGTCAAAATCAACAAAATCAAGTCAACACCAAGACATATTGTAGTTAAACTGACAAAATATAGTGAAAAAGAGAAGAATCTTAAAATCAGCAAGAAATAATTAGCCATTAACCTACAAGAAAAATCTGATAAAACTACCTGGAAATTTCTCAACAGTATCTTGGCAAGCCAGAAGGAAATGGCATTATATATTGAAAGTGAGGAATGGAAAATGTCTGCAGCCAAAAATATTCTATCCAGCAAGTTTATCATTCAGAATAGAAGGAGAGATAAAGAGCTTCCCAGACAAGCAAAAACTAAAGTTAGTGACCACTAAAAAGCCCTGCAAGTAATATTAAAGGGGACTCATTTAGTACAAAGGAGACAGCAAAGGTCACACAGACACACACACACACACACACACACACACACACCAATCAGAGAAAATCTCCAGAAACAAATATAAAATAATTAATAAAGTGACAATAAATACATATCTATTATAATTACTTTGAATCTAAATAAACACTCCACTCAAAAGACCATTCAAAAGACACAGAGTGTAAGAATGGATAAAAATAAAACGAGACTCCTTTATATGCTGCCTACAAGAGGCCCATTTTAGAAAAAGGACACCTGCAGAATGAAGATGAGGGATGGATAAAACTTTATCACACAAATGGATGTCAAAAGAAAGCCAGAGTAGCAATACTTATATTGGACAAACTAGACTTTTAAAAAAGACTTTTGCAGAATATAAAATCCACATATAGTAATTGGCTACAT
This sequence comes from Neofelis nebulosa, assembly GCF_028018385.1. Classification (NCBI taxonomy): domain Eukaryota; kingdom Metazoa; phylum Chordata; class Mammalia; order Carnivora; family Felidae; genus Neofelis; species Neofelis nebulosa. The sequence goes on from NC_080800.1 coordinate 55,068,553, forward strand.
TTATATACAACAATAATGAAGCAGTAGAAAGAGAAATCAAGGAATTGATCCTATTTACAATTGCACCAAAACCCATAAAATACCTAGGAATAAACCTAACCAAACAGGTAAAAGACCTATATGCTGAAAACTATAGAAAGCTTATAAAGAAAATTGAAGAAGACACAAAGAAATGGAAAAATATTCCATGCTCATGGATCAGAAGAACAAATATTGTTAAAATGTCGATACTACCCAAAGCAGTATACACAATCAATGCAACCCTTATCAAAATAACACCAGCATTCTTAACAGAGCTAGAAAAAACAATTCCAAAATTTATATGGAATCAGAAAAGACCTTGAATAGCCAAAGTAATGTTGAAAAAGAAAGCCAAAGATGGAGGCATCACAATTCTGGACATCAAACTGTATTAAAAAGGTTTATTCATCAAGACTGTATGGTACTGGCACGAAAACAGACACATAGATCAATGTAACAGAATAAAGAACCCAGAAAGGGACCCACAATATATAGCCAACTAATCTTTGACAAAGCAGGAAAGAATATCCAATGGGGGGAAAAAAAGCAGTCTCTTCAGCAAAGGGTGTTGGGAAAACTGGACAGAGACATACAGAAGAATGAATCTGGAACACTTTCTTACACCATAAATAAAAGTAAACTCAACAATGGGTGAAAGACCTAAATATAAGACAAGACACCATCAAAATCTTATAGGAGAACACAGACAACAACTTCTTTCACCTCAGGCATAGCAACTTTTTACTATTCATGTCTATGAGGCAAGGGAAACAAAGCAAAAATGAACTATTGGGACTTCATCAAGATAAAAAAAAGATTAAAAAAAAACACTTCTGCTCGGTGAAGGAAACAATCAACAGAACTAAAAGGCAACTGATGGAATTGGAGAAGATATTTGCAAATGACATATCTGATAAAGGGTTAGTATCCAAAATCTAGAAGAACTTATCAAACTCAACACCCAAAAACCAAATAATCCAGTAAAGAAATGGGCAAAGGATGTGAACAGGTAATTTTCCAAAGAAGACATCCAGATGGCTAACAGACACATGAAAAGATGCTCAACATCACTCATCATTAGGGGGATACAAATCAAAACCACAATGATATATCACCTCACACCTGCCAGAATAGCTAAAATTAACAACTCAGGAAAACAATTGCTGGTGAGGATGCAGAGAAAGGGGAAATCTTTTCACTGGAAAATGCAACCTGGTGCAGCCAGTCTGGAAAGCAGTATGGAGTTTCCTCAAAAAATCAAAAATAAAGCTGCCTTACAACCCAGCATTTACCCTACTAGGTATTTACCCAAAGGATAAAAATGATGATTCAAAGGAATTCACACACTTCTCTGTTTATAGCAGCATTACCAAAAAAAGCCAAATTATGGAAAGACCGCAAATGGCCATCAACTGATGAATGGATAAAGAAGATGTGACATTTATATACACCATAGAATATTACTTGGAGATAAAAAAGAAGAAAAAAACAAATTCTTGCCATTTGCAACAGTGCGGATGGAGCTATAATGTATTATGCTATGCAAAGTAAGCAAGTCAGAGAAAGATATATGACTTCATTCATATGTGGAATTTGAAAACAAAACACATAAACATAGGGGAAGGGAAGGAAAACTAAGTAAAATCAGAGAGGGAGGCAAACCATAAGAGACTGTTAATACAGACAACACATTGATGGTTTCTGGATGGGAGTTCGGGGGGGATAGGATAAATGGGTTATGGGCATTAAGGAGGGCACCTGTTGGGATGAGGACTGGGTGTTATATGGAACTGATGATTCACTAAATTCTACTCCTGAAACCATTATTGCACTATATGCTATCTAACTTGGATTTAAATAAAATTTTTAAAAAAGGCAAAACAGAAAAAAAATAAAGACTGTAACAAGTGACAAAGCAAGGCACTATATAATAATAAAGGGGAAAATCAAACAAGAAGATATAACAATTGTAAGTATTTATGCCCACAACATGAAAACACCCAAATATATAAAACAGTTAATAGCCCATATAAAGGAACTGATTAATAATAACTCAATAATAGCAAGGGACCTTAACACACCAATTACAACAATGGACAGATCATATAAGTGGAAAATAAACACAGAAACAATAGCTATAAATGACACACTGGACTAGATGGACTTAATAGATACATTCAGAATATTCCATCCTAAAACAGCAGAATACACCTTCTTTTCAAGTGCACATGAGATATTTTCTAGAATAGATCACATGAGGTATACATCAGTCTTCAAAATATACAAAAAGTTTGAAATCATACCAGGAACATTTTCTGGCCAAAATCTTATGAAACTTGAAATTAATCCCAAGAAAACATCTGGGATGACCACAAATACATGGAGGTTAAACAACATGCCACTAAAGAAATAAAGAATACATGGAAAGAAATTAAAATGAAAACACAATGGTCCAAAACCTTTGGGATACAGCAAAAGTGGTCCTAAGAAGAAAACATGTAGCAATACAGGCCTACCACAAGAAAGAAGAAAATTATCAAATAAGCAAACTCACCTTATATCAAAAGGAGCTAGGAAAACAACAACAATAACAACAACAACAACAACAACAACAACAACAACAAAGAAGCTTAAAGCCAGCAGGGGAAGGTGGTAATAAATATTAGAGGAGAAACAAATGATATAGAAACTAAAAACAAAACAAAAACAAACACAAAAAATCAACAGAACAGATCCATGAAACCAGGAGCTTGTTCTTTGAAAAAAATAGAGAAATTGAAGAAATTGATAAAACTCTAAACAGACTTATCAAAAAGATAAAAGAAAGGATGTGGGGAATAAGCTTGGAAATTCCCTGGGCTTACACCAATGGGTTAACAAGGTGTAAAGAATTACAAAGCTGTAGGGTGCTCTCACCCAAGCTTGGATGAACAAGATACAACCCCCAGAATGAAGTCGGGAGGGGCAAAGGCCCAAGAATAAAATAGGGAGGGGCCATAGCCCCCAAAATATAGAAGGAGGAGAAAAAGCCCCAGAATAGAGAGGGGTGCAAAGGCACCCAATACAAAGGTATATGAGGTAAGCAAGATTAGGCATTCAGGGCAAAAGTGTCCCCAAATTTAGTACTATAGCAGAAAGCTGCTTTGACAGAAGGAAAGGACGGAGTTAGGTAAACAGGTTAATTTGGCTATAAACTGCTGCACTGTGTTGTGGGTGAAGTTGCCGAGAGTGGAGATGATTAACCAAAGAAAGGTGCTGAGTTAACTCCAAGGTTATTTGTCCTACGCGTCTCACCCCCTAGTCTAGCTAAGATAAATAGAGGTGGTGCCTCATGTCTACTGTAAACAACCTTCCACCCAACTGCCTGATGTCAATATTTTGTTTTGTATTAACTCAAACCCTTAACCCCAAATATCTTCAAGACCCCCTTTCCCTAACATCCCCAAGTTAATGTTCACAGTTTCATTGTCTTTTTGTGAACGTCCATCACCATGTTTGTAAGCCTTCTGATCCTAATAAAAATTGGGCAAGGATCCTTATTTGGGGCTTTTGTCTTTTCCCAGACATTAGCCATCTCTGGCTTTTCATCTTGTATCCTGATCTCTTGCTAGACAAGAGACAACTTTAGTCTTAAAGTCTACAACAAAAAGACACAAATAAAATCACAAATGAGAGAGGAGAAATAACAACCAACAACACAGAGAAACAGACAATTGTAAGAAAATATTATGTAAATCCATATGTCAACAAATTGGACAAAGCTGGAAGAGATGAATAAATTTCTAAAAACACGTAAATTACCAAAACTGAAAAAGGAATAAATGGAAAACTTGAACAGTGTGGTATCCAGTAAATAAATTGAATAAGTAATCAAAACATTTGCAATGAACAAAAGTCCAGGGCCAGATGGCTTTCACAGACAATTTTCTCCCAAACATTTAAAGAAGAGTTAATACCTATTCTTCTCTAACTATTTTAAACAAATAGAAAAGGAGAACTTCCATATTCATTCTATTTGGTCAAAATTACCATGGTAGTAAAACCAGAAAAAATATTCATTAAAAAAGAGGCATGCATGTCAATATTCATGGTGTACATGTATGTGAATACTCCCAATAAAATACTAGCAAAATGAATACAACAATATATATTTAAAAATAACTCATTATGGGGGCACCTGGGTGGTTAAGTTGGTAAGGTGTCTAACTCTTGATTTCAGCTCAGGTCATGATCTCATGGTTTGTGATCACAAGCCCCACGTTGGAATTTGCACTGGTAGTGTGGAACCTGTTTGGGATTCTCTCTCTGTGTCTCTCTCTCTCTCTCTCAACTCTGTCCCACCTCTGCTCACTATCTCTCTCTCTCTCAAAATAAATAAATAAAAATAAACTTAAAAATATTAAAAAAGCAACTTGTTATAATCAAGTGGCATTTATTCCTCTGTTGCAAGGGTGGTTTACTATGCACAAATCAATCATTGTGATACACCACATTAACAAAAGAAAGTATAAGAATCATATGATTATTTCAATAAGTGTAGGAAAAGGATTTGACAAAGTACAACATCCACTTATGATAAAATCCTTCCAGATGTTAAGCTTAGAGGGAATATACCTCAACATAATAAAGGCCATCTGTGTGGCTAACAGACACATGAAAGGATGCTTAAAATCACTCATCATCAGGGAAATACAAATCAAAACCACACTGAGATACCACCTCACACTGGTCAGAGTGGCTAAAATTAAAAACTTGGGAAACAACAGATGCTGGAGAGGATGTGGAGAAATGGGAAACAGTGTGGAGATTCCTCAAAAAATTAAAAATAGAATTACCCTATGACCCAACAATAGTACTACTAGGAATTTCTCCAAAGGATAGAAGAGTGCTGATTCATTGGGACACATGCACCCCAATATTTATAGCAGTGCTATCAACAATAGCCAAATTATGGAAAGAGACCAAATGTCCATCAACTAATGAATAGATAAAGAAGATGTAGTTTATATATACAATGAAATACTATTTGACAATGAGCAACAATGAAATCTTGCCATTTGCAACAACGTGGATGGAACTGGAGGGTATTATGCTAAGTGAAATATGTCAGTCAAAGAAACAGATATCATATGTTCTCACTCATATGTGGAATTTGAGAAACTTAACAGAAGACCATGGGGGAAGGGAAGGAAAACAAACTGAGACACTGTCAAACCATAAGAGACTCTTAAATACAGAGAACAAACTAAGGGCTAATGGGAGGGACTGGGGGGAGGGGAAAATGGGTGCTGGCTATTAAGGAGGGCACTTGTTGGGATGAGCACTGGATGTTGTATGTAAGTGATGAATCATGGAAATCTACTCCCAAAGCCAAGTATCTATATACTCTGTATGTTAGTTAACTTGACAATAAATTATATTAAAAATAAACATAAATAAGTACATAAATAGATAAAAAATAAATAAATAAATAAATAAATAAATAAATAAATGAAATTTTAAAAAGGCCATCTGTGAAAAACCCACAGCTAATATTGTCCTCAATGAAAACTGAGAGTTTTTCCTCTATGATCAGGAACAAGATGTGGATGTTTGTTCTCACCACTGTTATTTCTGTTATTTAACACAGCACTGGAGGCCCTAGACTCAGCAATCAGATAACAAAATTAAATAAAAGACATACAAATGAGTAGGGCAGAAGTAAAACTTTCACTATTTGCAGAAATCCTGAAATAGTCCCCCAAAAAACTGTTAAAACTAACAAAATAATTCAGTAAAGTTACAAGATATAAAATAAAGGTGCAGAAATCTGTTGCATTTATACACACCAATAATGAAGCAGCAGAAAGATAAATTGAGAAATGAATACTATTTACAATTGCAAAAAAAGTAATAAGATACCTAGGAATAAGCCTAACCAATGGTGTTAAAAACCTCTATGCTGAAAACTATAAAACACTGATGAAAGAAATTGAAGATGACACAAAGAGATGTAAAGACATTCCATGCTCATCGATTGGTAATACAAATATTGTTCAAATGTCTATGCCAGCCAAAGTAATCTATACATTTAATGCAGTCCCTATCAAAACACCGCCAGCATTTTTCACAGAGCTAGAACAAATAATCCTGAAATGTATGGAACCACAAAAGACTCCAAATATCCAAAGCAACCTTGAAAAGAAAAGACATCACAATTATGTAATTTAAGTTATATTACTGTTGTGATAAAAACAGTAAAAAAAATAATGGTACTGACAGAAAAATAGACACATACATCCATGGAACAGAATAGTATGCCTAGAAATTAAACCATATCTATATGGTCAATTCATGTTTTAACAAATATGGAAAGAATGTCCAATGGGAAAAAGTCCCTTCAATAATGGTGTTGGGAAATCTGGGCAGTAATATGCAAAATAATGAAATTGGACCATTTTCTTATACCACACACAAAAGAAATTTAAAGTGGATTAATGACCTAAATGTAAGACCTAAAAGTATAAAAGAAATCCTAGAGGAGAACACAGGCAGTAATTCTTTGACATCAGCTATAGCAACTTGTTTCTACATATGTCTCCTGAGGCAAACAATACAAAAGCAAAAAAAATAAACTATTGAGATTCCATGAAAATATAAGTTGCTGAGAATATATACAGATTGCCAATAGATACATGAAATTTGCTCAACATCACTGATCATCAGGGAACTACAAATCAAAACTCCAAGTGTTTTCAACTATTGAGAGTTATTCAAGATAAAAACTTCTGCACAGTGAAGGAAACTATCAACAAAACTAAAAGGCAACTGTTGGAATGGGAGAAGATATTTGCAAATGACATATGTGATAAAGGGCTAGTATCCAAACTTTATAAAGAACTTATCAAACTTGGGGCGCCTGGGTGGCGCAGTCGGTTAAGCGTCCGACTTCAGCCAGGTCACGATCTCGCGGTCCGTGAGTTCGAGCCCCGCGTCAGGCTCTGGGCTGATGGCTCGGAGCCTGGAGCCTGTTTCCGATTCTGTGTCTCCCTCTCTCTCTGCCCCTCCCCCGTTCATGCTCTGTCTCTCTCTGTCCCAAAAATAAATAAAAAAAAAAAAAAAAAAAAAAAAAACGTTGAAGAACTTATCAAACTTAACACTCAAAAAAAAAAAAACAAATAATCCAGTGAAAAAATGATCATAAGACATGAATAGACACTTTCCAAAGAAGAAATTCAGATGTCTAACAGACATATGAAATGATGTTCAACACCACTCATCATTAGGGACATACAAATCAAAACCACAATGAGAAACCACTTCACACCTGTCAGAATGGCTAACATCAACAACACAAGAAACAGCAGGTGTTGGTAGGGATGCGAAGAATGAGGAACACTCTTTCCCTATGGTGATGCAAACTCGTGCAGCCACTCTGGAAATCCTTATGGAAGTTCCTCATAAAGTTAAAAATAGAACTACCCTAGTATCTTGCAAATACACTACTGTGTGTTTATCAAAAAAAAAAAAATCAAGGACACTGATTCAAAGGGATACATGCATGGCAATGTTCATAGCAGCAGTATCTACAATAGCCAAATTATGGAAACAGTCCAAGTATCCATTGACTGATGAATTAATAAAGAAGATGTGACATATACATACAATATAATATTATTGAGTCATAAAAAGGATGATATCTTGCCATTTTCAAATACATAGATGGATTTAGAGAGTATTATATGAAGTGAAATAGTCAGAGAAAGACAAACACCTATTATTTCACTCATGTGTAATTTAATAAACAAAGCAAATGAGCAAAGGGGAAAAAATAGAGAGAGAGGTGAACCAAGAAACAGTCTTAACTGTAGAGACAGACTAATGCTTACTAGACGGGAGGTATGTGAGGGGATGTCTGAAATAGGTGATGGGGATTAAGCAGTGTGCTTGTGATGAGCACAGGGTGACCTATGGAAATGTTGAATCACTATATTGTACACCTAAAACTAATATAACACTGTAAGTTATCTAAATGGAATAAAATAAATACTTAAAAATAAAAAAATAATAAAACTAAAAATAATAAAGTAATGCATAAAAAATCATAGCATTTGATAATTGAGTTTATTTGTCCCAGGTCATTGTATAGGTAATGATATGATGGATATTTTTGACCATTTATGTCCATTTTGGTGAATATCTATGAGCAAGTATTGATGTGGTATAAGGTATATTCATTTTATTTTTATTTTTTTAATATATGAAATTTGTTGTCAAATTGGTTTCCATACAACACCCAGTGCTCATCCCAAAAGATGCCCTCTTCAATGCCCATCACCTACCCTCTCCTCCCTCCCACCCCCCATCAGCCCTCAGTTTGTTCTCAGTTTTTTTTTTTTTTTTAATTTTTTTTTTTTTCAACTTTTTTAAATTTATTTTTGGGACAGAGAGAGACAGAGCATGAATGGGGGAGGGGCAGAGAGAGAGGGAGACACAGAATCGGAAACAGGCTCCAGGCTCCGAGCCATCAGCCCAGAGCCTGACGCGGGGCTCGAACTCACGGACCGCGAGATCGTGACCCGGCTGAAGTCGGACGCTTAACCGACTGCGCCACCCAGGCGCCCCTGTTCTCAGTTTTTAAGAGTCTCTTATGCTTTGGCTCTCTCCCACTCTAACCTCTCTTTTTTTTTTTTTTCCTTTCCCTCCCCCATGGGTTTCTGTTAAGTTTCTCAGGATCCACATAAGAGTGAAAACATATGGTATATTCATTTTAAATATTAGCAGATATTAACAAACTACTGTTTTTAATGTTTATTTTTGAGAGGGGGGATCTGAAGTGGGCTCTGCACTGACAGTAGAGAGCAATATGAGGGGTTCAAACTCACAAAATGGGAGATCATGACCTAAGCCAAAAATGGGAAGCTTAACCAACTGAGTCACCCAGGCATCCCAACAAACTACTCTTGAAGGACGTTTCAATATACAGCTTACATTACAGTATGAGAGAACTTGTTTTTGCACACATTTGCATGCACTTTTATCAATTTTTGAAATGCTTGAAGAATGTTAACGAATAGTTGGTTGGTGAGAAATTATATCATTTGTTACTTTGATTTTCAGTTTTCATTTCCCTGATTACTAGTGAGATTATCTTTTCTTGTGTTTATTTTTCATTTTGGTTTTCTTTTTTATTTATTTACTTTGCCATCTATACACATATTTTCATGGGTATTAATGTATTATTTCTACATGTTGTTATATATGTGGGAGATATTTTGCCTGGTATATTGCTCCTAGTTCCATTTCTCTCATGTTATTTTTATTGTGGAGAACTATTCCACCTATTTTATATGGCACTTTTACTTTATTTGATCTCCAAATCTACATGTGACATTAGCCAACAAGGTGTTTTTTCCTCATTTTAAAGGTGATAACTCTTGGGGCTTCTGGGTAGCTCAGAGGGTAGGTGTCCGACTTCAGCTCAGGTCATGATCTCATGGTTCATGAGTTTGAGCCCCGCAGCGGACTCTGCGCAGACAGCTCAGAGTCTGGAGCCTGCTTCGGATTCTGTGTCTCCCTCTCTCTCCGCTCCTCCCCCACTCACACTCTGTCTCTCTCTCAAAAATAAACAAACATTAAAAAAGTTAAAAAAATAAAGATGAGAACTCTAAATCTTAGAGAGGTAAAGAAATCTTCCTGGTATTACACAGGTAGTATGCGGCAATAGCAGGACTTAAAAAGTTAAGCCTATTTACCCCTCTATTAGTTTTCTATTGCAATTGTAACAGATTAGCTTAAAACAACACATATTTGTTATTTTACAATTCTAATAGGTTAGAAGTCTAAGATAGGACTCACTGAGCCAAAATGAAGATGTCAACAGGGTTACATTTCTTCTGGAGGCTCTACAAGATAATCTATTTAGTTGCCTTTTCCAACTTTTTATGACCTGGATTTCCTGGATCATGGGTCCTTTTCTCTATCTTCCAACCCAACAGCAGTGAGTGGAGTCTTTCTCACACTTTGTCACCCTGGAATTCTCCTCTGTCTTCCTCCTCCAATTTAAAGCACTGTTGTGATAATATTAGGCCCACACAGATAATACAAGATAATCTCATTTTAAAGTCAGATGATTAGCAACCTTAATTCTATCTGCAAACTGAATTCCTCTTTGTCATATAATTTAACATATTCACAAGTTCTGGGTATTAGGACATGTACATCTTTGAGTAAGGCATTATTCTATCTACCTCATTCCCTCAAACTAGTGTCTTTTCCACTGTAACAGAATAACAAATAGCCAAAGAAGTAGATCAATTTGTTTGGAAGGTAAGGCTGAGAAGGGACCAGTCTACCACAGCCTGGGCTATACCCTGAGTTTCTATTGTATTCACCTTTCCTGAAGCAACAGTTGAATCCTGAGAATGCCTGTGTTTTCTTCTTCTCATCTAAATAGAGATTTAGATTTCAAAACTTCACACAGTTATTTTTTCCAAATGGTTAACTTGTCATAAAGTAACTCATGCAAATTCAGCGGCCCTATAACTTGTTTTCAGACACCTGCACATGCTTTCTGTATACTGGTAGGCACTAATCTAAAAGCCTTAATGATAGAAATACAGAGTGAGAAATATTGAAGATACCTCAAAGATCAGCTAATAAGAAAATCTAATTTTACAAGTGAGAAGACAGTGGACAAAGAAGGAAGGATAAGCAGTGAACTAGAAAGATTAGGAGGGGCAGATAACATCATGTAATCTTATACTACAATATGAAGAAAGTATTGGCATGAGACCAAAGACAAGATGGGATCTGGGAGCAAGCATTGAATTGTAGGTACCCAAGAGGATAAACACTCTCCACAAGAGAATGGGTTCTTTTGCTGTTAAAAAATGATGATATGGCATTAACTAGAATTTTTCTCAGGAGTCCTCAATTCAATAGAAAAACGATGCAATGAATAGAAGGTAGAAGATGACAGATGTTTGGCTATTTAATATAATGAAAAGTAGTACAGAAGTTGAATGAGTTTTCTTGGGAGATTGTGAGCCTTCAGTTATTGGAGGCATCCAAGTAGTGTTTGTGTAGCCATTTGGAAAGAATACTTTATTTACAATTTCAGGTTTATTTTACTAATATTTTTTTTTCTTTGAATGAAAATCTACACGTGTGCTTAACCAAGAATATAAAACAGGTAAATGAGGCTCTTTTCTTTAATTTTTTAATGTTTATCTTTGAGAGAGAGAGAGAGAGAGAGAGCAAATAGGGGAGGGACAGAGATACAGGGAGGCACAGAATCTGAAACAGGGTCTAGGCTCTAAGCTGTCAGCACCAAGCCTGATGCGGGGCTCAAACTCTTAGACCCTGAGATCATGACATGAGCCGAAGTTGGACGTTTAACCAACTAGGCCACCCAGGTGCCCCAAAGATCCCTTAAGAGTACTGTGAGGCAACCTAATCTGGAAGCAAACACCTCCCCATGTCTTCTGAAGTCTCCTTTTGATCACTATATTTGTAATCCAAGATACCCCGGGAGAATTTAGGGGTCAGATGCTTAGAAGAACAAAGTTGTGACAGTGTTATAATGGATAAATTAGAATAGCAGAGGGACCGGCATTGACATACAACACATATTTGGGGAACAAGCTGGTTGATCAAGTAGTGAAACTATCAGGTACAACTGAGTCAACCTTGAAGTTGGAAAAGTCCCACCTGTCATTTTCCTAAAAGTGAAGTTTACAAATGCAGCCATTTTATGGTAGGATTTTGCTCATCATGAAGCCCGGCTCAAGGCTATCTTTTTTATTCATCATTCACGTATTTCATTCATCGAGCATATTGAGCATCAAGTCTGTATCAAATGCTACGCTAGGCTCTGAGGCTATAATTGGAAGCATGAACGAGGTTATCTCTGGTCTCACAAAGCTACCATTATAAGCTTTAAAGACAGGCAGTGAAACAAGAAATTTTAATAAACTGTTGTTTAATATACAGGGTGTATTAGGAGTATAGGGCAAGGTCATCTAAAAGAGAAACACGGGAAGTCAGGAAAAAACTCTGGAAGGAAGGGAATTTTAAAAAGAGACCCAAAAGATAAGTTAGAGAGTAAATAAGGTGAAGCATGTTGGAGCCAAATAGAACAACACATAAGATCTGGAGGTAAGAGAAAGCACACAATACCTTGGCAAAATGGGAAACTGATATAATTCTGGCATGGGTGGATCATAGTATATGAGGTGAGGAAGGTCAAACAGTGAGCTAGAAAGATTAGTAAGGTGCACATCACAAAGGGCCATGTAGTCCTTGTTAAAGATTTTGGCTTTTGTCCTAGTGAAATGAAGTCATTAGTTTTCTTAAAATACAGTTATAACTTTCTTTTTCATGCATAGAAACACACACAAAAACGAAACAAAAGTGAGTTTATATTCACTTTCCATAATTAAAAAAATTAATATATGAAGTTTTGAAATTTAAACTTTAAACATTAAATTTCAAAATGAAAAATGCAAATCACTCTTTCCCAACCAGATCACTCTCCCTAAAGGAAACCACTGTTAAAAAACATATTTTTATGACTATCAGAAAAAATTCCTTACCCTACCATCTATGTGTGTGTACACACACACACACACACACACACATACGTACATAGATGTGTGTGGATGTATGTGTGTGCATGTGTGTATCTATAACGCAAATGCAAATTGTTCACTCTTTTGTGCCTTGCCTTTTACTTAATGATATATCTTGGAGATATTTCCATATATGCATTCACACATACGTATATTCAACACATTCTACCAGTTTGAATGTCATCCTTACTCAGGGGCCCTGCTAAACTCTGTATTACTCTAATTTCAGTCAATACAGCAAATGCTGCTGCAGGGTGTTAAGTAAGGTATTAAGTAAAAATCACCTTTGTGGTTTGGGAAAAGTAGTTTTGGCTGTTATTTGAAGAGCAGAATATGTGGGACAGGAATTAAGGCAAAAATCACAGCAAGGTGGTTATTATAATGATCCTGTTAAGAGATGAATATGGCTCAGACCAAGGCTATGGCAGTGGAGAAACAGAGAAGTAGGTGTATTCAAAAGACATTTAGAATACTGATATGACAGCATTTGTCAATGGAATGCATGTGGAGAGTGAGACAAAAACTAGGAAACTTGGATGACATTCAGGTTTTTAGCTGGAGAAATGGGAGTGGGAGGGAAGATGCTATCATCTTCCTGAAGCTTATCCCGATGCCCACTCATTGAAAATGATCTCTCCTTTCTCTTAAGTGATATATCACTTTGTATAGGCCTCCCTCTCTCATTTACCATGTTCTTTAATACTAATGAAAGACTTTATTCCTGCATTGTCTAATTCTTATTTACTTCCAGCTTCTTACTGGGGGGTGGGGGAAGATAGGCAGGTGTAAGAAAAGTAAAGGGGGTAAAGAAAGAGAGTACCATTAATTGGTCAACTATTTTGTACTAGGCCCTTTTATAGACATTCTTCCATTTTGTTTTCACAACCTGATTTTGCAGGTGACAGATTAAGGCTCAGAGAATTCAAGCAACTTCCCCAAGATCACACACTTCAGGAAGAGGCAGAAACAAGATTAAAACCAGAATTGTCCATGCCCAAAACCCACAATCAGGAAGCCACATAATGTAAAGAAGAGTACAGTAGGAGCTAATGCCATTCATAGAGCTGTTCAAGGAAGGCAGCCAAAAAACAAGACATATTAACTGAGCATGATGGGGAAAGAGAGGTTTGCCAAGACAGGTAGGAAGGGTCTGGGACAAAGGAGTGGGTAAATAAGTGTTAGGAGGATGCTCAGGGAGTGTGTACATGAATAAAGTACCAGGAGGCTGAAGGAAATATACCTTTGGTCTTGGGACATAGATGGATACCTGAAGACTAGGGTTGTCAAGAATCCAAGAATCAGTCTGCATTTTCAAGTTAGCCAGCAGGGGGGGAGTTTCAAAGCAACTGAGATTTGAGCAGTGGTTCTCAAAGTGTGGTCCTCAGTCCAGCAGCATCAGCATCACCTGGCAACTTGTTGAAAATGCAGATTATCAGGCCTCACCACAGATTTACTGAAGCAGACACTCATTGCCTTAACAAATCCTCCAAGGAATTCTGGTGCATACTTAAGGGTGAGACCCATTGCTTTGGAGGGCTGAAGAAAGCGGCAAATAGAATTCAAGAACTAGTGTTTCCTGAGAGAGCCAGGACAGTTACACATTGCAGCAGTGTAGATGAGAATCCTTTCAAAGCATGATGGAGCCTGCTGGTCAGAAGTGGTGGTGGGGAATGTAAAGGGAGTGTGGTGGCTTCAGAGGTGTGGTCTCTAGGGGAAAACCTTTTCATCCCTGAACCTCTCCACTTTTTTCCATAGGACTTTGTCTTTCTTTCTTTCTTTCTTTCTTTCTTTCTTTCTTTCTTTCTTTCTTTCTTTTTTCTTTCTTCTTCTTTCTTTTAGAACTGTTAAGGGTAAGCTAATCAAATGACCCTGTGATAAAGCAGACAGACTGGCTATGCTGGAACACTGCCCATGGCTTTTTGTTTCTGTTTATATATTTATGAGAGGTGAGGAGGGGTAGAGACAGAGGGGGGACAGTATCTGAAGTGGACTCTGTGCTGATCGCAGAGAGCCTGATGTGGGGCTCTAATTCATGAACCGCGAGATCATGATCTGAGTCAAGAGTCATTTAACCCACTAAGCCACCTAGGCAACCCTGCCCATGGCTTTTATTTTCACCAAGTACCTTATGCTGTCGCTAAATTTCACTGTAAGAAGTATGGAAAGGAAAAATAAAACATTTATTGAAGGTCTTTAATGTGTTGAGCAGTGTGCTAACGGCTCATGCAAATGCAAGCTTATTTAACCCTCACAATGTTACAGTCATGGAGATTTATTTATTTATTTATTTATTTATTTATTTATTTATTTATGAGACAGAGAGACAGAGAAAGAGAGGCAGAGAAAGAAGGAGAGAGAGAATCTTAAGCAGGCTCCACACTGCCTGATGCAGTGCTTGATCTCATGACTGAGGTCATGACCTGAGCCTAAATCAAGAGTTGGAGGCTCAACGGACTGAGCCACCCAGGTGTCCCCAGTCATGAATGTTTTATTGTTTCTATTTTACAGATGAGGAACCAGTGGCTCAGAAAGGTTAAGTAACATAGTTCAGAAGAAACCATGTAGGATACAATCGCTAGTCCTTCTGACTTCAAACACCATGCTTCTCATATTAGATAGTAAGCTACCCTGTGAACCTCTCATCTAGCCATTCTAGGGCCATGCCTTGTGATTATCCATACAAAGTTAACTTGGAAATATCAATTAGGTGAATTGATAAATGGATGGGTTAGTGAAAGTATTTGAAACTTTAAGGACTTTTTCTTTCTTCTTTTTTTTTGTTTTTTGTTATTGAAGTATAATTAACATACAGTGTTATATTACTTTCAGGTATTTACTGTAATGACTCAACAATTCTAAACATTGCTCAGTGCTCATAAATGTAAGTGTACTCTTGATCTCCTTTATCTATTTCATCCCTCCCTTCAACTACCTCCCCTCTGGCAGCCACCAGTTTGTTCTCTGTATTTTAGAGACTATTTTTTAACCTTTTTTTAAAAAAGGACCTCTTTAGGCCCTCTGCCCTTTTCTAAATAATATTATTTGGTTTTTTGGGGGTTTTGGTTTTGAGTTGTATAAATTCTTTATATGTTTTGGATATTAATCTCTTATTGGATATATCATTTATAAATATTTTCTCCCATTCAGCAGGGTGCCTTTTTGTTTTGAGACTTAAGGGACTTTTAAGTACATTCTGATCTTGTGTTTCTCAAATGTTCTTTTAAAGCTATCAACATTCCTTGCTGGTGTTCCAGGGTTAAGCACATTGCCTGGGTGCGCAGCCATACAAGTGAGAAAGTCCCTAGGTATCCTTAGCCCTGACCAATTTCTTTCTTTTCCTAGCCTTACCAGAAAAGCTACACTTTCATCTTCCATAGGTAGTGGACATTTACTGTAAGATTCTGTTTGGGTCAATAGTTTTGCTGTCAAAAATAAGTTTGAAAAATGATAAATCTAGACCACCTTCTTCATTTTACAGGTGAAGTACTGAGTCCCATAAAGGCAAAATCATGTATCCAAGATTACCTGTGTTTTCTTTAGTAAAATAACTAAAACTTAAAACTAGCATTCATGAAATATTCTTTTTTTTTTAATTACAGAGAGAGACAGAGCATGAGCATGGGAGGGTCAGAGAGAGGGGGAGACACAGAATCTGAAGCAGGTTCCAGGCTCTTAGATGTCAGCACAGAGCCCTGATGTGGGGCTCGAACTCACAAACCACAAGACCATGACCTGAGCTGACCTGAGCTGAAGTCAGAAGCCCAACCGACTGAGCCACCCAGGCACTCCAAAATACTCTTTTTTTTATTTTTACCATGAATTAGTACAACTTGTTTTCTAGGAAGAATTTAGATTAATTTCTTTATTGAAAAATTTGGAGTGATAACTTTTTTTTGGAATTTTTTTTTGCCAGATACTGTGCTAAATAGCTCATATGTATAATTTTATTTCAGTTTTCATAAAAGCCTTATAAAATAGGTACTATTATTATACTCAATTTTACAGAGGTAAAAATGAGGTTTAGAAGGATTTAATGACTTTTCCAAGGTCACAGGCTCAGGAAGTTGTAGAGTTGAGATTTCAATCCAGATTGTCTGATTCTAGTTTCTGTGCTCTTAATAAGTTGCCATGTTGCAAGTGTTTATATTTCAAAGCAGTCTGTAGTGGTATTCAAACTACAGCTTGTGGGCCAAATCTGTCCTGCTTCTTGTTTATGAAATTAACTTTTATTGGTTCATAGATATATCCAATGTGCTGCAATAGCCTGTTTTAATACTTATGACAGAGAGATGCTATATGTTCTCCAAATAAAATATTTACTAACTGTCCTTTTACTGAAATACTTTAAAAACCTCTATTCTATAGGTATCAAGTTAAACATTTTTTAGGTGTCTCCTGAGGAAAAACACCAGAAATATGCCTAGGATTTGTAGAAGAGGTAGGCATTGTGTGCCCTGCAGTAAATTGCTGAATGAATAAAACAAGCTCAGAAACCTAGCCTCTCTGCCTCCTGCAGCCTTCATTGTGTTGGCTTAAGTGTGTCTATATGACCTCTTTCTTGTTGTCTTTTATGAGTCACAACAGAGGCCTTATCCCTTCCACTCCCTGTCATAAATGCCTTAGAGCCTGGACTTGGATCTCAGCTTAATGGGTTTGATCCCCTTTAACTCCAAGGTCTGCATCCGTGCCAGGTAGGGAAAGAGGCAGATAACTCCAAGGGCTGCTGTAGTCTGATCCAGCTTCCTTTGATCACTAAGTATTTCTCAGGGAACTCTAGCTTGCGACTCCACCCTTCTCCCCGTCAGTTGCTTCTACTTGGCTAAGCCTGGGATGCAGTCTGTGAGGGCAGCTCCCAAGTGTCTAGGCACTCTTAAGCACCTCCACTGGTTTATGAGCCAGACTTTGCCCCACCAGTTCAGTCTTTAAAGTCCTCCTCCCTGGATCCTGCTCAGACACTTTGAATCCAGGAGAGAAAGATGTGTCAAGCCTGCCTGGAGAATAGCATCTGCTTCTAGCCAAGATCTCTCATCACAAAGTAAGGATACTAAGTGGTGGAATCACCATCATACCTGTCTCCTTCTTATACCTTGTTCTGTTGGGTAGATGCAGTCCTTTCCAAAGAGGCATGAAATTCTCTGCCTTTTCTCCACAAATTAGTCAGTACCCATTCTTTCCTTATACTTTGCATTTTTGAAATCTCTTTTTCTTCTACTGTTAATATAAATAATATGCTGTCTTCATGGAATCCCAGATATGTTAAGTTTATAGAGCTGGGAAAGTCTGTATCTAGTTCTATGCCTTTATTATGCAAATGGAGAAACTGTAGCCTGTAGCCGGGAGAAAATAAGAGCCTGGGCCAAGGCCAAATGGCTGATTACTGCCAGAGCAAACCAGGGCTGGAACCTAGGGCACTTGACTGAGGCTAATCACTTTCCACTACTCTCTCTTTCCAGCAGGGACAAGGATAGCCTTTGTTTTTTGTTTTTGTTTTTTTTTTAAATCCAAACTCAAGTTTCACTTAGAAATTTTAGGGCCCATTTACTTTTTTTTTTTTTTAGTTTTTTTTTTTTATTTAATATTTCCAGTTATTCTGGGTCTTCTCAGATTTTAGGATGTTGACCTATATTCTAGCTACATCTGGTCTCCTTGACAGAAAAATGTTGGTAATATAGTCCTGGGTTTGCACTGTAGGAGTTGCTAGAAATTGCAGAGGTAGAACTAATGTACATTAAAAAAAAAAAACTAGCAGTAACTAGTGGACAGCAGGCACATAATTTTGAAGTCACTTTTCCTAACTCAAAAAGGTCCTCTGTTTCTCCCCTTAGCAGCACAGTGTGGTAGTGTGGCAGCTAAAAGTCTAGACATACCCAGTAAAATCCCCAACTCAACTTTTACTTCCTAACTGTGTGACCTTGAACACTTTACCTTCTTTCTCAAAGACTGGTTTTATTCAATTGTAAAATAAGAATAAGAGCAGCCTTTTCACAGGATAATCATGAGACTTAAAGAATGCATGTAAAGTGGTTAGCCTAGGGCCTGACAGGTAGGAAGCTCTTTTGTTTTATTACCAGATTCATTTTTCTCTATTACCAAGCAATGATCGCCTCAGAATAACAGACATGGCTGATAACTGTGCTTCACAGCAAGAAGGAAAAAATTTGGCGCTGGTGGGGTCCCTTCCCACATTTAATAATCTTTGCAAAGGGCCCCATTTCTGAAATAGAGCTGCTGGAATCTGTGAGCTTTGAATGGGCAACTGGCAGTGCATTCTCCTCCCCTTTTCAGCAAAAGACCAACTACCAAGCTTCAAAAACAAAAATGAAGCCCACCCCTTGTGATTCCTCCTGAGATCCTAACCAGGATTTGGAAAACACCCAGATATGGTCAAAAAACCATCTAGTGTTTTGTACCAAACCAGGATAAACAAGACATTCCAATATAAGGCACCCAGCACTGCCCCCTTGTCCATTCACCCCACCCCAGTAACACCAGCCAAATTGGAATCTTGGACTTAATTTATGAGAAAGGCTCTGTAACCCAGGATACTGACTGAACAGGGCTGGCTGTCTCTTGCTGGGGTCTGCAGTGCAGCATCACTAGGCTGCTGACATGAATATGGAAGGATTTACTCTAGCAAAGGTAAGCTTTCTTTCTTCCCTTTCCAAACCCTACCTCACCTTCTTTTCTTTGTAAAACCTTTATGTGGCTGGATTTAGGGGGATTTTTGGCCACTGGGAGAGAAAGTCAATGGCAGAGAAGTTGGAGGAAGCTTGGCTAGGTGTGCAGGGAAGTTAAAGTGAACAATAGGCTCCTTTCATTCCTTTGGCCAAAATGACCAGGACCACCCTGGCTTAACTGCTTCAGGAATGGTTATGGAGTTGTAGAGAGTAGTTAATTTTCTTGTTGAAATAATGTGCTAGTCCTCTGTCTCACAAATTGAGGAGTTTATTGATGTGATGGATCTGAAGACTAACGTGAGAATCTCAAATGCTTGAAACAACCACTTGGTTTCGTGTTTTGAGATCCAGATTGGCATAGACTAAGCCAATAAACGATAGCTGAACCAAACTATAAGCTTAAAATCTAAATTATTTCTCATACATAATGTCTAAATAGTAGAAATATTTTAGAAAACATGTTTTCAAATTCTGGCTTTGGCAGTAACTGGCTGGTTGACTTTGAGCAAATCCCTTCACCTCTCTGGGGTTGAAATAAGATGGTTTCTAAAAGTCTTTATGGATGTATGAATCTATAATGCATTCAGTCTTTTTACAGAGCATCTATTGTATTCCAAGCCCTTTGCTAGGGTCTCAAATCCATCTATTTATTTTAATTTCAAAATACTCCTGTAAGATAAATATTCCTATTTTTGGATGAGAAAACTGAGGCTCAGGGAGGTAAAAGTGATTTGTTGAAAGATCACATAGCTATTACAGGCAAGAGGAAGAATTTGATTCTAGATCTTCTGATTTCAAGTTAGTTTGCTTCTATGATACCACAATTGGAGCATGAAGAAATAAAACAGTCTTATTACTACAAATGCAAATATGTAGTGGAATCATATTGTCCCAGGAATGATATAAAGGTGATATGCCAGAAATTATTGCCAGGCTGAGGTATCAGGACTCTTAGGTTCTAGTACTAGTTCTGAAGACTTTAGGTGAGTCCCTTCCTTTTTGGGCCTCAATTTTCCTACCTCCAGCATGCTAGGATACAGTAATAATGATTAAACAATAATACAAATTGTATTTGTACTATCTGGATCCTCTTGGGGCTTTTAACACTCCCTCCATTTTCCATCCCAGAAAAGAAAGACTTATACCTATTGAAGGTGAGAAAATCCCTATATGGAATCTATTTTTTTTTTTTAGTTTTTATTCAAATTCCAGTTAGTTAATATACAGTGTAATATTAGTTTCAGGTGTACAATTTAGTGATTCAACACTTCTATATAACACCTGGTGCTTATCACAAGTGAACTCCTTAATCCCCATCTCCTATTTCACTCATCCCCCCACCCCCACCAACTCTGGTAATCATCAGTTCATTTTTTACAGTTAACAGTCTGTTTCTTGGCTTGCCTCTCTCTCTCTCTCTCTCTCTCTCTCTCTCACTTTTCCCCCCTTTGCTCATTTGTTTTGTTTTGAGTTACAGAGTGAAGAAAGAGCATTAAACCTTTAAAAAACAGAGAACCAAAAGGTCAGTCTTGACAGAGGGTTCTGTTAGGAAGGCTGCTGAGATTAAGACAGGCTGCCAAGAGTAGCTAAGAATTCCTGTGTTCCCTTGAGTGATCCTTTCACTCTAGAATAAACCTGTCCAGCCCATTGTAGCCCAATGCAGAGAGAAAGATGGAGGGAGAGAAAAGAGCATTGTCTTGTTGAAGGGAAAACTTGCAAATTCTAGGGAAAACAATGCAATTTGTCCTGGGTAATGGGGATCAGGCCCACATGATACTGAGATGACAGGAAGATAAGGTAAAGGAAAGAGAGGCTTGACCTACTCCTAGCTGACCTTCCCCCTAAGGCTATTTTCAAGTGTATATTAATTAAACTATATCTAATTCCAAGTAGCCCAAAAATTCATTCACCCTTTCTCTTTCTCTCTTTCTCCATCTCTCTCTCTTTATTTCCCCCTTTCCTCCTTTGGTCATCTCTTCATTCCTGTTTTCTTCTTTTGATTTTATTTATTTCTTTTCTTTTCTTTTCTTTTTTCTTTTCATCCAGGACTCTTGCTCACCTTGCTTATTTCATTTCTTTTTTTTTTTTTTACCTTTCCCTCTTATTTTCCATCCTCAGTCTGGCCTTTCTTTAAGACTTCCTCCTGTGGACTCAGCTGGGAGAAAATAGCCCTGCCCAAGTGAAAAGTTTACATAGGGTTTTACATCCTTTACCTCACCAGATTTTCATAGCAAACTTTCGAGAACCCCAAAGGAGAGATTATTTCCATTTAACAGATCACCTCCACTTATAGCTCAGGATATTAGGTGACTTGCTCAATATCACAACTAATACATGATGATTCCAGAACTATAACCCTTTTTTTTCTAGAATATGAAAACTTTCAGTTTTACCATTAAATACCCAAGTGATCCTTAAGGAGTTTTACGGGTTTTCCCTTTCTTCTATTCTTATACTGTATTGTAAAAACAAATTAAAAATGACAAGAACAGTAGCAACAACAAATGCAGTTTTGGGAAGAAAAAGAGGACTAGCCAGTGTGTTACAAACTAAGAAAACTAATTTATCAGATGCTTATTAAGTACTCAATGCTATCTCATTCAAACACAACTGAAAACAGTACTCAAACCTGAGTTTATCTGACTCAAAAGTTTTGATTTTTTTTCATTATATCATGTTGCTTCCAAAGAGACTAATCTCAGCCATATACATATACATGTACATGTATGCTTAGTATGTGTTACTGTGTATCAGAACTTATGAGTGTGTACATGTTGTAGCTATCTATAAAATGTTAAAGCTTCATGATCCTGTCAAGTTTCATTTCTAAACCTGTTTCCCATTTGTAATAATAATAGCTATTAATACTTTTTGATTACTGACTTGGGCAACTTGATCACTTATTTGTGTCCTATGAACTTACAGATTTTAATTTATTTAATACTCAAAGCTACTCTGAGATGTAACTAATAGTATTAATTTAATTTCAAAGATGAAAACACTATGTCTAGAGAAATGAAGCAGTTAATAAAATCACAGAGCTTGGAAAAGTGGAGCCAGGATTTTGTTTAGGTAGTCTGATTTCAAACCCTGTGCACTGGATGAAAAATGGGGAAGACAATCCTTATCTCACAAAAGTTTAGAATTAACAAGATGGCATATATAAAAATCATGCTGTATAAAAAAATGCTAGGTAGCATTTTTCTCCCAGGATTTATTATCTAGTTCTTCTGGTCATTAGTCACCATCTTTTAATGCTTGTTCATTGTATGATGAAGATCTGTACTGGTTTATTTATAGAATGTTTTCACATTTATTATGTACTTCTCTAATGGTGAAACTCTTACCTGGGGCAGTTTTCTCTCTAGTTAAGTGAGTTTAAGGCACAACAGCTTTGCTGGCATCTTTGCTTACACAAGGTCTATGTTATATCCAGGCTTTTGTTGAATTAAGACACTCCCTTCCTGTTGAGTGTTCCAAGGAATTTGTGTGACCATATGTGGTACTATGTGTAGACACATGTAAATGCACCTGTGTTTCATTAGTGAATGTGAGTATTGGCAGAGTGTGAGAGCTTAAAATGACTTTTTGAGAGTTCTTTATGTAAAATATTTTTTGTAGTTCTGCAATTTGCATTTCATTATATTCTCAAATATTCTGACCCTACAAAAGTAGTAACTATATAATGCAGCTCTATTATTTTATAGATAGGGAAACTCAGGCTCACTAAGGTGATGTAACTTGTGTAAAGTCACTCTTTAAATCAGTGGCAAACTTGAACTAGTGTCAACTGGTGGAAAAATGTATGTTTGTGTCACTTTATGACACTCTAGTAGTAGCTGTTTATGGCATACCTGCAGAGCCCCCATCACCATTTTTGGCATAAGATACACAGACTTCTAAGACATGATGTCCACCTCCAGAGAGTTTATAGTCCAATTTGGGAAATAAAAACAGTTCATGAGGCAGCTCACAGAAAGGTAACAAAAATACAAAGTCTGACTTAATGTAATTGGGTGTTATAGAGAGTAAGTAGTCTTTCAGAGGATACTGGTATAGAGAGCCTACAAAGGACTTTCTGGGGAAGTTAGGATTTAGATTTGCCTTAGAGTAGAAATATAGAACATATGGTGTGTGGGGACAGTGCAGATTATTAAAACAAACAAACAAACAAACAAACAAACAAACAAACACTATAGCCAGGGGGGAGAAGGAGAAGAAAACAAGCAGTTACTTTCTGTTATGTTCTAAACTCTAATTGTACTGAGGCCCTTTTGTGTAAGTTTTCAAATTTACTTCTCCAACGTTGATATTATTATATATATTTCATAGGTAAGGAAAAAAAGTTTAGCGTGGTTAAATATTACCAAAGGCTACCCAACTGGTCAGTAGGAGGCCTAGGTTTTGGAAAGAAAAATCCAAGAAAGGTCCTCCTCTATATCAAGGGCTTTCTGCCAAATGACATATGGAGACTGGGGATTAACACTTTGGCCACTGCTGTGTAGGGAAGGGCCTGAGATTTTGTAGGCAAGTCTATTGTTCTGTTTATTAATCAAGGTAAATATCTAGGCCTAGCCCAAATAAATATCTGGGAATTTCCTATCCATATGTGAGTCTGTGCATATTTTCGATTTTCTATTTTTGATTAACAGTCCCTATCTCATGAGTGTAGGACTAGGATTTAGTGAAATAATTTATATAAACCACTGAACATGGTGTTTAGTATATAGTAACTTCTCAATAAATGGGAGTTTCCACAATTATCATAATCATAAATGATGTCAATTCAGTGTCTCCCTTCCAATATGAGTTTGCATGTCTGTTTCTAGAAGTGATTATAACTACATGTGATTGCATGTTTCAGAATGTACAGGGTTTTCCCAGATATGGCTATGGATATGGCATATTCATGTTCTCTGTGTATATATGTATGTGAGTGTGCAAGTATATTTTGTGGAAAGTGGTATAGTAAGGTGATTAAGAATATAGACAATGGAATCATAATTTCTGGGCTAACAACCCAACTCAACTGATTGTTAATGAGGTGACCTTGTTCAAATTACTTTACACTTCTATTCTGTAGTTTCTTCCTCCATAATGTAGGGATAATAATGGCATATGCTTCATAGTGCGGTTGTGAGGATTAAAATATTTAATCTACATGGGCTGCCTAGGTGGCTCAGTCAGTTAAGCGTCGGACTTCAACCCAGGTCATGATCTAGCGGTTTGCGAGTTCGAGTCCCGCTTTGGGCTCTGTGCTGACAGCTTGGAGCCTGGAGCCTGTTTCGGATTCTGTGTCTTCCTCTCTCTCTGCCCATCCCCAGCTGATGCTCGCACTCTGTCTCTGTCAAAAATAAATAAACTTTGGGGCGCCTGGGTGGCTCAGTCGGCTGACTTCGGCTCAGGTCATGATCTTGCAGTCCGTGAGTTCGAACCCCCTTTGTGCTGACAGCTCAGAGCCTGGAGCCTGTTTCAGATTCTGTGTCTCCCTCTCTCTGGCCCTCCCCTGTTCATGCTCTGTCTCTCCCTGTCTCAAAAATAAATAAACTTTAAAAAAAAGTTTAAAAAAATAAACTTAAAACAATTTAAAAAAAAGATTTAATCTACATAAAACACATGGAATAGTGTCTGGCTTATGCACACTCAATAAATATCAATTTATTATTATTATTATTATTATTATTATTATTAAAGTACAAAGGCTCTTTGTGACAGTGTGGTTTTATGTGTGGATGCAAGTGCATGCATTTCTGCTTTTAGATAAGATTGCATAAGCTTATGTATGTGTATTTATATTATTGTCTGTGTTTCTGAGTTTGACTGTAGCTGTGTATGGTATGACTGAATGTTTCATCCCCTCCCACAAGTCTAACATCTTGGCTGATGTACTATGAAAACCTAGAATGAAAGCCTAGAGGTTTTTGTTCTCACTCTGACTCAGGATTGGTCCAATAAAAAGGGTTTGTGCATTGCAGAGAACATTTCATCTGAGAAGTTAATATTTCCCTCACATATTCTCACTTGTTTTGTTTCATTTTTCACTTTTTTGAAGTATAACATATATGCAGAAAAGTGCACAAATGCTAAATTTTTAGCTCAATATATTTTCCAAGTTTATAGCTCAATGTATTTTCACAAACCGAATACACGCATGTAACCAGTATGTGTAGATCAAGATACATAACATTACTTAGAAGCTTTTATCCTCTTCTTTTCTTAGTCACTTTTCCTTTCCTAATGGGTAAACACTCTCCTGACTTCTAACAACATAGATTAGTTTTGCCTGATTTTGTGCTTTACAGAAATTAATTCATATAGAATGTACCTTTTTCTCTGGTTTCTGGTCTTGTTTCTTTCTGTGACATTACTTTTGCGCGAGACATCCATATTTTTATGTAAGGTTGTAGTGGGTTAATTATCATTGCTATATAGAATTCCATTGTATGAATAAAATACAATTTAGTCATTCATTCTAGTGTTCATGGACTTTTAATTATCATTTGTTTTTAAACACAATTCAAAGAGGATGGGAAGTGGCAACAATGAAAAAAGAAGCAGAGGAAGAATTGGTGACTTGGCTTAGGTAATAAGTGAGTTAGTGGCCAAATCAGGTTTCTAGTGCCTGTTTCCTGATTCTTGGGCCAGAGTACATTCTTACTTTTATACTGTTGAAGGAACTCTATCCAGATTTCTAATCTGAAAGAAATGATACATAATTATTACTATAAGTGACCTTTTAACTTTGCTCTCCAAAGTCCAGTATACAGAGATTACTGAATGTTTCTTGAACTGAAAGGGATCAGGTAAGGGAGAGAGAGATTCTTGGCTAATTGGTTTTTACTTTCTCAGGCACTTGGTTTGGCTCTTGCCTTTTCAGTTTTCCAGACACACACAAAGCCCTTTTGTTTTCTTTCTTTCTTTCTTTTTCTTTCTTTCTTTCTTTCTTTCTTTCTTTCTTTCTTTCTTTCTTCTTTCTTTCATACCAGCAGCTATTCATTTGCCTGTTTCCCAGAGTTATGTGGGCCATGAAACCAGGCCATCTCTTCTGGGCTGTGTTGTTTCTGCAACCTTTGTGGCCCCGACTGACTGATGGGGCCACTCGAGTCTACTACTTGGGCATCCTGGATGTGCAGTGGAACTATGCTCCCAAGGGAAGGAATGTCGTCATGAACCAGCCTCTGGACAATGATACGTATGTTTAATCATTTGTGCAATTATAGCTGGGGGGGGGGGTACCACTGAGCTCAGGAGGTAGCCTTTTGAAGACCTTTTTTCAGGGTGTGGTTAGCCAGCTCCTGATCTCCATGGCCATACACCCAGTGGCACGTTTCCTGGTAAGACGGTTAGTTGACTCAGGTGCCAGCATCCTATATGGAGTCTGCTTTTCCACACTGAGGTGTCCCAGCATTTTTAGGGTCCTAAAGGTAATTCCATATTCTCTTGATTCTAAAATGTTATCTACAATGCTTTCAAAGAAGAAAGAAATGTGAAAAATATACAGTATTTCTAAGATGTATGTGATGGAACCATGCTACCATAGTCGGTGTAACTATATTGATTTCAGATATGTGAAAATTTGAAAAATTATGGTAATCCATCAGAATCCGGTAACCAACAGTAATGGCTATCACTATGTAACACTTTCTCTATGACAGTCACCATACTAGAAATTTACATACTTTGTCTCACCTAATTCTCACAAAACTCTAGGATGTGAGTATGAATATCCTCATATTATAGATGAGAAAACTGAGATTAAGGAAGAGCAAGTGACCTGCCCAAGTCCCACAGCTAGTAAATGGAAGGGCTGGAATTTAAGCCTGGGTAAAGTGAATACAAAATTGGTACTCTTCTCACCATTCTGCCTTTCACAGTTTCCATAAGATTAACCTTTCTTTTTTAATGGTTATTTTCGAGAGAGAGAGAGTGTGATAGAGAGAAAGAGAGAGAGAGAGAGACAAAGTGTGAGTGGGAGGGGCAGAGGGAGAGGGAAACACAGAATCAGAAGCAGGTTCCAGGCTCTGAGCTATCAGCACAGAGTCCAACACGGGGTTCAAACCCATAAACTGTGAAATCATGACTTGAGCCGAAGTCGGACACTCAACCAACTGAGCCACCCAGGCTTCCTGAGATTAACCTTTCTTAATCTTAGAGGCTTGAAGATTCTCCACAAATATCTATTGGGGAAAAAAAAGAAATGTATTAAAGAATCTTTTTTGATCTTGAGTCACTTTGTCTCCCCACAGTGTCAGAGTTTTCTAAAGTTGATTGTAATGTCTTAGAACTCTATAAGAAAAACTAAAGTAAGACTAGCAGCTAACTTTTTTTGAAAAACCACCTTCCTATCCATCTAGTTTTGGAGTAACAGTCTTTTTATTAAAGGTGTCCTTGAGGGATAACTTTATTATCTTCCATTCCCAATACTTTGAGATAATAGTTAACATTTATTAAGCTGTTACTATTTTCCAGGCACTGTCCTAAGCTCTTTATGTATTTAAAATTTTTTAGTCACCAGTATTGACTGTCCAAGTTGGGTACCATGATTATGTCCATTTTACAATGGGAAAAATATGCATAAAGAAGTTAAATAACTTGGGGCACCTGGGTGGCTCAGTTGGTTAAGCGCCCAACTCTTGACTTTGTCTCAGGTCATGATGTCACGGTTCATGAGTTTGAGCCCTACATTGGACTCTGTGCTGACAGTGCGGAGCCTACTTGGGATTCTGTCTTCTTCTCTTTCTGTCCCTCCCCCACTTGCTATCTCTCTCTCAATCTAAATACAAATAAACTTTATAAAAAATCTAAGTAACTTTCTCAAAGTTCCACAAATTTGTAAGTGACAATATGGGCAGTATGGGAATCATCTGGCTCCAGAGCTTGTGATCTTAACCATTATGCTAGAAGACCTTTCATATATAGCAAGATGACTCAAGGTCAGGTCATATGGATTGGGAGTTGATCACCTAAAAAGAGTGAGTCCGTAGTTGCTGTCTCTTCATTACTATATATTAGGTTGAAGTGTGAAATTGCCTTTTTTTTGTAGTTTAAAAGTGGTCAAATATCAACAATTTAATATAGTCTAATTTCAATTTTATATAGTTGAATTTAATGCTTCCCATTGTCTAACAGTTAGATTCTAACCTAAAGCTTCTGTGTTTTGATCAGTACAATCACATCTTCTCTTAAACAAAAATAGACATTTTTTGGTCAGCTTCCTCTGGAAAGGGTCTCCAGATGTTTAAAAACTGTGGCAAAATTGTGCATCGTTCTTTTCTTTCTTCCCAGAGTAGCTTCCAGCTTCTTAAAATCTGACAAGAACCGGATAGGGAGCAGCTACAAGAAGACCATCTACAAGGAATACAGAGATAGCTCTTATGTGGATGAAATAGCCCAGCCTACTTGGCTGGGCTTCTTGGGGCCAGTGTTGCAGGCTGAGGTGGGAGATGTCATCCTTATCCACCTGAAGAATTTTGCCACTCGTCCTTACACCATCCACCCCCATGGTGTTTTCTATGAGAAGGACTCAGAAGGTAAATCAGACCACCCTTTCTTTCTCCTATCCACAACAAAGACTGCATTTCTTTTAGTGTCATTTTAGAGAGAGGAGTTGGGAATGAAAATAATATTTAATCTCCTTATTGATCTGAATTGGCAGGGTATATAATATGGAGATTCAATCTACCTTTTATCATAAAGAATTACTTGAATAAGATTTTTTCAAAATTTTATTTAAATTATAATTAGTTAAAATATGGTATAATATTGATTTCAGGAGTAGAATTTAGTGATTCATCACTTATATATAATACCCAGTGCTCATCAAAACAAGTGCCCTCCATAATATACATAAAATATTTGACTGTACTTTGGGAAGAGAAGAGTGAGCTTCAAATGTAATGGAGTGTTATTCTAGTGTCACAGTCTTCTTTTTTTTTTTGCATCCATATACCACATTTAATATAATTTACATATGTTTAATTTACTTATATACCACATTTAATATAATTTACATATGTTTAATTTACTTATATGTTGAGGTGGGTTTTACTTGACTAGTTAACATATTATATTTTGTAAACATTTATAATCCTAATTTCATTATTTTACCTTAACATTTTGAACAACACATTCTTTCTTCTGAATCTTAAATAATTCCATAAGCCCTTGAAAAGATTAGTGACCATCAGGCATCAGGTACTGTGCCCATGGGTTTATTTATTTATTTATTTTTAATTTTAATTTATTTATTTAAATTCAAGTTAGTTAACATAGAGTGTAGTATTGGTTTCAGGAGTAGAACCCAGTGATTCATCACTTAAATATAACATCCAGTGTTCATCTCAGCACAGTGTCACAGTCTTCTGAAAGGTCCGGTTTTCTTCTTAAGAGGAAGTTCAGTTTACTAATCTGTAACCCCCATCCAATGGCCTATGATAATGACACAACACTGAGTGAGGGAAGTAGAAGGGAATCAGGTTTTGACTGGGCCACTAACGCCCTGTATCACCTTGGGTAAGTTATTTTCCACAGTTTTCTTCTCTGTAGAATAGGTAAGTGGACCAACTGATCATTAAGTTGGCTTCATTTAAAAAAGTAATTCTAATATAGTTAACATTCAATGTTATATTAGATTCAGATGTACAATATAGTGATTCAACACTTCCATACATCATCTAGTACTCATCACAAGTGCCCTCCTTAATCCCCATCACTTATTTAAGCCATCCCCCCACCCACCTTCCCTCTGATAACCATCAATTTGTTCTTTATAGTTATGAGTCTGTTTCTTGGTTTCTTCCCCCTCCCCGTTTTATTTCTTTTGCTTATATGTTTTCTTTCTTAAATTCCACATATGAGTGAAATCACATGGCATTTGTCTTTCTCTGACTGAATGATTTTGCTTAGCATAATCCTCCATAGTTCTATTCATGTCATTGCAAATGGCAAGATTTCATTCCTTTTATGGCTGAATAATACTCCATTGCATATATATCTATATATCAATATCTATATCTATATATCTATATCTATATCTCTATCTATCTATCTATATTATAGATATAAGCAACAGAAATAAAACGGGGAGGGGGAAGAAACCAAGAAACAGACTCATAACTCTATAGATATCTATATTATAGATAGATAGATAGATAGATAGATATCATATCTTCTTTATCCATCCATCAATGGATGGACACCTGGGCTGCTTCCATGTCTTGACTATTGTAAGTAATGCTACTATAAACATAGGGGTGTATGTATCCCTTTGAATTAGTGTTTTTGCTCTACTCTAGAGGAAGGGGGTGGGTCCACACAGTGCTGGGTCCTTTAAGACTTCAAGTTTTGAATCCCAGCCATGTGCCAAAGAAAGCACACAGGAGAGCTGTGGTGCAGGGTAAGTTGACTGATCTTGCTATTCTGTGATGGCTGCCTGAACAGTGCAGGGTGTGAGATCCCCTGTCTGGGAACAAGAGATTAGGGTGGTGCCATTTCCCCCCCAACACCAACAGGATGGGACCTCAGAGCAGCACAGCAGCCTCCAGTGTAGGCAGGGCATATTTACACTAAACCCACCCCCCTGTGACTGGAAACTGCATATTTACTAGAACAAGACTGACTTTAAGCCAGTACAGAATGTCTCTCCTCTAGAAGACCAGCATAGGCAGCACCCAACATGCACTAAATATACTGAAAATTGAGTGCTTCAAAATGACATCTGCAGTTCTGGTGGAAATAGGTCCAGGCTTATTTTTTTCCTGTTTTTTCTTTCTTCTTCTTCTTTTTTTCCTTTTTTTTTTTTTTGAATCAGGTTCATAGTTTCTTGTTTGTTTAATTTCCTTTTCTCTTCTTTCTTTTTTGATCATTCTTCTTTGTGTATTTTCTTTTTCTTTTTACTTTACTTTTTTTTTCCTTTATTTTTCTCTGGAATCGACTGTATAGTTTTTTTAATTCTCTGCTTTTTTTAAATTCCCTTTCCATTTCTCTTGTTTTGGGGAATCAGGATTTTTTCCTCCAGGCTTATTTTAACAATCAAATAAAATCACACCTATTTAAATGTCCAAACACTTCCCATTAAAAACAAGTAGAAACTCAACAGAGGACTGACCAGTGGGAAAGAGCAGACAAAACACAACAGCAGAGTGCACACAGCATATACCAGAAATACTTCTTGAAGTGCCATGTGACCCCTTTTTAATATAGCAGTACTCTCAGTTTCAGGAAATATAACAAGCTTTTAAAACATGCAAAAGGCAGAAACTTAGCCAAAATGACAGGAGGAATTCTCCCCAAAAGAAAGGTCAAGAAGAAACCATAGCCAGGGAGTTGCTCAATATATATATATATATATATATATATATATATATATATATATATATATTTGATGATGAACATAGATGAACAATACATCTGAACAAGAGTTTAGAACAATTGTCATAAGACTACTAGCTGGGCTTGAAAAAGGCATAGAAGACACCAGAGAAACCCTTACTGAATAGATCAAAGACCTAAAATCTAGTGAGGCTGAAATAAAAATTCTATAACTGAGATGCAAAACCAACTGGATTAGTCACAATGAGGACTGAAGAATCAGAGGAGAGAATAGGTGATACAGAAGATAAAATTGTGGAAAATAATGAAGTTGAAAATAAGAGGTAAAGTAAACTATTACATCATGAGGGGAGACTTAGGGAACTTAGTGACTCCATAAAATGAAACAATATCTATATCATAAAAGTCCCAGAGGAAGATGAACATGAAAAAAGGGGCAGAAGGTTTATTCAAACAAATTATCGCTGAGAAGTTCCCTAATCTGGGGACGAAAAAAGGCATTCAAGTCCAAGAGACACAAAGAACTCCCCTCAAAATCAGCAAAAACCTGTCATCAGCTTGACATATCAGAGTGAAACCTGAAAAATACAAAACTAAGAAATAATTTGGAAAGCAGCTAGGGACAAATGTCCTTAACCTACAAGGGTAGACACATATATGGTTAGAATCAGACTTGTCCACTAAAACTTGGCAAGCCAGAATGGAGTGGCAGGAGATATTTCACATGCTGAATAAGAAAAATATGCAGCCAAAAATTCTTTATACAGCAAGGCTGCCATTTAGAATAGAAGGAGAGATAAAGAGTTTCTCAGTTTCTTTTTCTTTTTCTTCTTCTTTGGGGTCGATCCCCAGTAGTGTGATTACTGAATCATAGGGTAGTTTTATTTTTAATATTTTGAGGAACTTCAGTCAGCTTTAGATTGAAATTCTGTAATTGTCTATTTTCCAAAGAGGGCCTGAAGAAAGGGCGGTGGGGGCAGGAATTCTGTCTTCTTTCTTGCTTCTATGCCATTGGTTTTGCATGAGGATACTATTGGATCAGGCTGTGCAGCACTTTCCATGGCCACAGCTCCTTCTCCAATGGCTGGCACCTCTCCAGGTGCTGGGAGGTTGATATAAAGTCTGTGGTTCTTTGGCTGGATATTACCTGAACAGTTGCCCTCTTCAGGTTGTGAGGACCACTGTCTCATATATCATCCCTCTCTTGGCTTCTATATCTGTTACGTTCATTCTCACTCACCCTGACACTGGGGATGTGCAATTTCATTTTCTAGGCTCCCTATACCCAGATGGTTCCTCTGGTCAGCTAAAAGCTGATGACTTTGTTCCCCCGGGAGGCAGCCACATTTACAACTGGACCATTCCAGAAGGCCATGCACCCACTGATGCTGACCCAGCATGCCTCACCTGGATCTACCATTCTCATGTAGATGCTCCACGAGACATTGCTACTGGCCTCATTGGACCCCTTATCACTTGTAAAAGAGGTACAGACCCCATGGGTGAGCTACTGAGATGTGGTGTGGGATATTTCCAGGAAGCAGTGATGTGTGTTGGATCACCTACATATTAAATAGCAACCTCAAGGAGTGTTAATCCAGCACCTTTATTTATTATTAGGAATAAACCACGCTAAACTTTCTTTCTACTATTTTTTTTAATTTCATTACCTTTTAAAAAACTTTCGGGGCACTTGGGTGGCTCACTTGGTTAAGTGTTTGACTTTGGCTCAGGTCATGACCTTGTGGTTTGTGAGTTCAAGTGCTGCATCAGGCCCTGTGCTGACAGCTCGGAGCCTAAAGCCTGCTTCAGATTTTGTGTCTCCCTCTCTCTGCCCCTCCCCAACTCTTCCTCTCTCAAAAAAATAAATAAACACTTAAAAATAATAATGTTTTCTTATTTTTTCTTACTTCATTTTAAAACCTTGAATTAGTAATGATGAGAGTCAAGTAACATAAAAGTAAGGTGTGCATTAAGAGTTTAAGTGTGATTTATATCAAAAGTGGAGCCAATAGGATTTGGGGAGGACTTGAACTTGGTTGGAAATATGATAAGTTTAAGTACTGCCAGGCCCAGAAGACCTGGGTGTTGCAGAAGTATGGTCAGATTAAAGCCCTGGGTTGAAGGCATAGGTAGGGATGGTGGGAGGGATATTAATCGTATATGCTTAACCTTCAAGTCCTAGGCTCAACTGAATTGGGTTTAACGGGGGTAATAGAAATTTGGAAATCGAAATTAACAGCAAAAGGGGTGCCAGGGTGGCTCAGTCAGTTAAGCATCTGATTCTTGATTTTGGCTCAGGTCATGATCTCACGGTTTGTGAGTTTGAGACCCATGTTGGGCTCTGTGCCGATAGCACAGAGCTTTCTTGGGATCTTTTCTCTCCCCCCTCTTTCTCTCTGCCCCTCCCCCACTTGCTCTCTCTGTGTCTAAAAATAAATAAATAAACATTTAAAAATAGGAAAATAAAAGAAATTATCAGCAAAAGGCCTCATCTGTTTTCCTGTTGACAACAGACTCTTAAGTCACCCTGTCTTGCTATTTCTTTCTTATGAGTACCCTTTGCAGGTTACTGTTGCTAAGGAAGGGATGTTTTCAAGGGCATCTTTCTTTCTTACTCTAGGAACCCTGGATGGGAATTCCCCTCCTCAGCGGAAGGATGTGGACAGTTATTTCTTCCTGCTCTTCAGTGTGGTAGATGAGAACCTTAGCTGGCATATTGATGAGAACATTGTCACTTACTGCTCAGACCCTGCCTCAGTAGACAAAGAAGATGAAGCCTTTCAGGAAAGCAATAGGATGCATGGTGAGCTGGGAGAGGGTGGCCACACCATGACAGTGAAGACTGATGGAGAGTTTGTACTGGGCCTAGCATTTGGTGGATACTTTCACATATTTGGTTCTTTTTAACTTCACAAGAACTTAAAATAGTAGGTGTCTTTTCCCTGTTTTACCTATAAGGAAACTGAGGATCCAGGATTACAGCTAACAGATCTGTCAGCTGTTATCCAGCTAACAGATAAACTGCACAGCTAAAATTCTAACCCTTATCTGTATGACTGCACAGTCTGTGCTCTTGCCGTTAGATGTCCTGCCTTCTAATGTGGACTGGCCTAGATTATCAATTCCAAAGTCATGTACCATATGCTCAGTCACTCAGGGTGAGGATTGCCCACTGATACAATTAGTCAACATTTCTTTGTCCTAAAAAGGTTAGAAGAACTACCCACTTTGTGGGGGGAAATGGTTGGCAATGAGGGAGTTGATCATCTTAATTAAATCTAAAACAAACTAAAGACACAAAAGCCCTGAGTCATGAGCAGATAACTTATTTTAGTAATAGAAACAATTTGATTTTATTTTTGTTTAATTAAGAAAGGGATTTACTTCTTCTCAAAGCCAGACAATTCCAAGGGGAGATGAAAACTCAGATGGAAGATGTAAGGATGGCTTGCACAGTTCAAATTTATCTTTAGTGTTACAACAATTGCTTTTTTTTTTTTAATTTTTTTTTTCAACGGTTTTTATTTATTTTTGGGACAGAGAGAGACAGAGCATGAACGGGGAAGGGGCAGAGAGAGAGGGAGACACACAGAATTGGAAACAGGCTCCAGGCTCCGAGCCATCAGCCCAGAGCCTGACGCGGGGCTCGAACTCACAGACCGCGAGATCGTGACCTGGCTGAAGTCGGACGCTTAACCGACTGCGCCACCCAGGCGCCCCAACAACAATTGCTTTTGATAACCATTGTAATTAGTTAACTTGACAATTGTCCTGTGGAAATTTCCGAGGGAAATTGGCCTGGAATGAAAGATTAGCTTGCAAAATAAACCCCATTCTTTAGAAAACGTCTTCAGATTTCTGGGTTGGAATCTTGGTTCTATCACTTAATAGCTCTGTGGCTTTGGGAGAGAGGTAACTTTATTTCTCTGAGCCTTGGTTTTCTCATTGTTTGCTTGAGAGCAACAATATCTGCTTATTTCCCAGGAGTGTTTGTAAGGTTTTAAATGAAATAAAGCATATGGTCAACATAGTCTGCTTTTTAAAAATGTATTTAAATGTTATCTATTATTATTGTCCGATGGCAAACTTTCTCCCATTAGGCTGTATTTTTCTAACTCTGATATTTTATTTGGATTTTTATTTGCAGCAATCAATGGCTTTGTTTTTGGTAACTTACCGGATCTAAGCATGTGTGCACAGAAGCGTGTGGCCTGGCACTTGTTTGGCATGGGAAATGAAGTAGATGTCCACACAGCTTTCTTCCATGGACAAATACTAACCATCCGGGGCCACCGCACTGATGTGGCTCACATCTTTCCAGCCACCTTTGTGACTGCTGAGATGGTGCCTCAGGAACCTGGCACCTGGTTGATTAGCTGTCAAGTGAATAGTCACTTGCGAGGTGAGATTAAGCAACTCTGACCCTTGCAGTATAGAAGGGAGACGGCATTAATGGTCATCAGGTGTCTGGAGCCATAAGATAGGTCTTTCAGGTGGGACAGCTAGGTATAAAGAATGAAATACTAGACTAGAATTCTGGGACCTAGCCAGGACTTTCCCTAGCTCAGCAGTTAACATGCTGTCCTCTTTGCTCGGAATTCAAAGGAATTAAGATCTGGAGCAATTTGCAGCTTATTGAACAGGGAATGAAGGAGAGATTAAAGAAGAGTAAGGCTTCTTCAGGAGATCATATAGTACTGTGAGCAAGTAGTGATGCTCTAGTTGGGAACCAACAGTTATAGGGGTAGAAGATTTGGTTTTCAGAGAGAACATTGTTGGAGTAATGACACAGTGCATTGAGGAGCATCAAAGGAGAGGGAGAATATATGAGACAATGAAAAGAGCACTAGATGAGTGATTAGAAGGTTTGAGATATTGTCTCACCTCTGTGAAAAACTCACTGTATGACTTTGGAAAAGTGTTTTCCCATGTATAGACCTCATTTTCCACATCTATAAAATTTGTTAGATCATTGTTAGCTCTTTCTTTTTTTTCTTTCAAGTTTTTATTTAAATTCTAGTTAGATAACATATAGTATAATATTGAGCTCACACTTTCTAGAATGATTTGATATATAATAAATTAGGTGGATCTCAGGAAGGTAATATGAGCCAGCCAGAAAAGCCTGAACTCAAATCTTGGTTCTACTAGTTGTTTAATTAACTTTGGTTGAGCTCAGGTAACTTCTCTGAGAGAAGAAAATAAGCATTCCAATTTGCAGTTAAGAGATAGGATTATAAAAGATAGGATTTCACCATTGACTAGCTGTGTAATCTTGGGCAAGTTTCTTAACCTCTCTGATCCTTAGTTTTCTTCATCTGCAAAAGGGCACATTAAAAGTCTGTTTCACAAGACTTTTAATCCTCATAATCATATGAGGATTGAAGGAGGTAACATGTAAAGGTAACATAAGGTATTATTATCCGTTATTACTATGCATACCACAATGTAAATTCTTGCACATTTGGAAATACTATTTAGAATTCAAATTTTCCTGGGGTGCCTGGGTGGCTCAGTTGGTTAGGCATCTGACTTCAGCTCAGGTCATGACCTCACGGCTTGTGAGTTTGAGCCCCGCATCAGGCTCTGTGCTGACAGCTCAGAACCTGGAGCCTGCTTCAGATTCTGTGTCTCCCTCTCTCTTTGCCCCTCCCTTGCTCATGTTCTGTCTGTCCCTCTCTCTCTCTCTCTCTCTCTCAAGAATAAATAAACATTATTATTATTATTTATAATTTTAATTTTCCTGACATTCCCAAGTCTGCAGCTTCATCTCTATGTATAGAAGTTCCATTATTTTGGGAACTTTCCAGTTTACATGTAACTTACTTCCCTTTTTCTTCTTACTCCTCTTTTTTAAAAAATGTGATGCTCCTGCCAGCCCAGTGGTAGACTTCCTTATTCTCATTTACAAAACAGGGGTTAGAGCTCAGATCTAGGAAGTGACTGGCCTAAGGTCATATAGCGAGTGATAAGGATTAGATTTGAACTCAGGTATTTCTGACTTCAAACTCTGTGATGTTGCTACAATGTAAGCCTTTTGAAGAAGCAAGAATGTGATCTAGTAAACAAACAAGTGGTGGTGAGCAAGTGAAGGTACTTGAATTCCCACATGGAATTCCCACATGGAATGCTCCCTTTCTCCCAGTCACGCTGTTAAGGAGTAAAAGAAAGTGGCATAGTGAAGGAGGGGGTAACAGGAGAAGGAGGAAGGTGGGTCATCTGGGTATACGACCTGTTGGGTAGAATGGATCCAGCCATTATGTTCTTCCTCCAGATGGCATGCAAGCACTCTACCAGGTCAAGTCTTGCTCCATGACTCCTCCCATGAACCAACTCACAGGCAAAATCCGGCAGTACTTCATTGAGGCCCGTGAGATTCTATGGGACTATGGCCCGATGGGGCATGATGGGAGTACTGGGAAGAATTTGAAGGAACCAGGCAGGTAAGAGGCAGTGGGCTTCCTCCCCCAGCTCCTGGGACCAGACCACCACCTTTTACAGCCTCTCAGAAATCTTTCACTTCACTCAGATGTTACAATCATTGTCTGGCTGGAATTAC
Source organism: Neofelis nebulosa (assembly GCF_028018385.1). Taxonomy (NCBI): domain Eukaryota; kingdom Metazoa; phylum Chordata; class Mammalia; order Carnivora; family Felidae; genus Neofelis; species Neofelis nebulosa. The sequence goes on from NC_080800.1 coordinate 55,106,754, forward strand.
ATGACACAACTCTTAGCCAAATTCTTGTGGTCCCTTAGAGAGTTTGCTCTTGGGAAGCTACAAAGATTTTTGTAGGGTTATGTCATATTCTCAGCAAAGGATCCAAGTAGAGTTTGAGATTTCTCCTGTTATGATCCCAGGCCACATTCAGAAAATAAAACTCAAAAGAAACCAGAACAGTTGAAATGGCATTTATCCAATTCTTCTTTATTTGACTCATTGTTTACCTCATGGTCCCTTCCTTTCTTTTCTACAGCCTGAAGGAGGCAATTGAAAAGGAGTGTAAAAAGCACTGTGAGAAATGTAGGAAAAGTGGGAGAAACCCACCTTGTAGCCATTCCATTCTCATCCTTTTGGAAGAACTTCTCCAAATCCTTCTACCTTACCCATGAATCATGTAGGGAGAATAGAGCAGAAGGTTAGTTCCCTATTCAGTTGCTAGGCCTTAACTTATACTGACTCACTGGGCTATCAGTGATTCCAGATCTTTTACAGAAGAGGTACTTAGTAAATGACTAGGAGAGTTTTGGGAGGAATATTCTAGGGCACCTGTCATGTTTATTCTTCTAGTGAGAAATAATGGAATGAATCTGCAGAAACCATAAGAAAGTAGGAACTTGGATCTCAGCATAGCTTCTAGAATCTCCAACTGTGCTTGCTAAGTTTTTTGGCTTTCATTTTTAAGTTAAGAATATTTTTGATTAAGGTGAGAAAGGATCTTGAATACGTGAGGATAATTAGGACATGTATAAGGCTATGTAACTTAAGAGGGCAGAACTTTTCCCATTGTCTGGAACTTGCAAAGGGAAGATTTCAGTCTACTATAAAGAATCCCAACCATTAAAACTCCAATAGCAAGAAGGATTTGTTTTCTCTGAAAATAAGTCCCCTGATCTTTGAAAGACTCAAGCAGGCAGAAGCTATATATCACTAATTAGTGGTGTCATCAAAGGATATAACTTCACTGTGTGGAATTTAACCTGGGTTATCCCTGAGGTTCTTACTAAACATAAGTACCCATAACTTAATGAGACCAAGGATGAGGTGGGGATCTATATGATACATAATTAAATCATATGACATTTACCTCTTTATATCCAGTGGCTCAGATAAATTCTTCCAGAAGAGCTCCAGTCGAATTGGGGGCACTTACTGGAAAGTCCGATATGAAGCCTTCCAAGATGAGACATTCCAGGAAAAGGTGCAGATGGAGGAAAATACGCATCTTGGAATCCTGGGTGAGGAATTCTTAACATATGAAATTCATTTACTGGAACCTGAGAACTGGTGAGGACTTAGACACTGGAACCTGGGGCACCTCAGAGGTACACTTGAAACAAGCATCTCCCAAACTGAGTCCTGAGGGATGACTATCTGGTGAAAAAAAGGCTACAAGTCTGAAAGTGTTTGAAAACACTAGGTTAAACGTGGCCAAATAGTGCTTGCTGCAGGACTTCTCATAAACTTGTATTTATTTTTGTTCATCAAAAATATTCAAAATGTGAAGAATATATAGAATTCATCATACTTAATTACTGAACTTTTTATTAGTGAACATCTTCTGGTAACACTGTTATACAGATCACACTTTAATTTTTTTAACATTTGTTTATTCTTGAGGGGGGGCAGAGAGAGAGGGAGACACAGAATCTGAAGTAGGGCCCAGACTCTGAGCTGTCAGCACAGAACCCAACATGGGGCTTGAACCCACGAGCTGCAAGATAATGACCTGAGTTGAAGTTGGATGCCTTACTGACTGAGCCACCCAAGCGTCCCCAGATTACACTTTTAGAAGTGCTTCCCTAGGTATATTTCTGAAGGGATATACAAGGCAGTAAGACTGTTCAGGTTCCTGGCAATATGAGGCCAGGAACAGATTGGCATGACATGCAGACATGCTTGCTATCGTGAGGGATATAGTACAAGGTTTAAAGCCTGATCCTGGATAAGGCATCCAGAAGAATAATATTCAGTAAATCACAGATATAGCAAAGTTGGGTGTGGTTTAGCCACTTGGTAGAGCCAGGAAGTAAAATAGATTGGATAGAAGAAAACTTTTGTAATGAAAGTAATGGAATTGGCCATGTTCTGGGGTTAAGTGTGTGTCAGTTGATTTTAGGAAATATGAACATAGACAACAGGTCTTACATCTGCTGGACAGGAAGATACAAGGAGCAGAAAGCCACTTTGGGAAAGAAGGTGGGCCCTGAGTATGAAGAAGCTATCATTAGCTGGTGTCCAGTATGAGTTTCAGTCTTCTTTGTTCTTCAACATTTTTATTGGGAAAACATACATATAGCATAAAATTTAACATCTTAACCATTTTAAGTGTACACTTCAATGGCATTAAATACATTTCATAGTGTTGTGAAATCATCACCACTATCCATCTTCATAAATCTTTTCATCTTATGAAACTGAAACTTTATACCCATTAAACAATAACTTCTCATTCTTCCCTCTCCCTAGTTCCTGACAACAACTGTTGTACTTTCTGTCTCTATGATTTTGACTACTCAAAGTGCCTCATATAAGAGGAATCATGCAGTATTTGTCCATGACCAGCATATTTCACTTAGCATAATGCCTTCAAGTTTGATCCACATTGCAGCATATTGCAGAATTTCCTTCCTTTTTTTCTTGCCATGTATCATTCTTATGTCTTTATTTTTTATTAAATTTAAAAATTTTAATTCCATTATAGTTAACATACAGTGTTATATTTGTTTCTGGTGTATGATACAGTGATTCAACAATTGCATATAACACCCAGTGCTTATCATGACAAGTGCACTCCTTAATCCCCACCACCTATTTACCCCATACACCCATGTCCCTTGCCCCTGGTAAATAGTCAGTTTGTTTTTTATAGTTAAGAATCTCTTTCTTGGTTTCTCTATCTCTCTCTCTCTTTTCCTTTGTTCCTTTGTTTTGTTTCTTAAATTCCACATATGATGAATATTGTATGGTATTTATTGTTCTCTGGCTGACTAATTTCACATTATACTCTCTAGCTTCATCCAAGTCAGTGCACATCACAAGATTTCATTCTTTTTCATGGTTTAATAATATTTCATTGTATGTGTATATTATATTTTGTTTATCCATTCATCTATCAGTGGACACTTTGGTTGCATCCACATTTTGGCTATCGAGAATAATGCTACTATGAATATGGGTGTACAATATCTCTTTGAGACATGCTTTGGATACCTTTTGTTATGTGCACAGAAGTGGAAATGGTGTATAATATGGTAAATTTATTTTTTTAATTTTCTAAAGAACCACCGTACTCTTTTCCATAGTGGCTGTAACATTTTGTATTTCCACCAACAGTGCACAAGTGTTCCAATTTCTCCACATCCTTGCCAATGCTTGTTTTCTCTTTTGTTTTGTTTTGTACTGTATTGTTTTTGTTTTGATAGTAACCATCCTAAGAGGTATGAGGAGGTATCCCATTGAATTTTTGATTATCATTTCCCTAATGATTGGTAATGTTGAATATCCTTCCATGTTCCTATTGGTCATTTGAGCATTTTTTTTTAATTTAAATTCAAGTTAGTTAACATACAGGGTAGTCTTGGCTTCAGGGTCCTTTGTGTGTTCACTGGAGAAAAGTCTATTTAAGTCACTTGCCCATTTTTAATTGAGTTTTTTTTTTAATTTTTTGTTGTTGATTTTTAGGAGTTCCATATGCATTATTGATATTAATCTCCTATCAGACTTAGGAATTGCAAATATTTTTTTCCCATTCTGTGGGTGTTTTTAAACTCTATTTATAGTGTATTTTGATGCACAGTTAAAAAATACTGAAATTCATTATGTTTATTTTTTTCTCTTATTACCTATGCTTCTTGTGTCATATCTAAGAAATCATTAGCAAAACAAATGTTGGGAAATTTTCGCCATATGTTTTCTTACCAGAGTTGTATAGTTTTGGATCTTAAATTTACGTCTTGAATATATTTTGAGTTAATTTTTATATATGGTAATAAGGTATTAAATAGAAGTCCCACTTTATTGTTTTGCATGTGGAAATCCAGTTTTCTCAGCATTATATGTTTAAAAGACTGTTCCCACAGAAAAGGTCTCTTCAACAAATATTGGCAAAACTGGTCAGCTACATGCAAAATAATGGAACTGCATCACTTTCTTACACTATACACAAAAATAAATTCAAAATGGATTAAAGACCCAAATGTGAGACCTGAAATCATAAAAATCCTAGAAGAGAGCACAAGCATAAATGTCTCTGACATTGGCAGTATCAACCTTTTTCTAGATATGTATACTAAGGCAAGGGATATAAAAGCTAAGTAAACTATTGGAACAACATAAAAATAGGAAAGCTTCTGCACAGTGAAGGAAACAGTCAACAAAGCTAAAGAGCATCTTACCCTATTTGCAAATTATCAACCTAATATTTGCAAGTTATTATCCAATTAGGAATTAGTATCTAAAATATATAAAGAAGTTACACAACTCAACACTCAAAAACAAATAATCCAATTAACCATGGGCAGAATAAATGAACAGACATTTCTCCAATGAGGACATTGAGATACCCAACAGACACATGATAAGATGCTCAACATTACTCATCATTAGGGAAATACAAGTCCAAACTACAATGAGGTATCCCCTGACACCTGTCAGAGTAGCTAAAATCAAAAACACAAGAAACAAGTGTTGACAAGAATTTGGAGAGAAGAGATCCCTTTTGCACAGTTGGTGGGAATGCAAAGTGGTGCACCCACTTTGGAAAACAGTATGGAGGTTCCATAAAAAGTTAAAAATAGAACTATCCTAGAATCCAGTAATCACACTACTGCATATCTACCCCCAAAATACAAGCACTAAATCAAAATACAATGCTAAACCAAAGGGATACAACCATCTGTATTTTTATAGAAGCATTACTTACAATAAGCAGATTGTGGAAGCAGCCCAAGTGTCCATTGATATAAGAAGATATATAGATAGATAGATATAGATATACATCTATCTATCTATATACATATATATGTGTGTGTGTGTGTATATATATACATATATCTTCTTTATATATAATTCAGCCATAAAAAATAATGAAAGCTTGCAATTTGCACCAACATGGATGGTGCTAGAGAGTATAATGCTAAATGAAAAATGTCAGTCAGAGAAAGATAAATACCATATGATTTGACTTCTATGTGTAATTTAAGTAACAAAACAAATGAGCAAAGGAAAACAAAGAGAGAGAGAGAGAAAGAAATAGAGAAGCAAAACAAGAAACAGACTCTTAACTATAAAGAAAAAACTGTTGGTTACCAGAGGGGAGGTGCATGGGGGGATGGGTGAAATAGGTGATGGGGATTAAGGAGGACACTTGTGATGAGCACCAGATGTATTGAAGTGTTGAATCATTATATTATACACCTGAAGCTAATATAACACTGTATGTTAACTACACTGAAGTTAAAGTAAAAATAAAAATAAAGAAGAAAATATCCTTGCTAGTTACAATTCCATTCAGACTTTCTATATCTTTATGCTTTAGTCTTGGTAGGTTTTCTGTTCTAGGACTTTTTCCATTTCATCTAGGTTACCCAATTTGTCAGTGTACAATCATTCATAGTACTATCTTACAATATTTTTTATTTCTGTAGAATTGGTAATAAAGTCTTCACTTTTATTTCTTATTTTAGTAATTTGAGTCTTATCTATTTTCTCTTAATCCATATCTATGACAGTTAGTCAATTTTGTTAATCTTTTCAGAGAACCGACTTTTGGTTTCATTGATTTTCTTTATTGTTTTTCTTTTCTGTATCTTATTTATCTCTGATCTAGTCTTTATCAGTTTCTTCCTTCTTCTATTTTTGGATTTAGTTTGTTTTCTTTTCCTAATTCTTTAATTTGTAAAGTAAGTTGTTGACTTGAGATGTTTTATCAATGTAAATATTTATAGTTGTAAATGTCTCCCTTAGCACATTTTCCATGGCATCTCATTTTGCTATGTTGTGTTTTCATTTTCATTTAATTCTTGGATCATAGGTGCAGCATTAGGTGTGGAAAGTGAGTAGAAAACAAACCAGAAACACTGAACTAGGGTTTAAGCCTGCACAAATGCTCAGGGTATTGTCTTGGTACTTCTGGTTAATCTCAAAGATGACTGAGCTAAGTTAGAGGTGGTGAATAGTGGAACAAAAAAGGCTCCAGGAATCATGGCTCAACTACCTAGTTCAGGACCTGGATAGAGGATATAATAATTTTATATGCTCAGAATTGGTTTAGGCTTGAGGCAAGATCAGATAGTTAGATGTATCTGACTAGCAAATGCAGCTATGGGAATTGGGGCAATAAACGTAAGGGAAATGGGATTGAACCTGACAGTGGGGGTGGGTGAAAGACTTGGCTTTAAGTCATGATCTGTTTCTAATCAGTTATTTGAATTTGGGAACATCAATTCAACCTCTCTGAGCTGCAGTTTCCACATTTGTAAAATAAAAATATCCCCAATATAATGTTTGAAGATCCAAATGAGATAATGAATTTTAAAAAAATGTTTTTTATAGCTGTAAATTGCAACACACTTATAAGGGATTATTTTTATTATTACACAGGGAGGGTTTATCTTTTTCACTTTCTTTTTCTTTCCCTCCCTCTTATTTTGTTTCCATCCTCCCTGGTCATCTCTGTTTTCATTCCCATTGTCTCTCCTTTCCATCTTCCAGGACCAGTGATCCGGGCTGAGGTGGGTGACACCATCCAGGTGATCTTTTACAACCGTGCTTCCCAGCCATTCAGCATACAGCCTCATGGAGTCTTTTATGAGAAAGATTACGAAGGAACTGTGTACAATAATGGTGAGCAAGCAGGGTTTCCAACTGATGTGGGCTGCAGTAAATATCAAGTAGCTCTTGAGGACAAATAAATAGGGGAGAAAATGAGAGAAGAGACGGAATTAATTGCCTTGCATGGATATTGCTGAATACATGCATGATATTACAGTGAAGCAGAGCTGGGCTAAAAAAGAGACATATTCTTTCAAATATATTTCACATATATATTTCAATATGATTGACATTTCAATGATATTTGTTTTTCCCATCCATGAGCATGGAATGTCTTTCAATTTCTTTGTGTTATCTTCAGTTTCTTTCATCAGTGTTTTATAGTTTTCAGAGTACAGGTCTTTCACTTCTTTGGTTAGGTTGATTTCTAGGTTCTTATTTTGGTGAAATTGTAAATGGGATTATTTCTTAATTTTTTTCTGCTATATCATTATTAGTGTATGGAAATGCAACAGATTTCTGTACATTTAATTTGTGTATCCTGGACTTTACTGAATTAATTTGCCATTGCTAGTATCTTTTTTGTGGAATCTTTAGGGTTTTCTTTAGATAGTATCATGTCATCTGCAAACCGTGAAAGTTTTACTTCTTTATTACCAATTTGGGTGCTTTTTATTTCTTTTTGTTGTCTAATTGCTGTGGCTATAAATTCCAGTACTATGTTGAATGAAAGTAGTGAGTAGACATCCTTTCCTTGTTTCTGACTTTAGGGGGAAAGCTGTCAGTTTTCACCGATTGAGTATTATGTTCTCTGTAGGTTTTTCATATATGGCCTTTAAGGTTAGTATCCAAAATACATAAAGAACTCATACAACCCAACACTCAAAAAAATAAATAATTCAATTAAAATGGACAGAAGATATGAACAGACATTTCTCCAAATAAGACATCCAGAAGGCCAACAGACACATGAAAAGATGCTCAACACAACTCATCATTAGGGAAATGCAAATCAAACTACAATAAGATATCACCCCATGCCTGTAAGAATGACAAAAATCAAAAACACAAGAAACAACAGGTGTTGGTGAGAATGTGGAGAAACGAGAACCCTCTTACACTGTTGGTTGGAATACAAACTGGTGCAGCCACTATGGAAAACAGTATGGACTTTTTTCAAAAAGTGAAAATTAGAACTACCTTATGATCCATTAATTTCATATTGGGTATACACCCACAAAATACAAAAAAAACCACTACATTGAATATCATGTCATCTGTAAATATTGAAAGTTTTTCTTCTTCCTTGGTGATTTTGATTTTTTTTTTTAATTTTTTTTTCAACGTTTTTTATTTATTTTTGGGACAGAGAGAGACAGAGCATGAACGGGGGAGGGGCAGAGAGAGAGGGAGACACAGAATCGGAAACAGGCTCCAGGCTCCGAGCCATCAGCCCAGAGCCCGACGCGGGGCTCGAACTCACGGACCGCGAGATCGTGACCTGGCTGAAGTCGGACGCTTAACCGACTGCGCCACCCAGGCGCCCCGATTTTGATTTTTTTTAAATTTCTTTTGTTGTCTGGTTGTGGCTAGGACTTCCAGTACAATGTTAAATAACATTGGTAAGAGTGAACATCATTATCTTGTTCCTGACCACAGTGGAAAAGACCAAATTATTGGTTGCTGGAGGGAAGGTGGATGTGGGATGGGTGAAATAGATGATGGGGACTAAGGAGTGCACTTATTATGATGAGCACTGAGTGTTGTATGGAAGTGGTGAATCACTATATGGTACACCTGAAATTCATATTACACTGTATTTTAGTGAACTAAACTTTAAATAATAAAAACTTTTAAAATTCCCCAAAACACTAATTTAAAGGGATACACACACCCTTATGTTTATAGCAGCATTATTTACAATAGCCAAACTATGGAAGAAGACGAAGTGCCTATCAATAGGTGAATGCATAAATAAGTGACTATATATATCTATATATATAGCCACATCTGCCTACTTTTTTATATTGTTTTGAAGTTTATATTTGAGAAAGAGATAGAGTGTGAGTGAGGGAGGGGCAGAGAAAGAGGGAAACACAGAATCCAAAGCAGGCTCCAGTCTCTGAGCTATTAGCACAGATCCCAATATAGGGCTCAAACCCACAAACCACGAGATCATGACCTGAGCTGAAGTTGGATGCTTAACTAACTGGGCCACCAAGTGCTCCCATGCAACATTTTCTTTATCCATTTATCAGTCAAAGGACATTTGGGCACTTTCAGTAACTTTGTATTGTTGATAGTGCTGCTATAAACGTTGAAGTGCATATGCCTCTTCAAATTTGCATTTTTGTATCCTTTGAATAAATACCTAGTAGTGCAATGGCTGGGTCATAGCGTAGTTCTATTTTTAATTTTTTGAGGAACCTCCATACCATTTTCCAGAGTGGCTGCACCAGTTTGCATTCCCACCAACAGTCCAAAAGGGTTCCCCTTTCTCTGCATCCTCATCAACATCTGCTGTTTCCTGAGTTGTTAATTTTAGCCGCTCTGACAGGTGTGAAATGGTATCGCTTTATGACTTTAATTTGTATGTCCCTGATGATGAGTGATATTGAGCATCTTTTCATGTGTCTGTTAGGCATCTGGATGTCTTCTTTGGAAAAGTGTCTATTCATGTCTTCTGTGCATTTCTTCACTGGGTTATTTGTTTATTGAGTATTGAGTTTGATAAATTCTTTATGGATTTTGGGTACAAACCCTTTTTCTGATATATCATTTGTAAAATCTTCTCCCATTCTGTTGGTTGCTTTTTAGTTTTGTTTATTGTTCCCTTGCTATGCAGAAGACTTTTATCTTGATGAGGTTCCAATAGTTCATTTTATTTCTCTTGTCTCTGGAGACATGTCTAGGAAGAATTTCCTGTGGCCATGGTCAAAGAAGTTGCTGCCTGTTTTCTTCTGTAGGGCTTTGATGGTTTAATGTCTCACATTTAGGTCTTTCATCCATTTTGAATTTATTTTTGTGTATGCTGTAAGAAAGTGTTCCAGGTTCATTCTTTTGCATGTCGCTGTCCAGTTTTCCCAACACCATTTCCTGAAGATTCTTTTTTCCATTGGATACTCTTTTCTGCTTTGTCAAAGATTAGTTAGCCATAAATTTGTCAGTCCATTTCTGGGTTCTCTGTTATCATCCATTGATCTACATGTCTGTTTTTGTGCCAGTAGCATACTGTCTTGATTATTACAGCCTTGTAATGCAGCTTGAAGTCTGGAATTGTGATGCTTCCAGTTGTGGTTTCCTTTTTCAGTATTACTTTGGGTATTTGGGATCTTTTCTGGTTCCATACAAATTTTAAGACTGTTTGTTCTAGCTCTGTGAATAATGCTAATGTTACTTTGATAGCAATTGTATTGAATGTGTAGATTGATTTGGGTAGTATCGACATTTTAGCAATATTTATTCTTCCAATCCATGAGGATGGAATGTTTTTCCATTTGTTTGTGTCTTCTTCAATTTTATTCATAAATTTTCTATGGTTTTCAGCATACAGAAATCAAACTTTCATTCTTCATAAATGGCATGACACTTTACATGGAAAATTTGAAAGACTCCACCAAAAAACTGCTAGAACTGATACATGAGTTCAGCAAAGACACAGGATGTAAAATCAACCTACATAAATTGGTTGCATTTCTATACACCAATAATGAAACAGCAGAAAGAAATCAAGGAATTGATCTCATTTAAAATTGCACCAAAAAACAAAAGACACCTAGGAATAAACCTAACCAAAGAGGCCAAATAAGTTTTAAAGGCCCTTTTAGTCCTTCAGTCCTATGAGTTTAGAAAACTGTAACTTGGCAAAGTTTAAATTTCCCCAGTTTGCATAACAACCATTAACAGACCCAGAAACTAACTTTGGTCTCTTCACTCCTAGTAACGATTCTTTTTAATATTCTATATTGTATTTTGCTGCTGCTCAAAAATACCTTGTGGTTTATAATATTAACCACACTCTTTGGAGTTGTTGATTCTCACTGTAGCAAATATGATAATTAGTCATACTTTTCCCTGCAGGTTCATCCAACCTTGGCTTGGTGGCCAAGCCCTTTGAGAAAGTAACATATCGCTGGACAGTCCCCTCTCACGCTGGCCCTGCTGCTCAGGATCCTGCCTGTCTCACCTGGATGTACTTCTCTGCTGCAGATCCCATAAGAGATACAAATTCTGGTCTGGTGGGGCCCCTATTGGTGTGCAAGGCTGGTGCCTTGAATGCAGATGGCAAACAGGTATTGCCAAGGTTTATGGATGGAAAGCCTGCTGGGAAGAAGACAAGGCTATGTTGTTAAATAAGAGTTAAAAATGGAATGTGTTCTAGAGATAAGGGAATGGAAAAAATAACCAGGCTATTTAATCAGAAATGGATACTTGGTGACCTCATGCTATTTTGCATGGTATTCTTTCATTCACAAATATCTTTCTTAATTTCTATTCCTTTCTATTCTTTATCCTCTCATCACCTCCTCATTTTTTAAACCTCAGCTTCCTCTAAACCTTGATCTTAATTTTTTAAATGTGAATTAAAGTTAATTAACACATGGTGTTGTCATGGATTTGGGAATAGAGCCCAGTGATTCAACTCTAAATATGATATCCAGTGCTCATCCCAAGTGCCTTTCTTAATGCCCATCACCCACTTAACCCATTCTCCCACCCACTTCCCCTCCAGCAACCTGCAGTTTTTTCTCTGTATTTAAGAGTCTCTTATGGTTTGCCTCCCTCTCTTTTCTTATCTTATTTTACCTTCCCTTCCCCTATGTTCATCTGTCATGTTTCTCAAATTCCACATATGAGTGAAATCATATGATATTTATCTTTCTCTGACTGACGTATTTCAGTTAGTATTACGTTCTAGTTCCATCCACGTTATTGCAAATGGCAAGATTTCATTCTTTTTCATTGCCAAGTAATATTCCATTGTTTATATAAACCACATCTTCTTTATCCATTTATATCAGTTGATGGACATTTGGGCTCTTTCCATAAATGGCTATTGTTGATAGCATATAAACTTTAGGGTGCATATGCCCCTTCAAATTTGCATTTTTGTATCCTTTGGATAAATACCTAGTAGTGCAATGGCTGGGTCATAGCGTAGTTCTATTTTTAATTTTTTGAGGAACCTCCATACCATTTTCCAGAGTGGCTGCACCAGTTTGCATTCCTACCAACAGTCCAAAAGGGTTCCCCTTTCTCTGCATCCTCACCAACATCTGCTGTTTCCTGAGTTGTTAATTTTAGCCACTCTGACAGGTGTGAGATGGTATCTCTTTGTGATTTTGATTTGTGTGTCCCTGATGATGAGTGATGTTGAGCATCTTTTCATGTGTCTGTTAGGCATCTGGATGTCTCCTTTGGAAAAGTGTCCATTCATGCCTTCTGCCCATTTCTTAACTGTGTTATTTGTGTTTAGGGGGTTGAGTTTTGTAAGTTCTTTATAGATTTTGGATACTAACTCTTTTTCTGCCATCATTTGCAAATATCTTCTTCCATTACATTGGTTGCCTTTCTTGTTTTGGTTCCTTCACTGTGCAGAAGTTTTTTTGTTTGTTTGTTTTTTATCTCGATTAGGTTCCAATAGTCCATTTTTTATTTCTCTTGCCTTTGGAGACATGTCTAGTAAGAAGTTGTGGCTGAGGTTAAAGAGGTTGCTGTCTGTGTTCTCCTGTAGGATTTTGATGGTTTCCTGTCTCACATCCAGGTCTTATAACCATTTTGAATTTATTGTTGTGTATGCTGTAAGAAAGTGTACAGTTTCATTCTTCTGCATGTCACTATCCAGTGTGATCCTAATTCCTAAATGTATTTTAATATTTGTTTGTGTTCTTTCATGTCCATCTCACCATTTCTAGCTGTATAACCTTGGGCAAGTTACTTAACCTCCCGTTGCCTCAGCTTCTATAGCTGTAGTAAAGGTTAACAATAAAAGCCGGTATCTTGGGTTTTTGCAAGGATTAATTAAAATAAGCCATGTGAAGTTTCTTTATCACAGTATTTGATACATAATAAGCACTCAGTAAATGTTAGAAGTAATAATAATAGTGATGATGATGATGATAATGATCATCATCATTATAATAATAATAGTACATTAATAATAATTATATATCCTTTTCTCTTATTTTCTTCAGAGTCTTCTCTTGATCTCCAAGCCACCTTTCCCTGGGTGACTCTATGCTCTCTTCTATCACTCTTTATTTCTCCATAATCCCCATCTTGTGCTTCTTCATGTCCACTTTCATATATTCCTCCCCTCCAGTCTCGTCACTTTATTTTATTTTGACCTCTTTCACCCACCTTCAGTTTGAAATTACCAGAGGAGGGGCGCCTGGGTGGCTCAGTTGGTTGAGCATCCAACTTCAGCTCATGTCATGATCTTACCGTTTGTGGGTTTTAGCCCTGCGTCTGGCTCTGTGCTGATAACTTGGAGCCTGGACCCTGTTTCAGATTCTGTGTCTCCCTCTCTCTCTCTCCCCTTCCCCGCTTTCACTCTGTCTCTTTCTCTTTCAAAAATAAACATTTAGAAAATTGAAATTTCCAAAGGAAAAACTGTGTAGCAACAACTACAACCCTAGGCAGGAGAAATGGGCATCACTTTGTATCTCGAAAAATAAATGGGAAAAATCGAGGCTTCTTAGGTCTAGAGCTGCACAACCCACAACTGCTGAAACCATTGTCATTTTTTCCTATGTTCTCTACCATGGACCTACAGAAAGGGGTGGATAAGGAATTTTTTCTCCTTTTTACTGTGTTGGATGAGAACAAGAGCTGGTACAGCAATGCCAATCAAGCAACTGCTATGTTGGATTCCCGACTGCTCTCAGAGGATGTCAAAGGCTTCCAAGACTCCAATCGGATGCATGGTATGGAGAGTGTTTTTTCCCCCGAGCTACAATTGAGAGGTTACAAGTAAAAACCTAACCTAAACGTAATCATGTCCCATCTGTGAAAGCACTGATCCCATGGTCAGCTCTACCCAAAATATGAGCTAGATTGAATAATTCAATCTAAGACAACAGATCTTATATTTTGTGACTTCTTGGGCTCTATCTTGTGTTACAAAGTATGGGGGACATAGGAAAAAGGTGCTATGAAATGATAATTGCAAACAAGGCATCCACCAGAGAGTGAAGAGAGTAAGCTGGGATGATATCTTTCCAGTCTTACCTCTTTCTCTGTTATTGACCACTATCCTTACTCCCGAACTCCATATTCCTGCCAAACAGGACTATTTTTCTCTATATAGACATACCCTGTACTTTTCTGACTTCGTGCTTTTACAATGCTTTTCCCTCCAGTTGAAGCGCCTTTCCTTATACTTTTGCCTTTAGCCTGTGGAAATTCTTTCCATTCCCTAAGGTCTTACTCAAAAGCGACTTAATCCATGTAACCATTTTTATCACCCAATCCCAGGATAATGACACCCTTTTCTGAACCACTATTCAATTTGATCAGACTATTTTAATAGCATGTTCTATATAGTTATTTGTTACATGGCTTTTGACTTCTGCTAGAGTGTACTTTCCTGAAAGGTGGGTATTGTTTGCTGCTCTCTGTATAGTCTACATTTTCTAATACACAGTAAATGTTTAATGAACAAGTGAACTACCAAATTAATGGGTAGGTATGTAGGTGGGTGAGTGAGTAAATGTGAAGAAATGGTCCCAGTTTGCAAAGAGCTCCCAACATTTTGCAATGAAATAAGACTAATAACACACATGAAATAATTATAGAACAATACAAGATCAATTATAATGAAGTGCTAAATTATGTGAAACAGCTCTCAAGTGACATGGAGTTCATAGGAGAACGTTAATGAGGAACAATCCAATTGAGGGATTCCTGGGAGAAGGGAGTGCTGGAGCTGGTTTTGGAAGCTAAATAGGTTTGCAATTATACATTACAGGCAATGGAAGCAGAATCAGGAGATTATCAACATTCTCATCAGCATTTTGAGGAATTACCAAGTAGGATTACTCATTAAAGGTGGTTCCAGTGGATGTGAGGACATTAAAAAGGGGTCAGATTTAAGCAGACCTCCCTATATTTTCAAAAGGAGTGTGAAGAAAGGGAGGGAGTCATGAATGACTGTGTTGTCTTTTGACTGTCTCTTTGGTTCTCATAACCAGTTATATCAGCTGGAAAAAGTAAACAAGTCCTGTGAACCAAGTTCATTTCAGTTTGACTTTGTGGAGCACGTGAGTAGTACCAGACAATATGCCAGGTGCTTGGGCAGTCACACAAATATAGAAAAATGTGCTTGCTTCTAGGTGAATCTAGTGTGGGAGATACATTTATAAGTAAATCATTGGACTCTGTGATAAGTGATATGGAAGAATTTTGTAGGGGGGAAAATTCATGGAAATGAGAGAGAAGGAGAGAGACAGGCACACACAGAGAGACATGGTGGGGGGGAGAGAGAAGTAGCCCTACTTCACAGGGGAGTTGACATTTGAGCTGAGGTATAATGGATGAGTAGCAGTTTGCTGTAGAGAAACTAGAGGAAAATGTTATTCCAAGCAGAGGGAATAGCATGTGAAAACTCAACATGTGTTTTATAAACACCTAGCATCTTTTAAGGCCTTGGGGATACAGAGACAAATAGAGCTCACAGGAATAGTGTGTTCCTGTGTGTGAGATAAGGTAGGAGGATAGACTGAAGGCAAGGGTACCAGGGAGAGGGCTTTTTCAGGAGTTCAGGCCAGAAATTATGAGAGCCAGATAGTAGGCCGTAGCAGTGAAGTGAAGAAAAAGAGACAGATTGAAAGATGAATATGGAAACTTGAGGGAACCCCAATACTTTCTGGAGGGATGAAGAACAAGAACAAGATGAAAAAGAAACAATCAGAGAGGTTGTAAGAAAACCAGGAAAGTGTGGTGTCACAGAAGCCAACGGAGGAGAGTTTCAAAAGAGTGGGAATAATAGACACTGGTGTGTGTGTGTGTGTGTGTGTGTGTGTGTGTGTGAAAGAGTTGTAGTGGAAAGAATTTCAGTTTTTCAAGAACGTGAAGTGTGATATAGGAGTTACAGGGGGTGAGTTCAGAAAGGACAGCTGGGCCCTCATCCCAAGGAGGCAGATCTTCATAAGTAGAACTAAAGTGGCTTAGGGAAGAAGGCAGACAAGTTGAGGATGAATCCAACATTTCAAATTGTGGGTAACCATAGTACAGAACTGATGCTATGCTCCTGGCCAGTGCTTGAAGAATCTGTTCTCATCTTTCTGTTTTGTGTTGTGTTTTTGTTTTCCAGCCATTAATGGGTTTCTGTTCTCTAACCTGCCCAGGCTGGACATGTGCAAGGGTGACACAGTGGCCTGGCACCTGCTTGGCTTGGGCACAGAGACTGATGTGCATGGGGTCATGTTCCAGGGCAACACTGTGCAGCTTCAGGGCATGAGGAAGAGTGCAGCCATGCTCTTTCCTCATACCTTTGTCATGGCCATCATGCAGCCTGAAAACCCTGGTAAGTGACTCAACAGCTGTCTCTAGGCTGAGAGGCTCTGTTGGGTATGGTGCTGGGTGAGGGGGGAAGGTGAAGAGAAAAGAGGACAAGTTAAGGGTTCATGGGAAGTTTTCAAAACACTCTTATCTCCTCTCCTCAATGCGCACTCTGTTCTGGTTATTTGGATTTTTTCTTAGCTGTAGGCAAAAAGTAAAGAGCTAAGGAAATTCTTTTCTGGAACAACAGGAAAGAAATATGGATACTGCCCAACAGAGCAATTCTTATATGGGTAGAGGGTGGACTTAACTGTGTAGTCCCATAACTATATAGAGATTTTATAGCTAAAATCCTTGCATTGTGAGGGAGGTCCACAAGATGTACCTATCTATAAAGTGCTTTTAACTCTGATATTCTATGAGGATTTGTGCAAACTTCTGGTGGGAGTGGGGTGGGGTGTGCTGTAACAATTTCAGCCCAGGAATAAGAACATAAAACCTTTTAGCCTAAGGTATTTAATTAATTTGCTATTTAATTGTGGTATAACCAACCCCCACCCTGTGGCTGCATTTCATCATTCTTTTCTTTCTCTGTCCCGCCCCCTCCTTTCCTCCCTCCCTTTCCTTTCCCATATTCCCTTTTTCCTCCCTCTTTCCTTTCCTTTCTCTCCTTCCCTCTCTCTCCCATTGCTCATGCCCCTCCCCTTCCCTCTCTTTGTCTACCACTTTCCCTCATTTCCATATCTTTCTTTCATAAAGAAAATTAGCTAGAATATTTCTTTTTTTTAATATGGAATTTATTGTCTAATTGGTTTCCATACAACACCCAGTGCTCATCCCAACAGGTGCCCTCCTCAATACCCATGACCCACTCTCCCCTCTTTACCACCCCCCATCAACCCTCGGATTGTTCTTAGTTTTCAAGAGTATTTCTTTAGATTCCATCTATGTCTGACATTGTATAATGCAATAGTACTTTTTCTTTGCAGTTTGTAGTGTGTATTTTTTTTTTTAGGCAGTAGGTGGCAATAGCGTTTTCAGAAAAATTTGTGAGTTCCATACAGTCTCCACTAAACTTTTATTTTAGTTCTGTAAATTCCATTAGTGTTTGGAAAAAAAAATCCTAAACCAAACAAGTCTCCTTGACAATTTAATAATTTCATTCTGGCACTACATTTGAAAAACATTTGACATAAAGCTGGTCTCCACAGACTTCTTGGAACTTCATTGCTGGCCATCTACCTGGGATACTTTCTTGGTTAAGGAGAGATGGTATTAGAAAATTAGAGGAGTTCTGGAAGATGGCGGCGTAAGAGGACGCTGGGCTCACCGCGCGTCCTGCTGATCACTTAGATTCCATTTACACCTGCCTAAAGAACCCAGAAAACCGCCAGAGGATTAGCAGAACGGAGTCTCCGGAGCCAAGCGCAGACGAGAGGCCCACGGAACAGGGGCCCCTCCTGAAGTGGATCACCTAAGGAGAAGCGAGCTAAGCCTGCCCCTCCTGCCCACGTGCACCTTGCCTACCCACCCCAGCTAATACGCCAGATACCCAGCACCACAAGCCTGGCAGTGTACAAGTAGCCCAGACGGGCCACACCACCCCACAGTGAATCCCGCCCCTAGGAGAGGGGAAGAGAAGGCACACACCAGTCTGACTGTGGCCCCAGTGGTGGGCTGGGGGCAGACATCAGGTCGGACTGCGGCCCCGCCCACCAACTCCAGTTATACACCACAGCACGGGGGAAATGCCGTGCGGGTCCTCACCACTCCAGGGACTATCCAAAATGACATAAAGGAAGAATTCCCCTCAGAAGAATCTCCAGGAAATAACAACAGCTAATGAACTGATCAAAAAGGATTTAAATAATATAACAGAAAGTGAATTTAGAATAATATTCATAAAATTAATCGCTGGGCTTGAAAACAGTATACAGGACAGCAGAGAATCTCTTGCCACAGAGATCAAGGGACTAAGGAACAGTCACGAGGCGCTGAAAAACGCTTTAAACGAAATGCAAAACAAAATGGAAACCACGATGACTCGGATTGAAGAAGCAGAGGAGAGAATAGGTGAACTAGAAGATAAAGTTATGGAGAAAGAGGAAGCTGAGAGAAAGAGAGATAAAAAAATCCAGGAGTATGAGGGGAAAATTAGAGAACTAAGTGATACACTAAAAAGAAATAATATACGCATAATTGGTATCCCAGAGGAGGAAGAGAGAGGGAAAGGTGCTGAAGGGGTACTTGAAGAAATTATAGCTGAGAACTTCCCTGAACTGGGGAAGGAAAAAGGCATTGAAATCCAAGAGGCACAGAGAACTCCCTTCAGACGTAACTTGAATCGATCTTCTGCACGACATATCATAGTGAAACTGGCAAAATACAAGGATAAAGAGAAAATTCTGAAAGCAGCAAGGGATAAACGTGCCCTCACATATAAAGGGAGACCTATAAGACTCGTGACTGGTCTCTCCTTTGAAACTTGGCAGGCCAGAAAGGCTTGGCACGATATCTTCAGTGTGCTAAACAGAAAAAATATGCAGCCGAGAATCCTTTATCCAGCAAGTCTGTCATTTAGAATAGAAGGAGAGATAAAGGTCTTCCCAAACAAACAAAAACTGAAGGAATTTGTCACCACGAAACCAGCCCTACAAGAGATCCTAAGGGGGATCCTGTGAGACAAAGTACCAGAGACATCACTACAATCATAAAACATATAGACATCACAATGACTCTAAACCCGTATCTTTCTATAATAACACTGAATGTAAATGGATTAAATGCGCCAACCAAAAGACATAGGGTATCAGAATGGATAAAAAAACAAGACCCATCTATTTGCTGTCTACAAGAGACTCATTTTAGATCTGAGGACACCTTTAGATTGAGAGTGAGGGGATGGAGAATTATTTATCATGCTACTGGAAGCCAAAAGAAAGCTGGAGTAGCCATACTTATATCAGACAAACTAGACTTTAAATTAAAGGCTGTAACAAGAGATGAAGAAGGGCATTATATAATAATTACAGGGTCTATCCATCAGGAAGAGCTAACAATTATAAATGTCTATGTGCCGAATACCGGAGCCCCCAGATATATAAAACAATTACTCATAAATATAAGCAACCTTATTGATAATAATGTGGTAATTGCAGGGGACTTTAGCACTCCACTTACAGAAATGGATAGATCATCTAGACACACAGTCAATAAAGAAACACGGGCCCTGAATGATACATTGGATCAGATGGACTTGACAGATATATTTAGAACTCTGCATCCCAAAGCAACACAATATACTTTCTTCTCGAGTGCACATGGAACATTCTCCAAGATAGATCATATACTGGGTCACAAACCAGCCCTTCATAAGTTTACAAGAATTGAAATTATACCATGCATACTTTCAGACCACAATGCTATGAAGCTTGAAATCAACCACAGGAAAAAGTCTGGAAAATCTCCAAAAGCATGGAGGTTAAAGAACACCCTACTAACGAATGAGTGGGTCAACCATGCAATTAGAGAATAAATTAAACAATATATGGAAACAAACGAAAATGAAAATACAACAATCCAAACGCTTTGGGATGCGGCGAAGGCAGTCCTGAGAGGAAAATACATTGCAATCCAGGCCTATCTCAAGAAACAAGAAAAATCCCAAATACAAAATCTAACAGCACACCTAAAGGAAATAGAAGCAGAACAGCAAAGGCAGCCTAAACCCAGCAGAAGAAGAGAAATAATAAAGATCAGAGAAGAAATAAACAATATAGAATCTAAAAAAAAACTGTAGAGCAGATCAACGAAACCAAGAGTTGGTTTTTTGAAAAAATAAACAAAATTGACAAACCTCTAGCCAGGCTTCTCAAAAAGAAAAGGGAGATGACCCAAATAGATAAAATCATGAATGAAAATGGAATTATTACAACTAATCCCTCAGAGATACAAACAATTATCAGGGAATACTATGAAAAATTATATGCCAACAAATTGGACAACCTGGAAGAAATGGACAAATTCCTAAACACCCACACTCTTCCAGAACTCAATCAGGAGGAAATAGAAAGCTTGAACAGACCCATCACCACCGAAGAAATTGAATCGGTTATCAAAAATCTCCCAACAAATAAGAGTCCAGGACCAGATGGCTTCCCAGGGGAGTTCTACCAGACGTTTAAAGCAGAGATAATACCTATCCTTCTCAAGCTATTCCAAGAAATAGAAAGGGAAGGAAAACTTCCAGACTCATTCTATGAAGCCAGTATTACTTTGATTCCTAAACCAGACAGAGACCCAGTAAAAAAAGAGAACTACAGGCCAATATCTCTGATGAATATGGATGCAAAAATTCTCAATAAGATACTAGCAAATCGAATTCAACGGCATGCAAAAAGAATTATTCACCATGATCAAGTGGGATTCATTCCTGGGATGCAGGGCTGGTTCAACATTCGCAAATCGATCATCGTGATACATCACATTAACAAAAAAAAAGAGAAGAACCATATGATCCTGTCAATCGATGCAGAAAAGGCCTTTGACTAAATCCAGCACCCTTTCTTAATAAAAACCCTGGAGAAAGTCTGGATAGAAGGAACATACTTAAAGATCATAAAAGCCATTAATGAAAAGCCCACAGCTAACATCATCCTCAATGGGGAAAAACTGAGAGCTTTTTCCCTGAGATCAGGAACACGACAGGGATGCCCACTCTCACCGCTGTTGTTTAACATAGTGCTGGAAGTTCTAGCATCAGCAATCAGACAACAAAAGGAAATCAAAGGCATCAAAATTGGCAAAGATGAAGTCAAGCTTTCGCTTTTTGCAGATGACATGATATTATACATGGAAAATCCGATAGACTCCACCAAAAGTCTGCTAGAACTGATCCATGAATTCAGCAAAGTTGCAGGATACAAAATCAATGTACAGAAATCAGTTTCATTCTTATACACTAACAATGAAGCAACAGAAAGACAAATAAAGAAACTGATCCCATTCACAATTGCACCAAGAAGCATAAAATACCTAGGAATAAATCTAACCAAAGATGTAAAAGATCTGTATGCTGAAAACTATAGAAAGCTTATGCAGGTAATTGAAGAAGATATAAAGAAATGGAAAGACATTCCCTGCTCATGGATTGGAAGAATAAATATTGTCAAAATGTCAATACTACCCAAAGCTATCTACACATTCAATGCAATCCCAATCAAAATTGCACCAGCATTCTTCTCGAAACTAGAACAAGCAATCCTAAAATTCATATGGAACCACAAAAGGCCCCGAATAGCCAAAGTAATTTTGAAGAAGAAGACCAAAGCAGGAGGCATCACAATCCCAGACTTTAGCCTCTACTACAAAGCTGTAATCATCAAGACAGCATGGTATTGGCATAAAAACAGACACATAGACCAATGCAATAGAATAGAAACCCCAAAACTAGACCCACAAACGTATGGCCAACTCATCTTTGACAAAGCAGGAAAGAACATCCAATGGAGAAAAGACAGTCTCTTTAACAAATGGTGCTGGGAGAACTGGACAGCAACATGCAGAAGGTTGAAACTAGACCACTTTCTCACACCATTCACAAAAATAAACTCAAAATGGATAAAGGACCTGAATGTGGGACAGGAAACCATCAAAACCTTAGAGGAGAAAGCAGGAAAAGACCTCTCTGACCTCAGCCGTAGCAATCTCTTACTCGGCACATCCCCAAAGGCAAGGGAATTAAAAGCAAAAGTGAGGGGCGCCTGGGTGGCGCAGTCGGTTAAGCGTCCGACTTCAGCCAGGTCACGATCTCACGGTCCGTGAGTTCGAGCCCCGCGTCGGGCTCTGGGCTGATGGCTCGGAGCCTGGAGCCTGTTTCCGATTCTGTGTCTCCCTCTCTCTCTGCCCCTCCCCCGTTCATGCTCTGTCTCTCTGTCCCAAAATAAAAAAAAAAAATTAAAAATGTTGAAAAAAAAATTAAATAAAAAAAAAAAAAGCAAAAGTGAATTACTGGGACCTTATGAAGATAAAAAGCTTCTGCACAGCAAAGGAAACAACCAACAAAACTAAAAGGCAACCAATGGAATGGCAAAAGATATTTGCAAATGACACATCGGACAAAGGGCTAGTATCCAAAATCTATAAAGAGCTCATCAAACTCCACACCCGAAAAACAAATAACCCAGTGAAGAAATGGGCAGAAAACATGAATAGACACTTCTCTAAAGAAGACATCCGGATGGCCAACAGGCACATGAAAAGATGTTCAACGTCGCTCCTTATCAGGGAAATACAAATTAAAACCACACTCAGATACCACCTCACGCCAGTCAGAGTGGCCAAAATGAAGAAATCAGGAGACTCTACATGCTGGAGAGGATGTGGAGAAACAGGAACCCTCTTGCACTGTTGGTGGGAATGCAAATTGGTGCAGCCGCTCTGGAAAGCAGTGTGGAGGTTCCTCAGAAAATTAAAAATAGACCTACCCTATGACCCAGCAATAGCACTGCTAGGAATTTATCCAAGGGCTACAGGAGTACTGATGCATAGGGGCACTTGTACCCCAATGTTTATAGCAGCACTCTCAACAATAGCCAAATTATGGAAAGAGCCTACATGTCCATCAAGTGATGAATGGATAAAGAAATTGTGGTTTATATACACAATGGAATACTACGTGGCAATGAGAAGAAATGAAATATGGCCTTTTGTAGCAACGTGGATGGAACTGGAGAGTGTGATGCTAAGTGAAATAAGCCATACAGAGAAAGACAGATACCATATGTTTTCACTCTTATGTGGATCCTGAGAAACGTAACAGAAACCCATGGGGAAGGAAAAGGAAAAAAAAAAAAAGAGGTTAGAGTGGGAGAGAGCCAAAGCATAAGAGACTGTTAAAAACAGAACAAACTGAGGGTTGATGGGGGGTGGGAGGGAGGGCAGGGTGGGTGATGGGTATTGAGGTGGGCACCTTTTGGGATGAGCACTGGGTGTTGTATGGAAACCAATTTGACAGTAAATTTCATATATTAAAAAATAAAAAAAGAAAAAAGAAAAAAAGAAAAAAAAAGAAAAAAAAGAAAATTAGAAACAATGGTTTATGGAGATAAAAAAAAAAACAAAGACACAAATGTTTGTAGTAAGGCCTAGGGTGGAAAACTTCTAAATGAAAAGACTTTCCAGGAAGGAAAGAAGGAAGGAAGGAAAGAAGGAAGGAAAGAAGGAAGGAAGGAAGGAAGGAAGGAAGGAAGGAAGGAAGAAACAAGGAAGGCAGGTAGAGAAGTCAAAGAAGCAAAAGGTGAAGGGGAAGAAAAAATACCCTCCTCTCTAGCCTTGATCCCAAAATCAAACCCTATGTTTACTCTCCTTCAGAGAGTAAACATAGCCAGGCTCCTCAGCCAAGTTTATATGTGTCCCTATGCTTACTCTTACTTTGGATAAATGAAATTATTTTTGTACCCACACAAAAGGAGTCCCAAGGAGGGTTGCTGTAGATGATTTAAAAACATTATAATTGGTGATATGGGGGGAGAGGGAGTGAATGGGTTTATTAAAGACTTGAAAGGTTACTCTTGTTCCAATATCCCTTAAATATTCGCAAAAGCCCAGACTCTTTTTACCTTTGCATTTTCCAGATCTTTCAAACTCTTTTTTCTTTATGAATAATTAATGAGTAATAAATTGTTGGAAGTGGTAGAACATTCTGAGATAATCTCAATTTAGTTACTTTACTAATGAGAGGAAAGACAGAGACCTGGATGGAGGGGGTGATGATTTACTCAGGTTAAATACCTTGGCTTTATTTTTTTTTTCTTACTGTCTTGCCCTTTCCCTGTCAAGTTCTATTAATTCTTACTCCTATATGATCTCTTGAATCTGAAGTTTCCTTCATTCTTTCCCTGGGGGCTTGATATCCAATGAAGATTGAGAGAGACTGTTGGGAATAGCTCTCCAAGCCCAAGAAAAAAATACCGAGTTCATGGAAAAGCCAGCACTAGAATTTGGCTTTGAAATTCTAGAGGAAGGAGTAGCAATGGGGATTGGTAAATATACATATGTAATTAAGTAACTTTGCAGATGCCTTAAAAACACCACCATGAAGATTCAACATTTTGTGTACTGGAGGCTTACAGTTATGTTTAACAAACTAGAAAAACAAATCCCCAGAAAAAATGCAGCAAAAGGTTAAGAGTGTTTGATTCCTGTGGGTTTATTGGTGATTTTTAATCCTCTTTTATTTACTTTAAATTTAAATAAGATCACATTTAATAAAAATGAACAATTGTATTTAAAATATTATCTTGCATACCTCATCTCTTCCAATACAACTAATGATACTGGAATTTTAATAGACAGGGAAACTGGAAGATAAAAAGCTAGGGCTTGTAATGTCTTATTTCCACCCAATTCATGTTAGATCTCAGCAGCAAAGAGAAGAATTCATTATTTATTATTGTCCTGTCCTTCAGGGTGTCTTTCCTTTCCTTCATCATTGGAGCTTTCTTTATTCATCATTCCTCTATTCCCTCCTTTTAAAAACTTGTTTTCTTTCCACTGCCCCTTTTTCCTGCCGTTTCTCATTTCTCCTCTTCTTCACCCATCCTCTCTTTTTGTTTTTCTTATCTTTTTTTACTTCAAATATTTAATAATAAAAATTCTAATTATTCTCTTTAAATAAAAATATTTAACAGTAAACAATATTAAACCACATGCTTCATGTTAATAACAGATAATATCATATTGAAAAAAATACAGTTTAATATAGGAAACATTAACCATCAAATTCCTAGAGGATTTTGACCAGAGGCCTTTTTTCTTAGCCCGAGCAATTCTTACTAGAAATGTCACTGAAGGCAAGGTAAACAAAAGCAAACATGAAGTATTGGGACCTAATCAAGATAAAAAGCTTCTGAACAGTGAAGGAATCTTAAAGGCAGCCTACAGAATGGGAGAAGATATTTGCAGGTGACATACATGATAAAGGGCTGGTGTCCAAAATCTATAAAAAACATATTAAACTCAAAAAACATACACAAAATGACCCAGCTAAGAAATGGGCAGAAGACATGAACATACATTTTTCCAAAGAAGACATCCAGATGGCTAACAGACACATGAAAAGATGCTCAACATCACTCATCAACAGAGAAATGCAAATCAAAACCGTGATGAGATATCACCTCACATCTGTCAGAATGGCTAAAATTAACAACTCAAGAAACAACAGCTATTGATGAGGATGTGAAGAGAGCAGAACCCTCTTGCACCATTGGTGGGAATGCAAACTGGTGCAGCCGCTCTGGAGAATAGTATGGAAGTTACTCAAAACATTAAAAATAGAACAACCCTATGACCAGGAATTGCACTGTTAGATATTTGCCCAAATTATATAAAAGTACAGATCTGAAGGGTCACATGCACTCCAAAGTTTAGAGCAGCATTATTAACAATAGCCAAACTATGGAGAGAGCCCAAATGTCCATCGACTGATGAATGCATAAAGATGATATAAATATACATGTATATTCTCTAGCTGACTTATTTCACTTAGCATGATACACTCTAGCTCCATACACATTGTTGCAAATAGCAAGATATCACTATTGGTTGAGTAATATTCCACTATATATAATATATAATATTATATATTATATTATTTATTAAAATACATATTATATATGTATTACATATATATGTTATAATACTATATATGGATATATCCTCTTTATTCATCAGTCGATGGACATTTGAACTCTCTCCATCATTTAGCTATTATTGGCAATGCTGCTGTAAACATCGGGGTGCATGTGACCCTTCAAATCTGTATTTTTGTATCTTTTGGGCAAATAGTGCAATTGTTGTGTCATAAGGTAGTTCTATTTTTAACTTTTTGACTAACTTCCATATTGTTTTCCAGAGTGATTGTGCCAGTGCATTCCCACCAATGGTGCAAGAGGGTTTCCCTTTCTCCACACCCTCACCAATATCTGTAGTTTCCTGTGTTGTTAATTTTAGCCATTCTGACAGGTGTGTGGTGCTATCTCATCGTGGTTTTGATTTGTATTTCCCTGATAATGAGTGATGATGAGTGATGTTGAGCATCTTTTCATGTGTCTGTTAGCCATCTGGATGTCTTCTTTGGAAAAATGTATGTTCATGTCTTCTGCCCATTTTTAACTGTATTATTTATTTTGTGGGGTTTTGAATTTGATATGTTATTTATAAGATATTGTCTACTGACCCTTTATCAGACGTCATTTACAAATATCTTCTTCCATTCTGTAGTCTGCCTTTTAGTTTTATTGTTTCCTTTCTTATGTTTTTTTATCTCTCATTTCTTATCCCTCTTCATTTGTTCATTCTTTCCTTCTTTTACTCCCATCTATTTTTATGTATCTTACTTTCTGTCTCTTATTTTTCTTTTTTTTCTTCCATTCTTTTTATCTCTCTTCTTTCTTCTTTTTTTTTTCTCTTTTTTCCTTCCCTTCCCTTTCTTTTCACCTTTATTCAACTTTTCTTTCTTCCTTTGTTTTCCCCTTCTTTTTTGACTTTCCTTCTTTCCCATTACCTCCCCTTTTTATTCATGTTTCTTTCTTTCTCTTTTATTTATGTCTTTTCTTTCCCCTTCTTCCTGTTTTCTTCTTTATCATTTTTCTTTCAATCTGTATGTATCTTTTATTTCTCTATGTTTTCCTCTTTGTTTTTCCTTCATTTTTAGTCTTCACATCTTATTTTCCTTTTATTTTACAATTACATTTTCACAAAACATGATTAATATGTTTTCTTCCACTTACTGGTCTAGATATAAGGATGTGAAGATGAATTAGGCAGCTCATAGTTATTGTGAAATGGAAATGATGATACCATTGTCCCAAGAGCTATGGTAATACACAGCAAGCTATAACAAATTCTGTCTGACTTGTAGAGTAAAGCTTTCCTAGAGAATCAGGCCTTCAAACTGAGCATTTAAGTATGAGTAAACTGTCACCCAGCAAAGAAAGGGGATGGGTGGTGAAGGGAGCATTATTATAGGCAGCAGGAAGCTTATGATAGTGACTTGGTAGAAGCATCTGCCTGAGAAAGGTTACATAAATTGGTTTTATTCAGTGACGTTCAACTCAAGGCAGTATGCTAAAAAGTGTTTGGAAATGTTTGGAGGTGCTTTTAGTTCTCACAATGACAGGGGATATGTAGGGGGTCATATTATTATTTAGAAAATGGGAGTCAGAGATGCTAAAACTTTATGCAATTATGTAGGACAGTCTTAAACAATAAAGAATAATCCCATGCAAAATGTTACTATCAGCCCTGTGAAAGAATACTGAGAAGTAAGGCTTAAGTGATGTAAAGTAGGAAGCTATTGCAAGAGGTGATAAGAGGCTACCAATGGGTGGAAGCAACATGGAAAGAAGGGTTACAGTTAAGGGACATTTGACAGAGAAAATACAGAACTTTTCTGAGGGGCTGAGTAAGAATAAAAGACACCCAAGGTTTCTAGCTTATATATTATATGTTTTGTGGCACCATTAACCAAATGAGCAAATACAGAAACAAGGGCAGAGTAATAAGGTTTGCAGAGATAGTACTCATTTTAAGGCATGTTGAGCTTTACGTTCCTCATGAAATACAGGTGGTGTGGATTTCACAGTAGGTAGTTATGGGTAGAAATGTAAAGTTTGGGGAGCAAATTTGAATGGTCTCATAGTTCATGTCCATAAGCATGTAAAGTGATAGGAAAGAAAAAGCAGAAATCAACATTTAAGAGCCAAGAAGGAGAAGAGAAGTCAAAGTAAGGAACCAGCAAATAAGTGGTCAAAGAGTTAGGAGGAGGCTCAGATTCCAAGGACAGAGGAGTACTGAAAAAGTGGCTTGGATAACAATGTTCATATGAAAAAAATTTAGATGATGTACCAGTCCAAAGTCACATGACTTTCTAGAATGTCTTCTATTTGTTTCATTCCTTTCAGTGATCATCAGACTTTCTTCTCCACACCAACCTCTGATCTATGACTTTGGGCAGCATATATGTTTATATATGCATTCATCTGCACATACATTTATTTACTCAAGCGTATTTATCACACATTGAAAATGTGTTAACACTAGGGAATAAAGGTGAAAAGACAATGATTCTTATTCTCAGGAAAGATCCACAATAAACACATCAAAACCTACATAAAACAATAAAATAAATTTAGATTGGGATATATGTCATGAATGAAATAAAATACAGTGATGTGATAAAATGATAGGAGCATCATTACTTTAGACAGGATGATCAGGAAGACATCTTTGAGAATGTGATATTTAAGCTAACGCCTAAATAATGAGGAGAAAAGAGCTATATAAAGTTTTCTGAGCAGAATATTTCAAACAGAGGGATAAGCACGTGAAAATGTCCTAAACTGGGAAGAAGCATGGATTTTCAAGGGTCAGAAAGGTCAGTACCATTGGACTGTAGTAAGCTAGGAAAGTGATTGACATTATATCAGGCTGGCAAGATTCATATTATGTAGGGTCTTATAGACTATACTTAGGAGGTTGGATTGCATTCTTAGTATAAAGGAAGCATTTAAAGTATTGGAGCAATGTGTTCTGAATAATATTCGTTAAAGAGAGCCTCGAATCCTATGTGAGGAATGGTTGAAGAAGGAAGGGGAAGAAGCAGAGAAGAAATTTGGAATACTACTGAGGTTTTCCATGTGATAGATGATGGTGGTTTTGACTAGGGGAGTGAGGGTGAAAATGGAAGGGTAATTTTTGAGGAATAGCTGATAAGATTTACTGATGGAATAGATGTGGGACGGTAGGGTACAGAGAAGAGTTGGGGGGTAGTTGTGGAAATAAAAGAGTAGATTCTTTCAAGAAGTATGTAAATGAGTGAAAAACTCTTTCGTAAAGAGAGGAGCACTTAGTCCTTAACCATGTGATTTAGATATAAAATGAGTTAAAAATAGAGAGGCCAAGAATGTAGAGGTCATTGTGGGCCAGAATAGTCATGGAGAGATTTCTAGAAGAAATGAAACATGAGTTGGGTCTTGGAAAATGAGTGAGCTCTCTTAGGTATTTTGGGGAGGGGTGGGTGAGTACATTCTAGGGAGGGAGTAACAACATGAGCGAAAATTCCAAGATAGAAATGAGATATGTGATAAGGGATGTCAGGGACAGCTTTAGTTGGATCACTAGTTGCATTTGGGACTGGATCATAGTCTGGAGCCACCTCATAGAGGCCTTTGAAAACCAGGAAAAAAGAATTTGTAGTGATGGGATAGGTAGTGGACAGCAAGGGAAGGAATGATGAAAAAAAATGTTCTAAGAAAGTCATTTTCTCCTGATTAACATTCTATAAGCCTTAATGTTCTTGACATAGAAAGACTGGAGCTTGATATCAGTTCCAGGCAGCTCTACAACTCTCACATTTAAGCCTGGTATCCAAACCTTTTATTATAAAAACCTAGGTAAGGCCAATCTAAAGCCCTCTGATATAAGCATCCCTATAGCCAAGTTTATTGTTTGTTTGTTTGTTTTTTGTTTTGGGGGGTTCTATTTAAGCCCATCTTTATTTATTTGGTACTTGGTAGAAAATAGAGACACTGGTCAATTAATTGTTTGGAATAATAATTATTACAATTTTATTTTCTTATTTATAACTTTACTTATTAAAATTTACTATGCATTATGCTAAGCAATGTGTAAACATTATTATGTTTAATTCTAAAACAGCCCAGTGAAATAAGTAAAATGACTCCCATTGTACCTCTGAAACATACAGAGGCTTAACTTACTTCAAATTATATAGCTAATAAATGTCAGATAGGGTGACCAACTATCCCACTTTGCTCAGAACTGACGATTTTTCACAGAGTATGGGACTTTCAGTGCTAAAACTGGGAAAGCCCTGGGTTAACAGAGAAAAGTTGTCCATCCTGGAGGCAGAGTTTAGTTTTAAACCTAAACAATGGTAGTTTTGCAAGCAGAGCTTCTTAACCTCCGTTCTCATTGCTCTCGATACACTTATAATAATCTGTGGGGTGCCTAGATGGCTCAGGTTCTTGGGTTCAAGCCCATGTCAGGCTCTGAGCCAGGAACCTGTTTTGGATTCTGTGTCTCCCTTTCACTCTTTCTGCCCCTCCCCTGCTTGTTCTCTCTCTGTCTCCCCTCTCTCTATCAAAAATAAATAAACTTTAAAAATAATAATAATAATATTTTATCCAATGCATAGAAGAACCTTATTTGAAACTACACACTCTCTGCAGTATCCCTAGAGAGAGGCAGGGAATCCCCCAGGCGCTATGCAGGGATATTCAGATTCAGGTTTTGCTCTCTGTTCTTTCTTTAGGGATATTTGAGATTTACTGCCAGGCAGGCAGCCATAGAGAATCAGGGATGAAGGCAATCTATAATGTCTCCCAGTGTCCTGGCCACCAACCTGACTATCATCATCGATACCAGGCTGCAAGAATCTACTACATCATGGCAGAAGAGGTGGAGTGGGACTATTGCCCTGACAGGAGCTGGGAACTGGAATGGCACAACCAGTCTGAGAAGGACAGGTAAGACTTCAGAAAATAAGATATCACACTTTCAGAGACTCTGCATCATTTTACCAATAAGGAGGATACTGAAATTCTGAGAAGAGGACTTATCTAAGGTCACGTAATAAGATACCAGGAAATCTGGAAATGGTGGTGGAATGCAGATAAGCTGGAACTCAGCACTTCTTCTATGTTGCAATGCTGTAGGTCCGAAGTAAAAGATCTTATCCACACGTTCATGCTCTTAATCTTTGCCTCTTTTCTTCTGGTAGCTAGTAGCACCTATACCAGAAGTTAAATTTTGTAGAGGTATCACTCAAAAGACTAGACACCCCAAGCTTACCCATCACTTGACAAAATGCCATTAAGCTACAGGCTAAGCTTTATAGCAGAAAAAGCTCAACATAGAGTGCCTTACGTGAGTTATAATTTTATTTCCTGCTCACATATTAGTATAAATATGGACATACCAGAACCAGTAGTTAAACTAATCACTCGTAATACATTCTTTCATCTCTGTAACTAAGATGCCGATTTTTGTTGTAGAGATTCCAAGCTATCACAAAAGGAGAAAGCTGTCCAAGGCAAGCATCACTGTCTATAAGACAATGACCTAAAAGTTCTAGACATCACTTTCTCTCATAATCCATTATCATGAACTTATTAATGTGGCCATACCTAGCTGCAAGAAAGTCTGGGACTTGGAGGTGGTAGATGGTTGGACAAAATGAATGAAGGGGAGGGTGATGTACAAGCTTCCAGTTAAGGAATAAGTAAGTTATGGAATAAAAAGCACAGCATGTGAAATATTGTCAATGATTTTGTAATAAAGATGTATTGGGACAGACAGTAACTACACTTGTGGTAAACATAGCACAAATATATACATTTATCAAATCACTAAGTTGTACACATGAAGCTAATGTAACATGGTGTGTCAACTATAGTAAAAATAAATAAATAAAGCCTGGAAAATATAATCTATGGTTAGGTGGCCATGTGCTCAGCTCAATCTAGGTGATTCTATCATTACAAGGAAGCAGAGGAGAACAGAAACTGAAATACAGTTTATTAATTTCCACTACAATTTTGGTGCTCTCGCAACAATTTAGCAATTCTTGCCTTTTATGTTGGTTGTTGATTGTTGACATTTCCTTGCTAAGTTGTTCTGAAACCTAGAAAAAGTGAATTTTCTTCCCTGGGCCTTAGTTTACTCACCTTTAAAGTGACGTGATACAGTTAAAAGAAATTGACTAGAAAGAGATAAGGAGGAAGCGGCAAACTTGAATCCAAGTGCATGATCCCTTGATACCTTCTGGCTGACAGTATAAATGAAGATAAGTTCTGTCACCTCTGGACCACTGATTACACCTCTATCTATCTCATTATCTTATTGTAAATGTCAAATGATAAAATGAATAATAAGGTATTTGTAAACCAGAAAGCATCCCTTAAGGAGGAATCTGTAAAATGCCATTTCCTCCTTACCTCTTCCAATTCCTTACTCTCCAGCAGCAGCAGCAGCAGCAGCAAAAGTTAGTACTCTCCTTGCACCTTGTACCTCGTCCTTTTGTCAAACTGATTCCATCTGAGAAATCACTAAGACTGGAGTTAAGCCCAGGGCTTCTGATTCTTATTCCAGTGTTCTGGCCATATTAATTGTACTAAAAATTCCTATCTGGATTATGGTAAACAAGGAACCATTAATATATACTTAAATCTGCTATCTTTACTGCAGTTATACGACCAATGTGGTGGGAAATCTGACATTAGAAGGATTCTATTTGTGATATGACGTTGGGTCTGACTTAGCTTTCTCATAAGTGAAATTAAGGAGTTGAAGGCCAGGTGATGATACCATTCTTTGGATTCCACTAGTTATGGTCACATTTTCCTGAGCAACCAGGATGGACTCCTGGGTTCCAGATACAAGAAAGCTGTATTCAGAGAATACACGGATGGTACATTCAAGATCCCTCGGCAAAGGACTGGACCAGAGGAACACTTGGGAATATTAGGTGAGTTCTTCCTTGTGTTAGAAGTTTATGCTGATCCTAAGGATGCCATGCCATATAAGGACGTTTTTTTTCTTTCAATTAGTTTTTCCCTATTATATAATGGAACAATAGTCATATATTTTTTTTTATTTTTTTATTTTTTTTAATTTTTTTTTGTTTTTTTAGTCATATATTTTTTTAATCAACCATAAAAATAAGCAATCAAAGGGAGGATTTATTAATTTTGCTGTAACATGAACCATATTTTTCCAGCAATCTCTCTAGGGATGTTTGATTGTGATAGATTTTTTAAATATACTAATGATAGGGGAACTTAGTAACATGAAAGAATAGGAAAAGCACTGTACAGGGAATCAGTATTACCCTTGAACCCAGTTTAATTATTCATACAATTTATTCACTTTTTATGGGCCAATGAGTTTCCTCATTCTTGTCCTCACAGAGAAGAAACCCATTGGCCCTTACAGAGACCCCAACATTTTTTTACTCTGTGCTAAACTCCTTACTGACAATTATTTCACAGAGCCCTGATTACCTAGATCCTTGGGATATTATAGATAATGGATAGATAGATAGATAGATAGATAGATAGACAGATAGATTAGATACATACATACATACATACATACCTACATACATACATTTGGGGTGGTAAAATAAGGATAATTGGAGCCACAATTTTCTTGTTGAAGTATCCTCATCCTGTAAGTAGCAGTATCAGTTAAAGGGCTTCTGGATTTAAAAAAATGGAACTGGTCATGATTTTCAGTCTAATGACTGAAAACCTTAATTCTAGAGAGCTCCTCTGTGTGTCCTTTCTTTAATTCCTTTAGTACCCTTGTTCCAACACTCCACTAATGAGACTTTTCCTTCTTTTGCATATTTTAGGTCCACTTCTCAGAGGAGAGGTTGGTGATATTCTAACTGTGGTGTTCAAGAATAATGCCAGCCGCCCCTACTCTGTGCATGCTCATGGAGTGGTAGAATCTAGCACTGGTTGGCCACTGGCTGCTGATCCTGGTGAGTTGAAACACTTAGCTGAAGGGATAAAAGATGTGTAGCACCTCTGCTTTAGCCCTCTGACTTGTTTCTTTTTTTTTTTATTTCTCTTTGAGAACTTAAAATATAATATTAACCAGGATAAAGTCACAGCCTGAGTTTGTCTCTATGAAACACTCATTTTCAATTTCAGAATAGGGTACTTAGTTTCACCAAAGAAATGTCTAATATTGATCACACATGGAGCCTTATACTGGCCTTAACCCTGGATACATATTGAGTTTCTCACTCTCTCTAGATCTGAAGTTAACCTTGGCTATAATGTGAGCTTCTAAACATGACTAGAGAGCGACATGTGCCATACCAAAAATTGATCATTAATCTCAGTCATAGATAAGGTTCTTGTCATCTTATTACAGGCTAAGTTATAATCCCATTCATATACTAAGTTTCTAATATTAAAATGTAGGGTGATCATAATCTTGACCACATTATCTTCCATCCATTTATTCATTGAGTAAATCTTTCAGGCAGCCTAGTTGGTGCAGAAACAATTTTAGAAGTTATGGATGCAGTAGGAAATAATACTTGCTCCTACCTTTACAAAACAGGCAATTATTATAGACAGACAAATAAACTGGTAATTATAATTCTATGTTTTATGTGTTAATAAGAGTTCTAAAAGTGTGCTGGAGAGGTACAGAAAAGGCTACCTAGGGAGGGGCGCTAAGATGGCAGGGTAGAAGGAGGACTAAAATCTCCTCTCATCCCTTGAAAAAGAAAAGCTAGATAATTATCATATTATTCTGAACACACAAGTGATCAATCTGAGGATGAACATAACAAACTACACAAATAAGGGAGAAAAGAGGCCACATTGAAGAAGGTAGGAAGTGTGAAGACACAGTTTGGGGGAGCAACAGATTGCAGTTGCTTCAGAGGGCAGCAAGCCCTGGTTTCAGGGAAAGGAACACAAGAGTGGAGCACATAGGATAACACACAAGAACATTTCCCAAGGCCACTGGTTAGGAAAATTAGAGAGGCTGGTTTTTGTGAGTTCTTGTAACCAGCAGTGCTTGAAGACTGGAGTTTTAAAGGTCATTAGACACCTAAGTCGTGCATGGGGGGAGACTGTTCACTCTTCTTGGAGTGCATCTGTGAGAGGTGGTGTTCACAGAGATGCCTCTCTGGGTACAAAAGAGCTTGCAGGTGTCATATACTTCCTCCACTCCTCAGTATATGAGCAGAGCCTATATACTGGCTGCCTAGCCTGCTTGCTCCAAGTTCCATGCCCCTGTGCTCTGGTGAAACTGATCTTCTTGGATTAAACTACACCAGTACCAGCATGGTAAGACCCTCCTAAAACCAGCAAGGGCCCTGGCATACAACACATTCCTAAAGTTTGGAACTTTAAGGGTCAGCAGCCTTGGTTGGAATAGAGCCTAGAGGGCACTGAGCTACTACTGTAGAGAAGGAAGGAAAACAACTCAGACACGGATAGCATTAAAATGGCCATCTGAAAAATACCTGAGATGCACAGGGGGGAGATTATTCACTATTCTGGGAGTACTTCCCTGAGAATATCAAGCCTGAAGACCACTCTTCATGGACAAAGGAGATGGCCAGCACCATTTGCCCCCCCACCCTTCAGTGTAAGCACAGAATCACCTTCAGTAAACAGCACAGTGCTGACAGTGCCTGCCTAACCTACTTACACCAAATCCCACAACCTGCGCTCTGCCAGAACTGCCTTTCTCAGTCAAGTTTGCCTCAATCTGGGACCTTTCCCCAGAAGACCAGCAGAAAACACCATGCACACTATGTTTCTGGACCAGAGGGTTCTACAACATTTCAGTTCTGGTGGAAGTAACATCAGTTCTCATTTAACAAGCAGACCAGTACACACCTAGTTAAAACTCAGCACACTCTGGCCAAGGTCCAAACCCTGCCCAATTCAGGGAAGGAGAGCTTCTGCGGAGGATTGGCCTGAAGGATAGAACAGCCAAAACACAGCAGCAGTGTGCACGCAGCACACACCAAGGACACTCTCTAAAGTTCCAGGATCTGGACAGTATATGGCCTCTTCTTCATAAAGCCATTACTCTCAGTAATAGAAAACATAGCAGGCTTATCTAACACAGAGAAGAAGACAGCAACTTAGACAAAATACCAAGATGGGGTAATTCATCCCAAATGAAACAAAAAGATAAGGTCACAGCCAGAAATCTAATTGAGACAGATGTAAATAATATGCCTAATGGAAAATTTAAAGCATCAATTATACGGATAATTCTGGACTTGGTAAAAGAATGGAAGGCTTCAGGGACGCTGTTAAAGCAGAGATATAAGAGTTACAAATCTGTCAGAAATTGAAAGCACAATAACAGATTCAAAACAGACTAAGAGTAATGAACACAAGGATGGAAAATGCAGAGAAATGAATACATATAGAAGCTAATAATGAAGCTGAACAAAAGAAAGAATTACATAACACAAGAATAGACTTCGTGAACTCAGTGACAACATCAGACATAATAACATTTGTATCATAGGAGTCCCAGAAGAAGAGTGAGAAAAGAGGGCAGAATTTTTATTTGAGCAAATAATAGAAGAAAACTTTCTGAATCTGAAGGAGGAAACAAACATCCAAATCCAGGAAGCACAGAGAACTCCATCAAAATCAACAAAAGCAGGAAAACACCAAAATACATTGTAATTAAATTTGTAAAATATTAGCTATACAAAAAAAATCTTAAAAGGACCAAGACAAAATAAGTCCCTAACTTACAAGAGAAGACCCTAAGGTTAGCTGCATATAACTCAAAAGAAATTTGGCAAGATAAAAGGGCATGATATATTCAAAGTGATGAGTGGGAAAAATATGCAGCCAAGAATAGTCTATATAGTGACACTGTCATTTAGGATAGAAGGAGAGATAAAAAGTTTCCCGGACAAACAAAAACTAAAGGAGTTCTTGACCACGAAATCAGCCATGGAAGAAATATTAGAGGACTCTTTGAATGAGAAGGAAAGATCAAAAGTGACAAAGAAATAAGGATCAGAGAAAATCCCCAGAAACAATGACAAAACAAGTAGAAAAAAACCAAAAACTAAAGGAGTTTTTGACCACTAAACCAGCCATGCAAGAAATATTAAAGGGGACTCTTTGAATGGGAAGGAAAGATCAAAAGTGACAAAGAAATAAGGATCAGAGAAAATCCCCAGAAACAATGACAAAACAAGTAGAAAAATGGCAATAAAAACAAACCTATCAATAATTACTCTGAATGTGGCACCTGGGTGGCTCAATTGGTTGAGTATCCAACTTTTGATTTCAGCTCAGGTCCTTATCTCATGGTTCATGAGATCAAGGCCCACACCAGGCTCCATGCTCATGGTGAGGAGGCTTCTCAGAAGTGTGACCAATTTCTGTATATTGATTTTATATATTGTTACATTGTTTAAATACTGTTATCAGCTCTAACAGTTTTTTGGTGGAGTCTTTCAGGTTTTCCATGTCGAATATCATGTCATCTGTGAAGAGTGAAAGTTTGACTTCTTCTTTGACAATTTGGGTGTTTTTTATTTCGTTTGTTATCTTATTGCTGATGCTAGGACTTCCAACACTATGTTGCACAACAGTGGTGGGAGTGGATATCCCTGTTGTGTTCCTGAAAAACTGAGAGATTTCCCCATTAAGGATGATATTAGCTGTGGGCCTTTCATGTATGGCTTTTATGATGTTAATGAATGTTCCTTCTATCATGACTTTCATGAGGGTTTTTATCAGGAAAGGATGCTGTATTTTGTCAAATGCTTTTCCTGCATCTGTTGAAAGAATCATATGGTTTTTATCCTCTCTTTTATAATGTGGTGTATCACATTGATTGATTTGTGGATATTGAACCAGCCTTGCAGCCCAGGAATGAATCCCACTTG
The DNA here is from genome assembly GCF_028018385.1 of Neofelis nebulosa. NCBI lineage: Eukaryota > Metazoa > Chordata > Mammalia > Carnivora > Felidae > Neofelis > Neofelis nebulosa. The sequence goes on from NC_080800.1 coordinate 55,144,519, forward strand.
ATCACGGTGAATAATTTTTTTTTTAATGTACTGTTGAATTTTGTAGTATCTTGTTGAGAAATTTTATATCCATGTTCATCAGGGATATTGACGTGTAATTATTTTTAGTGGGGTCTTTGGCTTGGAAATCAAGGAAATGCTGGCTTCATAGAATGAGCCTGGAAGATTTCCTTCCATTTTTTTGGAATAGTTTAGGAAGTATTGGTATTAATTCTGCCTTAAATGTCTGGTGGAATTCCCCTGGGAAGCCGTCAGTCCCAGCTTTCTTATTTTTCAGGAGATTTTTGATAACCAATTCAATTTATTTGATGGATATGGGTCTCCTCAAATTTTATATTTCTTCCTATTTGGGTTTTGAAAGTGTGTGAGTGTCTAGGAATTTGTCCATTTCCCCCCCCCCCCGATTGTCCAGGTTGTTGGCAAGTGATTTTTCAGTGTTCCATATATATTTTTTTGTATTTCTGTGCTGTTGGTTGTGATCTCTCCTGTTTTATTTGTGATTTTATCTATTTTGGTCCTGTCTCTTTTCTTTTGAGAAGTCTAGCTATGTGTTTATTAATTTTGTTTATTCTTTCAAAAAACCAGATCTTGATCTGTTCTGTTTTTTTTAATCTATGTTATTTATTTCTGCTGTAGTCTTTATTATTTCTCTTCTCCTAGCTTTGGGATTTATTTGATGCTGCCTTTTTAACTCCTTTAGGTGTAAGGTAAGTTGTGTATTTTGGACATTTCTTTCTTCTTGAGATAGGCCTGGATTGCACTGTATTTTCCTCTTAGGACTGTGTTTGCTGCATCCTAAAGGGTTGGACTGTTGTGTTTTCATTTTCATTTGCTTCCATATATTTTTTAATTTCTTCTTTAATTTCCTGGTTGACCTGGTTTTGACCTGGTTTTGTTCATTCTTTAATGGGATGTTCTTTAACCTCAGTGTATTTGAGGACTTTCCACATATTTTCTTGTGGTTGATTTCAAGTTTCATAGTGATCTGAAAATATGTGTGGGATGATCTCAGTCTTTTTAATACTTGTAAATGGCTGTTTTATGACCCAGTATATGATCTATTTTGGTGAATGTTCCATGTGCACTTGAGAAGAATGTGTATTCTGCTGCTTGAGGATGAAAAGTTCTCAACATATCTTTTAAGTCCATCTGGTCCAATGTGTCATTCAGAGTCATTGTTTCCTTATTGATTTTCTACCTAGATGTAAGTGGAGTATTAAAGATATTAAATATAAAATTATTAAATTAAAATTATGATTTTATTTTATATACATTTTTGTGTTTGTGATTAATTGATTTCTATATTTGGGTGTTTCACATTGGGGGCATAAATATTTATAATTGTTAGCTCTTCTTGATAGATAGATCCCTTACTTATGATATAATGTCCTTCTACATCTCTTGTTACAGTCTTTGTTTTTAAATCTAGTTTTTCAGATATAAGTATGGCTACTGCAGCTGTCTTTTGATATCCAGTAGCATGATAGATCATTCTCCATCCCCTCACTTTCAATCTGCAGGTGTCCTCCATTCAAAAACTAGTCTCTTATAGTCAGAATATAGATGAATCTTGTATTTTATCCATTCTGAAGTCCTATGTCTTTTGATTCGGGAATTTAGTCCATTTACATTTAGAATGATTATTGAAATATATAAATTCGGTGTCATTGTATTATCTATAGGTTTTGTGCTTGTGGTGATGTTTCTGGTCCTTTGTAGTCTTTCCACTCACAGAGTCTCCCTTAGGATCTCTTTCAGTGTTGGTTTAGTGGTCATGAACTCCTTTAGGTTTTGTTCATATTGGAAAGCCTTTATCTCTCCTTCTATTCTAAATGACAGTCCGGCTGGATAAAGGATTCTTCACTGCATATTTTTCCTATTGAACGCATTGAATATTTCCTTCCACTCCCTTCTGGCTTGTCAAGTTTCAGTGGACAGGTCTGCTAGTACCCTTATATGTCTACCCTTATAAGTTAAGGTCTGTTTGTCCCTATCTGCTTTCAGAATTCTCTCTTTATCTTTGTATTTTGCCAGTGTCATTATGATATGTTGTGGTGTTGACCTGTTTGTGTTGATTTTGAAGGGATTTCTCTGTGCCTCTTGGACTTGGATGCCTGTTTCCTTTCCCAGATTAGGGAACTTCTCAGCTATAATTTGTTCAAATAAGCCTTCTGACCTTTTTTCTCACTTTTCTTCCAGAACTCCTATGATATGGATATTAATTAATTTCATGGACTCACTTAGCTCTCTAATTATCCTCGCATAATCTAGTAATTTCCTTTCCTTATTTTCAGCTTCATCATTTTCCATAATTGTATCTTCCATTTCACATATTCTCTCCTCTGCTTATTCCATCTTCACTGTCACTGTATCTAGTTTATTTTTCATCTCACTTATAGCATTTCTTAATTCACCTTGACTATTTCTTAGGTCTTTGATTTTTGCAGCAAGAGATTCTCTGTTGTCTTATAATATTTTTTCAAACCAAGCTATTAGTCTTATGTCTATTATTCTAAATTTTTGTTCAGATATATTATTTACATCTGTTTTGAGCAATTCTCTGGCTGTTATTTCTTCTTGATTTTTTTTGAGGAGAATTCTTCCTTTTCATCATTTATGGTAGGTTTATGTCTTTTACATGTTTTAATAGCTTGTTATATGTCCTGCATCTGCAAGTACTACTATATTAAAAAAGGGTCATACACTCTACAGGGCCTGTCACTTCAGGGAGAGTTTTTGGAGTGTTTTGCATGCACTCTTATTGCCTTTTGGCTGCTCTATCCTACTCGTCAGTCATCTACAAAGCTTTTTCTTGTTTGTAGTGGTGGAGTGTTTGGACCTTCACCCAGGTGTGGTCTGATTTGTTTATTGAAGTAATCCATTGCATGGGGAAATGCAGACAAGGTGGCTTACTCAGCATAACCCGGGTGAGCACTCCTACTCTAACCCCAACTGGGGTGCAGGAGCAACTCCTCTACAATTAGCCCAAAGGGTAGTCCTCAGATGCAGAGTCTTGAGGTACCTCCTTGGGATTCTCTCTCTCTCCCTCTCTCTGCCCCTCTCCCACTTGTTCTCTCTCTCTCTCTCTCTCTCAAGTTAAATTAATAAATAAATACTCTGAATAAATTATCCAACAAGATATAACTACTGTAAATATTTATGCCTGCAAGTTCTGACACCAAAACATACAAAACAATTTAAACCAAACATAAAGGAATTCATTTATAATAATACAATAATACTAGTGGATTTTAACACCCCACTTACATTAATGGAGAAATCATCTAAACAGAAAATCAACTAGAAAATAATGACCTTGAATGACATGCTGGACCAGATGTATTTAACAGACATATTCAGAATATTTCATCGTAAAACAGCAGAATACACATTCTTCTTTAGTACAGATGGGACATTCTCCAGAGTAGAACACATATTGGGCCAGAAATCATGCATCAACAAGTAGAAAAATATTGAGACCATATCATACAAATTCTCCTATCACAATTTTATGAAACTTGAAGTCAGTCACAAGAAAAAATTTGGAAAGACCACAAATATATGGAGGTTAAACAACATGTTATTAAGCAATGAATGGGTCAACCAGGAAATCAAAAAATAAATAAAAAATATACACGGAAATAAGTGAAAATGAAAACACGACAGCCCAAAATCCTTGTGATGAAGCAAAAGCTATCGCAAAAGGGAAGTATAAAACAGTAGAAGAAAGAAAAAATCTCAAATAAAAAATCTAAACTTACACCTAAAGGAGCTCGAAAAAGAACAACAAATGAAGTCTAAAACTAGCAGAACAATTAAAATAAATATTAGAGTAAAAATAAATCACATAACATTTAAAATAAGAAGAAAAAAACAGAACAGGCAAATGAAGCAAGGTGCTGCTTCTTTGAAAAGATTGATACAATTTATAAAGCTTTAGACACACATACCAAAAAGAGAAAATACACAGATAAATGAAATTACAACTAAGAGAGAGGAGAAAAACAACCAACACCAGAGAAATAGAATTATAAGAGAATATTATGAAAGACTATATGCCAAAAAATTTGACCACCTAGAAGAAATGGATAAACTCCTAGAAACATATGAACTAACAAAACTGAAACAGACAGAAATGAAAACTCAAACAGCAGAATAATCAGGGAATAAATTGAACCAGGAATGAAAAATCTTCAGAGCCACATAGTTTCACAGGTGAATTCTATCAAACATTTTAAAGAAGAGTTAATACCTATTCTTTGCAAACTATTCCAAAAAACAGAAATGCAAGGAAACTTCCAAATTCATTCTATGAGACAAGCATTACCCTGATACAAAAACTAGATAAGACTCCACTACAAAAAGAGCATAGACAGATAACCCTGACACTACCCTGATACAAAAACTAGATAATACTCCACTACAAAAAGAGCATAAACAAATAACCCTGATGAAAACAAATGAAAAATAAATAAATAAAATTCTAACAAACCAAATCCAAAAGTGCATTAAAAGAAATATTCAGGGGTGCCTGGGTGGCTCAGTCAGTTGAGTGTCGGACTTCAGCTAAGGTCATGATCCTACAGTTTGTGGTTTTGTGCCCTGCACTGGGCATTGTGCTGCAGACAACTATTAGCCTGGAGCCTGCTTTTGATTCTGTGTCCCCCTTTCTCTCTACCCTCGCACTGTCTCAAAAAGAAAGAACATTAAAAAAATTTTTTTTAAAGAAACATTCACCATGATCAACTTGGATTTATTCTTGGGATGCAAGTGTGGCTCAATATTTGAAAATCAATCAATTTGATACACCACATTAATAAAAAAAGATACGAAACATATGATCCTCTCAATAGATGTAGAAAATGCATTTGAAAAGTACAACATTCATTCATGATAAAAACCCTCAACAAAGTAGGGTTAGAGGGAACATACCTCAACATACTAAAGGCCTTGTACAAAACAAAACACAGCTAATATCATCCTCAAGGAGTAAAAACTGAGAGCTTTTCCTCTATGGTCAGGAACAAGCATAGGGATGTGCACTCTCACCACTGTTATTTAAGATAGTAATGGAAGTCTTAGACTCAGCAATCAGACAATAAAAATAAATAAAAGGAATCCAAATTGGCAAGGAATAAGTACAACTTTCAGTAATTGTAGATGACAAGATATTCAATATAGAAAACTTGAAAGACTTCACCAAAAAGTTACTATAACTGATACACAAATTCATTAAAATCACAGGGTATAAAATCAGTGTACAGAAATCTGTTGCACTCTGTACACTGATAATGAAGCAGCACAAAGAAATCAAGGAATTAGTCCCATTTCCAAATACACCAAAAAGATGTGTAGGAATAAACCTAAGAAAAGAAGTGAGAGATCTGTAGTCTGAAAAATATAAACCATTGATGGAAGAAATTGAAGATGACAAAAAGAAATGGAAAAACATTCCATGCTCATGAATTGGAGGAACAAATATTGTTAAATGTAGATACTAACCACAGCAATCTACACATTTAATGCAATCTCTATAAAAATACTACCAGCATTATCCACAAAGCTAGAAAAAACAATCCTAAAATTTATATGGAACTACAAAATACCCCCAAAATAGCCAAACTTATCAAAGAAAAGCAAAGCTGGAATCATCACAATTCTTGACTTCAAGTTACACTACAAAGCTGAATTTATCAAAATAGTATGTTATTGGCACAAAAAACCAGACACATAGATCAATGGAACACAACAGAAAATCGAGAAATGGACCCACAACTATGTGGTCTATTAATATTTGGCAAACCAAGACTATCCAATGGACAAAATGCAGTCTCTTCAAGAAATTATGTTGGGAAAACTGGACAGCAAATAATGTCATAAACATAAGCACAGAATGAAACCGTACCACTTTCTTACACTATACCCAAAAATAAATTCAAAAGTGATTAAAGACCTAAACGTGAGACAAAACACTAGAGAAGAACACAGGCAGCAGTCTCCTTGACATCGTCCATAGTAGCTTCTTCCTAGATATATCTCTGGAAATAAAACAATCAAAAGCAAAAATAAACTATTGAGACTTCATCAAAATAAAAAACTTCACAGTGAAGAAAACAAACTAAAAGTCAACATGCAGAATGGGACAAGATATTTGCAAATGACATATATGATAAATGGTTTGTGTCCAAAATATATAAAGAACTTATCAGACTCAACAACAAAAAAGCAGATAATCCACTTTGAAAATGGGCAGAAGACATGAAAAGAAATTTTATCAAAATATACAGGTTGATAACAGACACATGAAAAAATGCTCAACCTCACTCATCATCAGAGAAATACAAACCAAAACTCCAATGAGCTATCACCTCAAACCAGTCAGAATGGCTAAAATTAACAACACAAGAAATAACAGGCGTTGGTGAAGATGTGGTGGAAGAGGAACTCTGTTACACTGTTGGTGGGAATACAAACTAGTGCAGCCACTCTGGAAAACAGTATTGAGGTTCCTCCAAAAAAAGTGGAAAATAGAACTGTCCTATGATCCAGAAATTTCACTACTAGGTATTTACCCAAAGGTTACAAAAATACTAATTTGAAAGGATACAGGCACCTGGATGTTTATAGTAGCATTATCAACAGTAGCCAAATTATGGAAAGAGCATAAATGTTCATTGACCAATGAATGGGTAAAGAACATATGGTGGGTGGGTGCATCTGTGTGTGTGTGTGTGTGTGTGTGTGTGTGTGTGAAATGAATATAATATATAATGAATATTACTCAGCTATAAAAATAATGAAATCTTGTCATTTACAACAATGTGGATGGAGCTAAAAGACATTATGCTATGTGAAATAAATCAGTCAGAGAAAGACAAATACCATGTGATTTCACTCATATGGAGAACTTAAGAAGCTAAACAAATAGATATATGGGGAAAAAGAAAATAGGAAAACCAAGTAACATACTCTTAACCAGAGAGAAAAAAAACTGATGATTACCAGAGGGGAGTTGGGTGGGGGGATGATTTAAATATGTGATAGGTATAAAGGGGACAATTGTGATGAGTACCAGGCGTTGTATGTAAATGATAAGTTACTAAATTCTACATCTGAAACATACAGTTTATGTTAATTGGAATTTAAATAAAATTTGTAATGAAAAAAGAACAAAAAAGAAAAGGTACCTAATTAATGTTTAGACTGTCAAGGGTAGTTTTCCAGAGCAGATGATACATCAGATGAGATTTAAATCAGTAGTTTTCAAAATTTAGTAAATTTCTGGGATCAATTCCAAGAATATTTGATTCAGTACGTCTGGTATGGGATTTAAGAATGTGTTTTTTCAAGGGGTACCTGGGTGACTCAGTCAATTAAGAGTTCAACTCTTGATTTTGGCTCGGGTCATGATCTCACATTTCGTGGGATTGAGCCCAACATTGGGCTCTGTGCTGACAGTGTGGAGCCTGTTTGGTGTTCTCTCTCTCTGTCTCTCTTTCTCTCTCTGTCTCTCTCTCCCTCCCTCCCTCTATTTCTGCCCTTCCTGTGCTCTTGAACTCTCTCTTTTTCTCTCTAAAAAAAAGTGGTTTTCAAAAAGTTTCCAGGTAATTCTTGTGTTGATGGATCAGAAAATCTCAGAGCACTATGAGAACCACTGATCTGAAGGATATGAAAAAGCATACAGGCAAAGGTATAGTACAGAAGAAACACAGAGAAAAAAAAAGTTCGGTTGTAGGGAATGCAATATGTAATGACCTAGTAAGAGTAGTGATAGTTGGTGTAGAGGAATGGGGATAGGCTCTAAAAAAGATCAATGAAGTGAAATCAATAGGATTCAGGGACTAATTGGATATTTAAGGTGAGAAAGAAAAGGATTTTGGAAAGATACCCAAAGTTCTGAAATGATACCCACATTTTTGGCTTAAAGAAACTAATAGTGATGCCAATATCCAAGATAGGAAACATGGGTAGAATGTGACTTGGGATGGGGGAGATTGGATAATGATGTGTTCATTTTTGACTTTGTTGAATTTGAAATGTTTGTAAGGCAACCGAATAGAGGCATCTAATAGTCACAAAGGTCTAAAGCTCAGGATAAAGGTATAATCGGAAAGAATAGATTTGAAAGGCATCAACATTTAAGTATAATTGAAAGCAAAATAACGAACACAGCTCCCTTAGAAGAGTACATTAAATGAAATCATAAGAATCCTAGAATAAGACTGAAGGAAGACCTATTTTTAAGGGAGGTAATGATTAAAAATTAAGCCTGGGGAAAAAGTGAGCAAGACATTAGAACAGAGAAGATGGTGTCAAAGATGTTAAGAAGATAATGTCAAGGGTGAAAAGATCAACAATTTCAAGTGCTTCAGAGGTTAAATAAGAATGGAAAATTTCTCTTTGGATATAGCAATAAGGGAGAGGCTGGTTATTTTTAATTGGTGGAAAAGAGGTCATATTAGAATGGATTTGAAAGTAATTGGAAGATAAACAACAATTTTTTAGCCATTCATCAGTTGATGGACATTTAGGCTTTTTCCATAATTTGGCTATTGTTGAGAGTACTGCTAGAAACATTGGGGTACAAGTGCCCCTATGCATCAGTACTCCTGTATCCCTTGGGTAAATTCCTAGCAGTGCTTTGGCTGGGTCATAGGGTAGGTCTATTTTTAATTTTCTGAGGAACCTCCACACTGCTTTCCAGAGTGGCTGCACCAGTTTGCATTCCCACCAAAAGTGCAAGAGGGTTCCCATTTCTCTACGTCCTCTCCAGCATCTATAGTCTCCTGATTTGTTCATTTTAGCCACTCTGACTGGCGTGAGGCGATATCTGAGTGTGGTTTTCATTTGTATTTCCCTGATGAGGAGCGACGTTGAGCATCTTTTCCTGTGCCTGTTGGCCATCCGGATGTCTTCTTTAGAGAAGTGTCTATTCATGTTTTCTGCCCATTTCTTCACTGGGTTATTTGTTTTTCGGGTGTGGAGTGTGGTGAGCTCTTTATAGATTTTGGATACTAGCCCTTTATCCGATATGTCATTTGCAAATATCTTTTCCCATTCCATTGGTTGCTTTTAGTTTTGTTGGTTGCTTCCTTTGCTGTGCAGAAGCTTTTTATCTTCATAAGGTCTCAGTAGTTCATTTTTGCTTTTAATTCCCTTGCCTTTGGGGATGTGTCCAGGAAGAAATTGCTACGGCTGAGGTCAGAGAGGTCTTTTCCTGCTTTCTCCTCTAGGGTTTGGATGGTTTCCTGTCTCACATTCAGGTCCTTTACCCATTTTGAGTTTATTTTTGTGAATGGTGTGAGAAAGTGATCTAGTTTTCATCTTCTGCATGTTGCTAACCAGTTCTCCCAGCACCATTTGTTAAAGAGACTGTCTTTTTTCCATTGGATGTTCTTTCATGCTTTGTCAAAGACGAGTTGGCCATACGTTTGTGGGTCTAGTTCTGGGGTTTCTATTCTATTCCATTGGTCTATGTGTCTGTTGTTGTGCCAATACCATGCTGTCTTGATGATGACAGCTTTGTAGTAGAGGCTAAAGTCTGGGATTGTGATGCCTCCTGCTTTGGTCTTCTTCTTCAAAATTACTTTGGCTATTCAGGGTCTATTGTGGTTCCATATGAATTTTAGGATTGCTTGTTCTAGTTTCGAGAAGGATGCTGGTGCAATTTTGATTGGGATTGCATTGAATGTGTAGATAGCTTTGGGAAGTATTGACATTTTGACAATATTTATTCTTCCAATCCATGAGCAGGGAATGTTTTTCCATTTCTTTATATCTTCTTCAATTTCCTTCATAAGCTTTCTATAGTTTTCAGCATACAGATCTTTTACATCTTTGGTTAGATTTATTCCTAGATATTTTATGCTTCTTGGTGCAATTGTGAATGGGATCAGTTTCTTTATTTGTCTTTCTGTTGCTTCACTGTTAGTGTATAAGAATGCAACTGATTTCTGTACATTGATTTTATACTCTGCAACTTTGCTGAATTCATGTATCATTTCTAGCAGACTTTTGGTGGAGTCTATCGGATTTTCCATGTATAATATCATGTCATCTGCAAAAAGTGAAAGCTTAACTTCATCTTTCCCAATTTTGATGCCTTTGGTTTCCTTTTGTTGTCTGATTGCTGATGCTAGCACTTCCAACACTATGTTAAAACAACAGGGGTGAGAGTGGACATCCCTGTCGTGTTCCTGATCTCAGGGAAAAAGCTCTCAGTTTTTCCCCATTGAGGATGATGTTAGCTGTGGGCTTTTCATTAATGGCTTTTATGATCTTTAAGTATGTTCCTTCTATCCAGACTTTCTCCAGGGTTTTTATTAAGAAACGTTGCTGAATTTTGTCAAAGGCCTTTTCTGCATCGATTGACAGGATCATATGGTTCTTATCTTTTCTTTTATTAATATGGTGTGTCACAGTGACTGATTGCAAATGTTGAACCAGCCCTGCATTCCAGGAATGAATCCCACTTGGTCATGGTGAATCACTCTTTTTATATGCTGTTGAATTCGATTTGCTAGTATCTTATTGAAAATTTTGCATCCATATTCATCAGGGATATTGGCATGTAGTTCTCTTTTTTTACTGGGTCTCTGTCTGGTTTAGGAATCAAAGTAATACTGGCTTCATAGAATGAGTCTGGAAGTTTTCCTTCCCTTTCTATTTTTTGGAATAGCTTGGGAAGTATAGGTATTATTTCTGCTTTAAACGTCTGGTAGAACTCCCCTGGGAAGCCATCTCGTCCTGGATTCTTATTTTTTGGGAGATTTTTGATGACTGATTCAATTTCTTCGCTGGTTATTGGTCTGTTCAAGCTTTCTATTTCCTCCTGATTGAGTTTTGGAATGTGTGTTTGTTTAGGAATTTGTCCATTTCTTCCAGGTTTTTCAGTTTTTTGGCATATAATTTTTCATAGTATTCCCTGATAATTGCTTGTATCTCTGAGGGATTGGTTGTAATAATTCCATTTTCATTTATGATTTTATCTATTTGGGTCATCTCCCTTTTCTTTTTGAGAAACCTAGCTAGAGGTTTATCAATTTTGTTTATTTTTTTCAAAAAACCCACTCTTGGTTTCTTCGATCTGCTGTATAGTTTTTTAGATTCTATATTGTTTATTTCTGCTCTGATCTTCATTATATCTGTTCTTCTGCTGGGTTTAGGCTGTCTTTGCTGTTCTGCTTCTATTTCCTTTAGGTGTACTGTAAGATTTTGTATTTGGGATTTTTCTTGTTTCTTGAGATAGGCCTGGATTGCATGTTTTTTCCTCTCAGGACTGCCTTCGCTGCATCCCAAAGCATTTGGATTGTTGTATTTTCATTTTCATTTGTTTCCATATCTTTTTTTAATTTCTTCTCTAATTGCCTAGGTTGACCCACTCATTCTTTAGTAGGGTGTTCTTTAACCTCCATGCTTTTGGAGATTTTCCAGACTTTTTCCTGTGGTTGATTTCAAGCTTCATAGCATAGTGGTCTGAAAGTATGCATGGTATGATTTCAATGCTTGTATGCTTATGAAGGCCTGTTTTGTGACCCAGTATATGATCTATCTTGGAGAATGTTCCATGTGCACTCGAGAAGAAAGTATATTCTGTTGCTTTGGGATGCAGAGTTCTAAATAGATCTGTCAAGTCCATCTGATCCAATGTGTCATTCAGGGCCCTTGTTTCTTTATTGACCGTGTGTCTAGATGATCTATCCATTTCTGTAAGTGGAGTGTTAAAGTCTCCTGCAATTACCACATTCTTATCCTTAAGGTTGCTTATGTTTGTGAGCAATTGTTTTATATATTTTGGGGCTCCCGTATTCAGCTCATAGACATTTATAATTGTTAGCTTTTCCTGATGGATAAACCCTGTAATTATTATATAATGCTCTTCTTCATCTCTTGTTACAGCTTTTAATATAAAGTCTAGTTTGTCTGATATAAGTATGGCTACTCCAGCTTTCTTTTGACTTCCAGTAGCATGATAAAAAGTTTTCCATCCCCTCAATCTCAATCTGTAGGTGTCCTCAGGTCTAAAATGAGTCTCTCGTAGACAGCAAATAGATGGGTCTTGTTTTTTTTTTATCCATTCTGGTAACCTATGACTTTTGGTTGGTGCATTTAGTCCATTTACAATCAGTGTCATTATAGAAAGATATGGGTTTAGAGTCATTGTGATGTCTGTATGTTTTATGCTTATAGCAATATCTCTGGTACTTTGTCTCATAGGAGCCCCCTTAGGATCTCTAGTAGGGCTGGTTTAGTGGTGACGAATTCCTTAAGTTTTTGTTTGTTTAGGAAGACCTTTATCTCTCCTTCTATTCTAAATGACAGACTTGCTGGATAAAGGATTCTCGGCTGCATATTTTTCCTATTCATCACACTGATGATCTCTTGCCATTCCTTTCTGGCCTGCCAAGTTTCAGAAGAGAGATTAGTCAAGAGTCTTATAGGTCTCCCTTTATATGTAAGAGCACGTTTATCCCTCGCTGCTTTCAGAATTTTCTCTTTATCCTTGTATTTTGCCAGTTTCACTATGATATGTCATGCAGAAGATCAATTCAAGTTACGTCTGAAGGGAGTTCTCTGTGCCTCTTGGATTTCAATGCCTTTTTCCTTCCCCAGATCCGGGAAGTTCTCAGCTATGATTTCTTCAAGTACCCTTTCAGCACCTTTCCCTCTCTCTTCCTCCTCTGGAATACCAATTATGAGTAGATTTTTTCTCTTTAGTGCAACACTTAGTTCTCTGATTTTCCCCTCATACTCCGGGATTTTTTTATCTCTCTTTTTCTCATTTTCTAATTTTTCCATAATTTTATCTTCTAGTTCACCTATTCTGTCCTCTGCCTCTTCAATCTGAGCCATGGTCATTTCCATTTTATTTTGCAGCTCGTTTATCACATTTTTTAGCTCCTCCTGGCTGTTCCTTAGTCCCATGATTTCTGTAGCAATAGATTTTCTGCTGTCCTCTCTACTCTTTTCAAGCCCAGCGATTAATTTTATGACTATTATTCTAAATTCACTTTCTGTTACATTGTTTAAATCCTTTTTGATCAGTTCGTTAGCTGTTGTTATTTCCTGGAGATTCTTTTGAGGGGAATTCTTCCGTTTGGTCATTTTGGATAGTTCCTGGAGTGGTGCGGAACTGCACAGCACTTCCCCTGTGCTGTCTTGAATAACTCGCCTTGGTGGGTGGGGCTGCATTCAGACCTGTTGTCTGCTCCCAGCCCACTGCTGGGGCCACAGTGTCTTCTCTCTTTGTCTCCTAGGGGCGGGATTCACTGTGGGGTGGCGTGGTCCATCTGGGCTACTTGCACACTGCCAGGCTTGTGGTGCTAGGGATCTGGCGTATTAGCTGGGGTGGATAGGCAAGGTATTCGGGGGCATTATGGGTAGGCTCAGCTCGCTTCTCCTTCAGTGATCTGCTCAGGGAGGGTCCCTGAGGCAGCGGGAGGGAGTCAGACCCACCCCCAGAGGTGTGGATCCGCAGAAGCACAGTGTTGGGTGTTTGCGGTGCAAGCAAGTTCCCTGGCAGGAACTGGTTCCCTTTGGGATTTTGGCTGGGGGATGGGCGAGGGAGATGGCGCTGGTGAGCGCCTTTGCTCCCCGCCAAACTGAATTCTGTCGTCCTGGGGCTTAGCAACTCTCCCTCCAGTTGTCCTCTAGCCTTCCCACTCTCCGAGCTGCGCTTGGCTCCGGAGACTCTTCTGCTAGTCTTGTGGAGGTTTTCTGGGTTATTTACACAGGTGTAGGTGGAATCTAAGTTATCAGGAGGACGCGATGAGCCCAGCATCCTCCTACATCACCATCTTCAAAATCCAATTCCTCTCCCCTTCCTTTCAATCTACAGGTGTCTTTAGGTCTAAAATGAGTCTCTTGTAGGCAGCATATGATGTGTCTTATTTTTTATCCATTCTGACCTGCTATGGCTTTAGATTGGAGTGTTTAGTCCATTTACATTTAAAGCAATTTTGATAGATATGTATTTATTGACATTTTATTACTTATTTTGTTGTTTCTGGAAATTTTCTCTGATCCTTTCTTGTCTTTGTCTTTCGTGTTTTGCTGTTTTTCTTTAGTGATATATTTGGATTTCTTTCTATCTATTCATTGTATGTTTTTTAGTTATTTTTGATGTATGGTTACCATTAGTTTTTTATATAAACTCTTCTGGAAATATCCGTTTATATTAAGTTGATGGTCATTCAAGTTTGAACACATTCACTTCTCTTCTCCCCATATTTCAGGTGTATGTTATATTTTATATCCTTTTTGTACATGTCCGTTCCCTCACTGATTTTTACATAAATATTCATTTTTACTGCTTTGGTTTTTCCTGCGTTTATACTGTCACTTTGGTCTCTCCTTTGCACTCAACGTTTTCCCTTTAATATTTCTTGTAGGACTGCTTTAGTGTTCATAAACTCCTTTATGAGTTTATGTCGGTTTTTTTATTGTTGTTGTTTGTTTTTTGTCTGAGAAATTCTTTATCTCTTCTATTTTGAATTATAACCTTGCTATATAGAGAATTCTTGGCTGCAGAGTTTTTATTTTCATTCATGCTATTCTTTTCTGACTTGCTGGGATTATGTTGAAAAATATTTAGCTAGCCTTATGGGTTTTCTTTTGTAAGTTAAGAACTTCTTTTGCCTTGCTTCTTTTAAGATTTTTATTTGTAATTATATTTTGACAATTAAATTACAGTATGTCTTGGTGTTGGTCTGCTTTACTTTATTTTGCTGGGAGTTCTCTGTGACTCTTGGATCTGGACATCTGTTTCCATCCCCAGATTAAGGACATTTTCAACGATTATTTCTTCAAATAAATTTTCTGTCTCTTTTTCTCTCTATTCTTCTTCTTGGATTTCTATAATATAAATGTTACTACATTTGATGGAGTCAGTGAGTTCCCTAAGTCTATCCTTGTGTTACATACTTTGTTTTTCAGGGTTTTTTTTTGTTGTTGTTGTTCAGTTTCATTACTTTCCATTACTTTGTCTCCTAAGTAACTAATTCATTCTTCTGCTTCTAGCCTGCTGTTCATTGTATTAAGCATGTTTCTTAAAAAAAAAAATAATAGGGGTGCCTGAGTGGCTCAGTCGGTTGAGCGTCCGACTTCAGCTCAGGTCACGATCTCACGGTTCATGAGTTCGAGCCCCGTGTCAGGCTCTGGGCTGATGGCTCAGAGCCTGGAGCCTGCTTCCGATTCTGTGTCTCCCTCTCTCTCTGCCCCTCCCCCATTCATGCTCTATCTCTCTCTGTCTCAAAAATAAATAAACATTAAAAAAATTAAAAAAAATAATAATGTTTCTTTATTTTTTAGAGAGAGAGAGAGAGAAATAGTGTGAGTCAGGGAGGGGAAGAGAAAGGGAGAGACACAGAATAAGAAGCAGGCTCCAGGCTCTGAGCTGTCAGCACAGAATCCGACATATGGCTTAATCTCATGAACCATGAGATCATGCCCTGAGATGAAGTCAGATGTTTAACTGACTGAGCCACCCAGATGCCCCTGCATCAAATGTTCTTCTAAACTTTTTTATTGCACTCTTCATCTCTGTTTGAATCTTTTTAATTCTTATCTCAGTGGTAAGGGTCTCACTGATGTCTTCTATTCTTTTCTCAAGTCCAGTGAGTATCATTATAATTATTGCTTTAAGTTCTCCATCAGACATGTTACTTATACCTGTTTGCTTAGATCTCTGTCTTTCACCTATTGTGTTCTTTCATTTGGGATAATTTCCTCTTTCTTCACATTTTGTCTAAATGTCTGTCTTCTTCTCTGTGTTGGAAAAGACAGCTATGTCTCCTGCTCCTAAAAATAATGACTCTATGAAGAAGATATCATGCAATGTCCAGTGCCTGGTGTTGCATGGAATTTCTCTGGTGTGTTCTGTATGCACTCTGCTGTTGTTTTGGTTGTTCTACCCTTCAGGCCAGTAATATGTAGTCATTCTTGTCTGATGTGGGCAGTGTTTGATTCTGGCCTGAATGTGGCAAGTTTTAATTCAGTGTGCTCTGATCTGCTTGTGAAATGAGTCCTGTCATCACTTCCACAGTAACTGAGGCCCTGAAAACTCTCTGATCTGGAAAAATGGTGTGGGCAGATGTTTGTGCTGGTCTTCTTGGGGAAGGGCCCACAGCACTGGAATTGAGACTAGCATGACTGAGAAGGGCAGTTCCACCAGAAGGAAGATGGTGGGACTTGGTGTAAACAAGTTAGGCAGAGTTGGTGCTGTGCCACTTCCTGCAGGTGGTTCTGTGTTTATACTGAAGAGTGGGGGAGGGAGATGGCAGCTGCCAGATGTTTTTTTTTTTCCCAAAGAGGTGTCTCCCTGAGCACTGCATCTCAGGGACATACTCTGAGAAAACCAAATCACCTCCCCCTGTGGTCCCCAGGCATTTTTCAGGTAGTTGTTTCCATGCTCTCTGCCCCAGAATTATTTGCATGCTTTCTTACCAGGAGCAGTGCAGCGCCCTCCAGGCTCTACCCCAGGCAAGCCAATTGACCTTTAAACTCCAGGCTTTAAGCCTGGGTGACTTCCAGAACTCACAAAATTCAGGCCCTCTTGTTTTTCAAACCAATGGCTTTAAGGAAGTATTCTTTTTTTGTAATGTTTATTCATTTTTGAAAGACAGAGAGAGACAGAGCATGAATGGAGAGTAGCAGAGAGAGAGGGAGTCACAGAATCTGAAGCAGGCTCCAGGCTCTCAGCTGTCAGCACAGAGCCCGATACGGGGTTCAAACCCACAAACTGTGAGATCATAACCTGAGCTGAAGTCATATGCTCAACCGACTGAGACACCCAGGTGCCTCATGTCGACTTTATAAAGGATTACATTTCTTGTTATGTAGGTCATGTGTTATGAGGGACCATTTAGGTGTTTATTATGGTTATTCAGGTGACAGAACATGATGGCATAGACTAGGGTATTAACAGTGGAGACAAATAGAAGTGGATGGGTAGGGAATATATTTCTTAGGTATATCCCTCATAACTTGCTGATGGATATGAACTATAGGGGAAAAGAATAAAAAATAACTCCTGGGGCGCCTGGGTGGTTCAGTTGGTTAAGCATCTGACTTCAGCTCAGGTCATGATCTCACAGGTTCATGAGTTTGAGCCCCACGTTGGGCTCTGTGCTGACAGCTCAGAACCCAGAGCCTGCTTTGGATTCTATGGCTAAATCTCTCTCTGCCCATCGCCACTCATGCTCTGTCTCTCTCTGTCTCAAAAATAAATAAACACTATTTAAAAAAATAACTCCTGAGTTTTGGCTTCAACAACTGGTTTCACTATTTACTGAGATAGGAGGAGTAGATTTGAGGGAGAAGTCAATGATGTACTTTGGATATGTTTAGTTTGAGATGAAAATTAGACAAATGTAAATATCAAGTAGGAAATTGAATAAAGGAGTCTAGAATTCAATGTAGAGGTTGGAGAATAGTTTAGGTAAGGAGAAGAACATGATCAAGTCACAGATATGTGAAAGTATGGGATATGCTGAAGTATACAATTTAAATTTTTCCAGTGTACATTTTGCAAAAGTAAGAAGAGTAAAAATTAAGGCTAAAAGGTAGGTTAGGTCTGAGTTATCAGGGCTTGGATGTTTGGATGAAGTGTTTGAGCTTCATTCCTTGGGTATAAGGGAGCCATTAAAATTTTGAACAGAAGAATAACATGAATAAACAGAAGTTTGGGAAGATTGAAATAATATAGCAAAAACAATGTTCAAAAAGAGTAATGAAGTTGGAGAACTTAGACTTACCAATTTCAAAATTTACTATAAAAAGCTACAATAATCAAGACTGTGTGGTAATGGCATAAAGATATATAGATTAATGGACAGAATTGACAGTACAGAAGTAAACACTCATATTTATGGCAAATTAATTTTTAAAAAGGGTGTCAATACTAATTAATGGATAAATAATAGTCTTTTCAACAAATGATGCTGGAACATACTAAATATCTATATACAAAACAATGGAATCATACCCGCTACCTATTACCATATATAAAAACTAACTCATAATGAACCAAGCACATAAATGTAATAGCTAAAGCTACAAAACTTTTAAAACATAACAGTAAATCTTTGTGACCTTGAGTTAGAAAAGTTTCTTAAATATAAAACTAAAAGCAGAAGTGACTAAATAATAAATAAATAAATAAATAAATAAATATTTGGACTTCCTTGAAATCAAAAAATTTGTGCTTCAGTGTGTACCATCAAGAAAGTGAAAGGTGGCCGCTGCCTCTGGATGGAGTGAAGCATCAGTGGTTCCTTCTAACCAGTGCAGAGCTGACCCCTTTGGAAGGCTCAGCAACAGCAGCTTCTTACATGGAGGATCAATGCATTAGTGGTTCCTACTCTTGGAGAACACAGAGGTGTTGGCTCCTTGTGGGGTGAGGGGACATAAGTGGCTCCCTCTTGCGGGTTGAGGTTGTTAATGGCTCTTTATGGGAGAGCAGAATGTGGCTCTTTGGGTGGCAAGTTGAATGAAGCAGCTTCTTGAGGGGAATGTGGAGCCCTAGCGGCTCCTTCTGGGGTTAGGCAAAGAAACAATGGGCCCTTCTGGGAAATGCAGCACTGATGCATCTCAGGGGGACAGTGAGAAGAAGGGCAGCAGTTTTTTTTTTCTGAGTGTGGGGCATTTAGTGGTAGCAGCTTCTTCTTGGGAAGATGCAGTGGTGGTGTCTCCTTCTAAGGGAGTAGACTAGTAGCAGCTCGTTTTCTGATGAAATACAACAGAAATGACTGTGGAACTGGAAGCAAATAACCTGTGATTCCTTGGGGGAAGGAAGATTGATAGTGGATCCTTAGGGGGCAGTGCAGTGGAGGATCCTTCTTGGGGAGCAAGGGAATGGCAGCTCCTTTGAGGATGCAGATAAGATACAACTTCTTGGGTTGGGGTAAAGTTGTAATGATTCCTTATAGAAGTGGCAGAGCAGCATGGGATCCAGGCAGCACCATCAACTGGGGTCAGTGCCAAGAAAGACTCCCTGGTGGTGAGGGCTGCTGGGGTTCACCTTCTGTTCTTTTCCCCCATGAGTGTTCCCTCTTGGTACCAGCTGCACCAGACTGGGACAAGGTTGGTAAGATACTTCCTATACTTTTTTGTATGGCCATGTTCAGGTTTTTACCCCCCTGGATTGTTATAATTATTTCATATATTCTGGAGCTCTCTCAGATATATTTTTGTGAGTATATAGTTGCTTATTCCTTATTTTTGTTATTATTGTGGAAGGAAATGAGCATTGAGACCTTCTTACTTTGCTAATTTGCTGACATCCATCCTATATAACTGAATTTGTATAAAATACTCAAAATGGGCAACTCTATAAAGATGTAGATTAGTGGTTGTCCAGGGCTCGAGTGAGTGGGTGATTACAGAATGATGGAGAAAGAGTGAATATTTTATTTCAGAGGTAGTGATCTTTCTAAAATTGATGTGGTTATGTTACAAAATTCTGTGAATATACTAAAACATTGAATTGTACCCTTTAAATGGTTGAATTGTATGGTATACAAATTCTATCTCAATAGAAATGTTATAAAAGTAATATGGCATCAGTTGGAAAAAGGATTGGAGAGGACGGAACTTGGAGGCAGAGAAACATGTTAGGGGTTTTTGTAATAGTCTGGTTGAGAAAATAAAGGTCTATACGAGGGCAATATTCTTGGGAATTGGAAGGAGGAGAGCATGGCAACACAATATATTGTAGAGGTACAATCAGTAGAACTTACTATTTAGTTGCATTTGGAGTGTGTAAAGGTTAGAAGACAAAAACTAAAGTGTTGTGTGCGGGTAAGTAAGGGGGTTTTGTTATCATTACTAGATACTGGGAGCACAGATTAATAGGTTCTTTTTTCAAAGGAGGTAAGTGAATTCAGAACAATTTTAGTTTTTGATGTGTTGTCAGGACAATCTTTAAAAGATGCTCAGTATCTAATTAAAAATTTCAGATTGGACCTTAATGCTAGCAAGGGAGTTCTGGTTAAGTATTTAAGAGTCATCAATACATAGTTCATAATTGACACCGGAAAGGTAGCTAAAAGCGTTCATAGAGAGAGTATGGGGAAAAAAAAAAAAACGAGAAGAGAACTAGAGACAGAGCCTTGAGAAAATAGTTGAATATAAGAAGCAGCAGCAAGAAAAGGAGAACAAAGCAGTGCTAAAAAAGGAAGGAGGGAAGACATTATAAGATGAAAGAACAATATCAGAGTGGATTTACCAGGGGATTGGAACTGGACTTTTAAAGATAGAGGTATAGAAGAGAGGCTGAATGTGTCCCAGGAGTTAGAAGAGCAACATCATAAAACTAAAACGGAGAATGGTATGGAAATAATGGAAAAAGATCTTAAAAGTCCTGAGGCTTATCCACCATAGCCTCTTGGAAAACCTGAGAGTTGGGAAAAAGCTGATTTGGCCCAACTGGAGATCCCTGTTACCCTTCCTAGGTGAGGTTCTCACTTACCAATGGAACATCCCAGAAAGATCTGGCCCAGGGCCTAATGATTCTGCTTGTGTTTCCTGGATCTATTATTCTGCAGTGGATCCCATCAAGGTAAAGACAATATTGATTTCTTGGAGGTGAGTCTCATAAATGGGCAGAGCCCAACCCTGAAATAATGCAGCCCAGAGTTTGGGGAAAATTCCTCAAATGTGGTACTTATTTTAAAGACAGAAGGAGGGATGAAGGGAATAGGTAGTGCCATATCTTTGTCCTAAGGGTTTTCTACTTTGTTTCTTTTCTTTTCTTTTTCCTTTTGGATCCTATAGGTGAGTATGTTCCCATTTAAAAAGCCTAGGATTGGTTGTCAAACAATTGGAGTTTTAGTCCCAAAATTTGTTTCAATATTGCTTTTGGAGTGAATTTCGATAGGGCATTATCTCCCCATTTCCTCATCTGGAAAATGAGTGTATCTATTTATCCAACCATTCACAGCCATCTGTCAGCATAATTTATTGAGAGACTACTATATTTTAGGGATTTTATTTGGTGCTTTGGATGATAAAAATGTAAGATACAGTTCCCATCTTCAATCATATATATATATATATATATATATAATTAAATATATTATAATTATAATAAATAACAATATAATATAACATAAATTAAATATAATATAAATTTATTTTTACATATATTTATTTATATAAATATATATTATATGTATATGTATATATATATATATATATATATATATATATATTTTATATATACAAATAAGTAAAATAGTAACAGTTCCTTAAAAAAACATGTAATAGAAGGGTGCCTGGGTGGCTACGTTGGATAAACATCCAGCCCTTGACCTCAGCTCAGGTCATGATCTCACAGTTAGTGGGTTTGAGCCCCACATTGGGCTCTGCACTGGTAGTGCAGAGCCTGCTAGGGATTTTCTCTCTCCATCTCTCTGCCTCTCCCCTGCTCATGTGCTCTTTATTTCTCTCTCTCAAAATAAATAAATAAACTTTAAAAAATAATAAAAGAACCCATATAATAGAAAGTGCTGTGAGGGGCCCATGAGAGAATGATTACTTTTGGTTGGAGGAGATGACTAAAGGGAAGCTGGAGAATGCACCACAATGAAAGGTACATGTATTTCATACTTTAAGCCTTGAAGACTAAGTAGCAGTATACCTTAAGATAAGGTATGTGGCAGAGGGAAGGCATTATACAAAGAAGAAACAACATAAGGAAAGGCACTGGGTTGTGAAAGTGCCTTGTGAGTTTGGAGATCAATGGATAGGCCAGCCTAGCTAAAACATAGGTTGCATAGGTACCTCTTATCTGTATCTCAAATTATTGTGAGGATGAATTCAGATAATGTATTAGAGGTGCTTATAAATGTAAGACATTATGATCAAGTGCTGAGTACAGTAGGCTTGACTTAGAAGTCAGTCTGGCACCATGTACAACACTGCTACCCAGGAACAACTCCATTTGATTTACTGTCTCCCCCTTCCTCCCATCCTCAGGACATGTATAGTGGTCTTGTTGGACCCTTGACCATCTGCCGAAAGGGCATCCTGGAGCCTTATGGAGGACGGAGTGACATGGACAGAGAATTTGCCTTGTTATTCTTGATCTTTGATGAGAACCAGTCTTGGTATCTAGAGGAGAATGTAGCAACCCATGGGGCCCAGGAGCCAGGCCGTGTTAACCTACAGAATGAGACTTTTTTGGAGAGCAATAAAATGCATGGTCTGTAGAAAATAACCTACCTTTCTTCCAAAGAACTCCCCATTGGTTTCATGGAGGTATATGATAGGCCCATCACTACTTAAGGGAGCATAATTGAAACTATGGGAAAGTAGGAAGGTGGTATGTGGGCAAATTAAAATAACTGTCTCCTACTATTGTACATTTATATACACAAAATATATAAGTAGTCAGCATTAGATCAGGTGCACATAAAGCAAGAAACTGACTCTGTAAAGTTGTTGTAGTGACACCAGCATACTTTAACACACTAGAAAAGAAAGATGGAGATTTGTGACTCTCAATGTACCTGGTAGGTTGGTTGTTTAGGGTCCTTCTATTTCAAAATCCTGAGTTTAGTCTCTCAATATCATTTTATTTCTTTCCCCCCCTGGATCTGGAATGTACTTTCTCAATAGATTCCAAGATAGACAAATGAAGGACAGCTTGTCTTTTAGTCTAATTTCACAACAAAGTTTCAATTTACAAATAGGAAAGAACCTCAGAGAAAATAATGCTGGATTTATATTACATACAATGAAGAGATTTTGATGCTTGAATGGATTTTGGAAAAAAATTGTGCATCCAAGCCTTCCTTTGTTTCAAAGATCTGTGTAGCATTTCACAAACAAAAGAAAATCTAAAATAAGAGTGAGAACTTAAATACATTTAAATGTGTGAAGTGATTTCTCACCATCCTTTCTAGTGTAATATTTCTTTGACGTGAGGATAAGGTGCAGCTTTGATAGTGATTCCAATGGAACTCAAAATTAGTATCTCATTGTCGCATTGATTCTAGCTATTTCCCCTTGCTGGAGATAAAAATGATTCACATTGAAATAGAAGATTCACAAACTGAACAATATGAACTTTGTATCTTCTGACAAATCAGAGAAATTAGTTGCCCAGGAGAAAAAGGGAATTAGGGCACATTTACAACTTGCTAGTGTCCATTTATTTGGTTAACGCCCATTTCTATCTGTTTGTTTATATGTTCATTCATCCAAACTCCTCAGACATCAATCCATCTACTTATGTATCAGGAATTTGTTGAACACTTTCTAAATGCTGGTACTGAAGATAGAAAGATAATGTTAGATTCTGAGGGAAAACAAATAATATATCCTTCCTTTCCCTTCCAGATTCTTGAAACATTTGAGAAAAAAAAAAAAAAGATAGAGATGCTTATGACCAAATGTGGGCTTACTGAGAATTAGTTCCTGAGAAGGACACTGAATTTATTTCTGAAGCTAAATGGGCTTGCTGATACTCCTCCTGCAGGGAATAGATTTTCTACCCTGACATTGATATAGATAAACAACAATAGCCTCCCCTTTGCAGCAGTAGAATCTTCTCTACAATGTAATATTAAATCAATTTGAATTCTTTTCTATGTCAAGACTGATTCAAGAGAGAGAAGATTCACAAAGGGTAGAGTTGAGCATCTTTAGTTCCTTTTTTACAAATTCACAATTTGATTGGGGTAAATAAATGACAGTTTACAAATGTTCCTTCCATTATTTCCACTCTTGAAACGTAGAGTAAAAATGACTTTCCCTCCATAAGAATATGTGGGGTACAGGAATGTGCTCTGGGCATAGTCCTGACAATATGAATTAACATGGCTATGAGTAGTTTGTTGTCTTTAGAGCATAGGATGTGGCCTGTGAAGAAACAGATAATGAAGCCTATGCAATTAATATAATTATTAATTCCAAGAATATTGCAAGTACTTTTTATTTAACATGTATTGTAGGCTCAGGTGTCTTCTGGGTGCTCTGAAGAATATAAGGAAACTATATTAGTATAGTATATACTTTCATTTCCTGCTTACTAGGAACCTATAGTCCAGTTGGGGATATGAGCTTCCACCAATTTAAAGATAGGTAAGTATATAAGGGAGGTTTTGGTGACTTCCAAATATGGTACAGACAGTACTGGAGGAGTTCAGAGGTAGAAGTAAATGAAGGGAAAGAGAGTTACTAAGAGGAGCTAGATCAAGGAAGTGTTCTTGGATAAGGTAAAGTTATGATTGGGCTTTGAAAAGATGAATAAAAGAAGGCAGGATTTCTAGGGGGAAATATCAGAAGCATGAGCAAGGACACAAAGAACATGAATATGAGGCCATATTGGGTATGGTGAATAAATCACCTTCATTGGAAAAAATGTGTTAGATAATGGGAAATGATTTTGAGAAGGTGGTTTGGCCTTATATTGTGAAGGACCTTGTTGGCTGAACTAAGGAGCTTGATCTTTTAGGCATGAGGCATCTATTAGAGTATTTTAAGCAGTAGAAAGAAATGGTCAGATTAGATATTTAGAAAGACCACTCTTACAACACCAATGTGTAAGATAGACTTATGGGATGCAAATGTTATAGAGATTAGAGTAATTAAGAAGATATTGTTATCATCAAACATGATAGGGACTAGCCCTAAGGCAATGGCAATGGGAAATCAAAACAAGATATGAGACTTTTTTTTTTTTACAGCCATTAATGGAAAGCTCTACAGCAACCTCAGGGGTCTTACCATGTATCAAGGAGAACGAGTGGCATGGTACATGCTGGCCATGGGCCAAGATATTGACCTACACACTATCCACTTCCATGCAGAGAGCTTCCTATATCGGGTGAGCTGGCAAAGGGCTGAGTACCTCAGGAACAATTAGAGGAATGCTTTAACAGTCATTAAGAAAGGGATAGCTTCTTAAGGAACAAGATAATAGTTAAAAGAGGAGAGGTCTTGTACATGGAGAATTGAACTGGGAATTCTAGTTTGGCTGTGTACTCCAGGGTTAGTCACTTCCCTCTAGTCTTTGGCTTTCCCCTCTGATATAGAAGAAATGAGTAGCTCAAAGGAAAAAAAAAAGAAGTGAGTAGCTCATTTGTGGTGTAAGTAGATTGAAGAAACCGAAGTAATTGAACATCAGTCAAGGACTGGAGTGCCAGTAAACAGTGATCCTAAGAGCAAGAAATTTCATAGTGATGTCTCAGAATCTATGAAAGTTCTTAATCCATTATAAGAAACTTCAATTCAGAAGCTACATGGAACAACATGTAGGTTTTGAAAAAGAAGTTTTAGCCTTAGGGGAAGGGAGCAGTTGAAGGGAAAGGGAGTTGAAGGATAGCATAGAGGAGGAATCTAAATTGAGATCAATTTCTAAAGGAAATAAGTAGTTCCTTCCTAGGAGTCAAGGATTAAGCCAATTTCCCCAGATGTCAGCATGATGAAAAGTATGGAGATACTAATGTTAGCTCTCAAAGCGTCCTTTGGGACACTTTAAGGAAAAGTAGGAAGATAGGGTCTCCGCTGATGGTTCAATTTGTGTGGGCAGATTTATAGAGGAGATGGATCAGGTGTACTTGTTAAGCTGCTCTCTGATCTATGAATCTTGAAGCCCCATGTCCCTGATTTGGGCATCCAAGTTTTTTAGCTCCTATAAGCTCTAAGATGAACTCTTTACCCTTCATTTCTTCTCCTCCACCCCAATCTCTTTTGCAGAATGGAGAGAGCTACCGTGCAGATGTTGTAGATCTGTTCCCAGGGACCTTTGAGGTTGTGGAGATGGTAGCCAGCAACCCTGGGACATGGCTGATGCACTGCCACGTTTCTGACCATGTCCATGCTGGCATGGAGACCCTTTTTACTGTCTTGTCCCAAAGAGGTAACGTATAACTTCCCCCAAGATTGGAAATCTTTGAATACTTTATGTAGTCTACAGGAACCAGATAATCCCAAGAAATTCCTTACCCCTGTCTTTCTGATCCCAGAAGAACCAGGACTTAAGACAGTGCATGCCACACTCAGGTGTTCTCCCGACTATATTTCTCATTCTCCATTGTTCCCTTGCTCCTTCCCCATCCTAATTACTTTGACACTTGTTGATTTCACATGGGTTGACCCTGCCTGAAACTCATTAGGCTCTATGCATTGTTGCTTAGCATAGAGCCTATGAAATATATTCCTTTGAAATATGACTTCCTTTGAAATATATTTCACTTAAATAGAAATCTATTATTTTAGGATTCATTAGAAGTACTCACTATTTCAAGAAATCTTGCTAATGAGTCCTTTAAAAAATATAGTTCTAATAGTCACCCCTTAATTGATTTGTTTTGTGGATCTTGTGAAAAAGTTCTGTCTGTCTTGGAACAACTATGTCTAAAGCTAGATGGACATATTGGCCTTTAGTTATGGCTTATCTCAGAAAGAGTTGCTACCAAGGGTGCAAAAAGGTTTTGCCTTTTTTTTCTTTTTTAATATGGAGAGTGAATTGCTGGGTTGGTTTCTTTATCAGTCAATTTTTGATCATTACCAAGAACATAAAAGTTTTGGCTGGCTATGGATTTTGTATTTTGGTCATTAATTGTTTAGGAATCTCTTGACCTGTGTCTAGGATTTTCAGTCATTTGCACTCTATCAGCAGAAATACAAAGTTTGAAAATGTTTTTGGGCTTTTAAACAAGCTTAGCAAACCAGGGTAGAGAATACAACTCTGCTCTTTACCCCCAGGGGAAGAGAAATTTTCCATTATAATAACCTGTAACTTTGAAAAGCTTTGTTCTCTAATAATCTATACTGCTAAAATGTGTCTTCAACTTACTACTATAGTACTATTCCTTACTACTCAGACAGGTACACAAAACTCTTTGTTGTGTTTTGTCAGCCCTTAGAAACAAAGTCAAGTGATAATTTGATGTGTCATCAAGATGCTATAGGTTCAAGACAACAGGTTATGTCTGTGTATAGTAATGGGTCATCCAAAATCTGGACCATTTCACAAAATTATCTCAATATATAACATCAAAGAACTTCTATGAATAAAGATAACTCATATCTCTCTCTGACAATGAGCCAGCCTACAAAGCCTACTTATTTGCTTTTTATTGTTTGTTTATACCTCACAATAGTCTAATTCGGTATTGCTCCAACCACATATATGCTACCTGGCCAACCAGAGGGAATAGTTGTAGACAGGGAAGAAAGGGCTAATTGTTGAAACAACGTTCCTGATGAGGAAACAGGGTATGAAAACCAGAGATAAAATGAAAAATTAGACTGGAATAGATTTTTTTTTTACTAAAAGAAGAGAAGACAGAAAAGTAAATGATCATTGTATAAATTTGGGTGAAGAGTCTGACAGAAAGAATATTTATTTCCTGGTCTCTGCTTCATTTGTTCATTTGTGGGAGAGAATTCATCTGCTTAGAGTGAAGGATAGAAAGTAGGATAAGGAACTTGAAGAGAGTGGGCTAAGGTTTGAAATAACCACTTTGGGAGATGGGAAAACAAAGCTTACTCTGAGTGATGGAAAATAATTATTGGCAGGAAAAATTGAGGGCTTAGTTAAAGTTTGACACAAAGAATACTTATCTTTACAATTACATGATTTTTATGCACCAACATTCAGCATACCAGACAAAACACAGAGAAATCATACTCACTGTGGTTTCATCAGTCAATTATAATTGACTGATTGGTAAGTCAGTGGTTGAAGTGATAGACCATAGAGTCTAGCTAGACCAAGAATGGGGTAAACAAAAAAAGGCATGATAAAGCTGACAGTTTGGGAAAAAATGGAAGGATCCAGGAGCTAGAGATCTGTATGAGGTGATGATAACAGGTTAAATGGAATAAGTATCATTAAACTATGTAAGGAAGAGGAGGCTGTTGTTAGATTTTATATTTCTGAGATGGAGCAGTTCTGAATAACAAGTTCAATGTGACCATGGGAATTGTTAATAGAATTAGAGTAGACATAAAAGTTGTTGGAATTAAAAGGTACAGAAACTGTGAAGTTTGAAGGATGAATAGGTCAACACCTATGGTGGGAATGGAGGAATGGGAACACTGAGTCAGGTAGCAAAGACTTCCGTGAATGAAAAGAACTACTAGGTAACAGTAACAAAAAGTGGTTGTGGGTTTTGTAGCCAAATAATATAATCTTCGAAACAGATAAATATTTACCACAAAAAGGGAGGAACAATTATCTAAAAGCAGTATTGAGAGGATATAAAGGAAACATAGTCCTCAGAGAAGAGCTCAGCCTCATTAAAGCAAGAAGAGGAAGCAGTGTTCTCGAAAGGGTTTGAATATGTAGGGATGTAGTTTTGACAAGGAGCAGAGATTTATTGAAGGGAGGGTGGGAAAGGGTGACAAAGAACACAAGAATGTGGGTAGGAAATATCAATAAATATGTACATAATGGCAGAGGGGTGACTTACCTTTTGGACTCCTAAGCCTATGTTTTTGCTTATATTTTTGTCACTACTCAAAATCAAATACATATGCCAATAATGACTTTGACCATAAGGTAATTAATTCCAGGCACCTTCCTTTTGCTTAGGATACTACAGAGAAATTCCTCTATCCAATGCCAATGCCCACAGCAAACTTATGGATTGGTGGGAAGAATAACAGCGCTAACTAACCTCTTTTTTTTTTCTTTTCTACCAGAACACGTAAGCACTATCACCACCATCACCAAAGAGATTGGAAAAGGTAGGAAGGATAATGTATAAACTGTGTAGTTATATGTGGTATGTACTTGGGGGGAGGTGTAGTGCCTCTAGAAAATGAGATTCACTACCAAAACATGGACTACAATACTAGCAGGAAACACCCTGAAATTTCTGTAATACTTCAAAAGTCAGGAACCCAAGGTTCAGTTTTTCTCAGCATATTTACTCTCTCTGTCCCCTATTCCCAACATCCTAAGTTAGGGAAAACAGCCTTACCCCAATTGAAAGTTGCTATCTTAGCTTCTCACCTAATGTGTGAAGGGGGTGGTGGTGGTGGATTCAAGGTTTCTTTGGGTTAGACATGAAGGAGCTGTAACACAGACATAAATTATTCACAGAGACAGTATGAAACTAGTATAAATACCATACAGTCTACATCAGCTTTTTTATTCTTATTTCTATGGAATACCAAATAGTTGACTCTTTGGAACCAGCCATTTCTGCCATTCACAAAAGTAGAAATTATTTTCCTACCTAAACTAGGTCCAAATAGTGGACCTTACCTACCTCACTCTCCCCCATCCCATTTGTACATGGACTGAGAAAGGCTCAGAGAGTTATGAGAAGTAGAAGGGATGCTACAGACCATCAGTTTAATATGGGGATTTTTTTTCAGCTATGTTTTGAAAAGTCCTAATGATCTCCCCAAGTATTTTATAAACTGTGAACCAGGAGACTAAGGTATGTTTTGGAGGGATTGGGAATAGTAAAAGTGAGGTTGGGATAGTGTAAACTCTTGGTCTAATAAAGCCCAATAATTTTCTACATGAGAAATTGAGAAATGGAAAGTAATTTGTCCAAGATCACAAGAGGAGTAAGTAGTAGAATGTAAACTTAGAACTATGAGGTTTCCAGCTTCCACTTTAACTCACAGTTCATCTTTTCTTATTTCTTTAATAATGTTCATTCATCCATTTATATATTTATCAAACATGTGCTGAGTTCCAGGGAAACCAAAACAAGTAAGATATTACTATCCAGGAGATTTACATCTATAAATGGAATGAGATACAAAAACAATAATTGCATTGCTGGCATATATTGTAAAAAGGGGCAACACGACAGCTATTAATTATTGTTCATTTGCTATCTTCCAGGTGCTATGCTAAATATTTTATAAATATTAACTCATTTAAATATCACAATAAACCTATGGCCTAAGTATAGTTCTTATCATCATTTTATAAAAGAGGAGACTGAAGTCCAAAAGTGAGGGAGATAGTTCACTTGGCCCAGGCAAGTAAATCATGAGAATACAAACAGTACATATACTTTGAGAACACAGAAGAAAGGACCATTAACTGACCTCAAATGTAACATTTAATATGTGTATAGAAAAGTGAAGAGGGAGAAAGGGTGGCCTGAAAGAGGGTCACCTGTTCTTGGAAACAAAGAATCAGTTGCTGTGGCTAAAGAGTATAATATAAAACCAAAATGTTAAGTTAGAGCCTGATTGTGAGAGTTGGAATGCCTGGCTTGATTCATAGCTTTGCTGTGTAGGTTGATTGGAGATCACCAAAAGTTTGTAACTAAACAATCATATTATTTCACCTCAAAAGATCGATGTGACATCAGTGTATCAGGACTAAAAGAGCTGAGAGACAAGACGGCACAGTGGTAGGCTGTTGTCATGGTACAAATAGTCAAATTGAGCATTTATAAGCTAGATGATTGAGTCAAACTGCCTCCTTGAAAATTCCACTCATTGCTCCCAATTCTATCCTGTGGAAACATATAAACCAAACCCAATTCTTTTTATTGTTAGTTTTACATCACAAACATTTATATATTTGAAGACATATATCAGGGCCCTTTCTACTCAGTTTTAGTTCTTTCCATGGGGGTAAAGAACACAGTGATTCCTAAGGGCTTTCTTAGCAGTGACTTCCTGTTACACAAATTCTTTATAACCTATAAACCTGTATTCATCAGCTGGTCTTTTTAGGGATAGGAGCAATTCCTCTGCCCTATGTTGATGGAGTTATTTCCTATTTCCCGAGTTGACCGCGAATGGTGCCACATTAGAGTACTCTCCAGCTCAGGGTGCCATTTTTCTCTTGTTCTATTTCAGCATCAATCCTCAGAGACATTGGAGAAGGCAATGTGAGAGTGCTGGGCATGCAGATCCCTGTAAAGAATATTGAGATACTGGCTTCTCTTTTAATTGCCATGAGTATCATTCTCCTCCTCATTGCTCTAGCTCTTGGTGGTGTGATCTGGTACCAGTTTCAACAGAGAAAGCTACGACGCAACAGGAGGTCCATCCTGGATGACAGCTTCAAGCTTCTGTCCCTCAAACAGTAGCAGTTGGGTCCTGCAACTTCACATCTTGAATGCAGTCTCAGCAGGTCATGCTCTAGTAACTGACTCCACTGTCAAAGGGACATGAGTGGTAGGCAGAGTAGGGAAATAAACTCATCTGGGAATTTCTTCACCTATTTATTTACATGGAAATTATGTACCTTCTCTTTTTCTTTATTTTTTTCTCCACTTAGGAAGCTGGGGCAAGAGAGTCCCATATTATCTTATATCACAAATTTCAACAGCTGGATTATATCAACCACTGACACTTGGAAGATCTGGAAATTACTAATAATCTATTCTTACAAAGTAGATACCTAAGGTAAAATCAATTGATTAGGTTTTTATTGCTTTTTCAGAATCTAGGTAAGTGAGCTGTGAAGATAATCCACATCTAAACTAAGGGCTAACAACATGGGCATGATGGAGAATGTGTGGGGTGGGATTTGAAGATCCAAATTTTATTTTGATTCTCCTTGGAAATAAACTATTTTGGAAAAGAAGTAGATGGAATATTATTGCTATGAGCACCTACAACCTCTGGAGCCAGAAGCTCCTCAGGAAGTCAGTCTTCAAAATTTCTGGCACAGTTTTCCACTCCATACTGTAGGCAAAAAATACTGTATGTTAAAGTACTTGTTAGAACACTATAAGAGTGAATATGGTGATTTTAATGATCTCTGTGGCCTCTGGGAATCTGTGACCATGATTGAAACAAAGAACACTCACTGGGAGGGGGTATAATATGTGTCTACCTATCCTTTTTGTGGGGCATATGTGTTTGTGTTTTGGAAAAAAAAAATAAGTCAGACTGGTGGGTACCATCTTCTAACACATAGGTGCCAAAACACTTTTGAATTCTAAGAAAATTTTCCAGAGAGAAACAGAAGTCTGAGACAAAGCTTAAACCTATCCACTGGGCAAGGTGAGATGGGCACCAATCTTGTGGACTCTTTGGCAATTGGGCGTATGAGAGGTCTACTTGCAATTTTTGGAGTTTTTTTTAAATAGGACAGACTCCTTTCTGGTATCTTAAAGCAATATTCCTTTGTTGCCTGTAAGTTCAAGCCTCTCTGAAATCTTGGTGGGAGACCACAGATGAACAAGATGTAGAGTAAGGATGAGATAGGATGATCCACCCTCGCTATATATCCATAATACCATTTCACATGGGAAATGAAGAAAAGAAGACATTAGAAGTAGAATTAAGATAATAACTGAAATATGTACTGGTTTACACTTTACAAAACATCTAATACCTGATTGCATTTAACTCGCCTTAGCTTTATCAGAGTGATACTTTGTTTTATATTTGAGTAAACAAATGATCAGATAGAGTAATTTTATCCACGGACATTCAACTAGAAGTTGAGCAAGGATTCATGTCAATCTATTTGACTCCAAATACTTGTTTTATCCTGGTGTATCATAGAAACATCCACCAATCTCCATCCTTTGTACCCATAGTAACTGCAATTTTCTTGTCTTCCCAGCCAATCTCTCTGCCTAATTAGGTATCCTATACAGATCAAATGTAGAAACCCACAGGGCTAGTATTCAGTTGCCATATAATGTTGAAGTTTGGAAGAGAAAACATGGTCCTGAGACTATTATTCATCTTGCTTTACTGTGGTCAGTGGCTTTCTGGTGAGCTTTACTGGAAATCTCAGAAACATAACAGGGGAAGGAGATGATGGAAGGTTTAAATTGCTAGTTATAAAATAAAATGGTGGGGTATTTAAGCCATTGCAAAATCAATGCACATAAAAGCAAACAATTTTGGTCTATGGTAAATGTGGAGGTTATTGAAAACCCAGTGCACACTGAGGACTCGAGTCAATTAATAGCTATGATTTGCACACAACTGGGATGTTGTTATCTTGGTCATGGTCATGAATCAGAGACAAAGAAATGTAAGTGGAATGAGGATAAGTTTCCCCTGAGGATGTAACCCTCCTACAGATTGGGGAAACTAAGCTCAAGCCTATATATATATATATATATATATATATATATATATATATATTTTGTGGTGGTTTTGCTCCCAGTGGGGATGTAGAAGATGTTTTTGACAATTAAGTGACACTTCCATTCGTTCAGTTGGTCAAGCCAGTTGGTGAGCCTTGTCTGTTTGCCTCCTAAATTGCTATAACTGATTCACTTGTTTGTATCTTTACTGCTACCACCTCAGTCTAAAAAACAACAATCTTTTACCTGGACTAGAGTGGTAGCCTCATTATTACTCTCCTTGCATTTACTCTAACCCTTCACATTTTTTCCTCCATGCAGAAAAGTGATGTTTTAAAAATATAAATTGGGCTTACTTTTCAGGTGAGATGCCACAAAGTCATCTGTGTTTAATGATAAATAAACACTGTAAATAATGAAAGAGGCAATAGAAAGACTGAAAAATATAGAAAGAAAATGGCAATGTGGAAAAGAACATGATGACAAAGCAACTGGGTATCTTTCCAACATCCAACCTAGCAGAATACAGACCAAGATCAACGAGGAATCCTAATGACAACCCCAGATGGCCCTGGAGACAAAAAGGGGGA
Source organism: Neofelis nebulosa (assembly GCF_028018385.1). Classification (NCBI taxonomy): domain Eukaryota; kingdom Metazoa; phylum Chordata; class Mammalia; order Carnivora; family Felidae; genus Neofelis; species Neofelis nebulosa. The sequence goes on from NC_080800.1 coordinate 55,178,099, forward strand.
TTGAGGAAGAGCCTTGCCTACATCAAATAGGCAGGGAAACTGGTATTCATCTCTTTTGGTCAGAGACTCCCCTTTCCTAATTAGACATTGGGAAGGACCTGCAGGGGGAATCTCAACATAGCAAGCTGCCAAGCCCAAGAAGCAATTTTGCTGTGAGCTGCAATCCCTTTCACTATCCAGAAATAATAAGTGGCTCTGTCAGGGATCAACAAAAACACTAGTGACACCAGAGAAACCAAGCAAACCAAAATCCCACAGCAAGGTCTCTGAAAATTACACTGTCATTGGAACACAGAATTATGCCAGGACTTGTGTGCTAAATATAAACAAGATGAATATCTTCTAAAATAGATTGCTTAAATATGCTTCATATTTCCATCATATCAAGAACCAGCAAAATCACAACTTGAATGAGAAGATGATCACCAAACACAAAAACTGAAATGAAGCAGATGTTCAAATTACCTGAAAAGGATTTTAAAATAGCTATAATGCAACTGCTACAACAAGCAATTACAAATGTCTCTGAGACAAATTAAGAAAATAGAAAAATTCAGCAAAGCAATTAAAAAATATATATGTATGTATGTGTATATATATATATACATACATACATACATATGGGTACATATGTACACACACACACATATATTATATATATATATATATTATGTATATATATATACACATGTATATATATAATATATATGTAATATATATTATGTATATATATTTTCTGTTCTCCGTTTACCATGTAAAATGGTATTATGGATATATAGTGAGGGTGGATCATCTTATCTCATCCCTACTTTATAACTTGGTTGTCTGCAGTCTCACACCAAAATTTCAGAGAGGCTTGAACTTACAGGCAACAAAGAAATATCGCTTTAAGGTAGCAGAGAGAAGGAATCTTACCTATAAAAAAAGCTCTCAAAATTTCAAGGACTCTGCTCTGGCAGTGTGGAGCCTGCTTGGGATTCTCCCCCCACCCCTTTGCCCATCTCCCACTTGTGTGCTCTGTCTCTCTGGATAAATAAATAGATACATAAATAAATAAATAAATAAATAAATAAATAAACTTTTTTTAAAAAAAATGTAAGATACAGCTATAGCAGTGCTGATAAGCAAATTTATAGAACTAAAATGCATTAGAAAAGATAAAACTTCTTGAGCTGATTAAAAAAATAAATTCTTACATAAAGAAACTATAATTAGAAGAGGAAGTAAGTCCAAAGAAAACAAAATAATGGGAAACATACAGATAAAAGCAGAAATAAATGAAACTGAAAAAAGAAAAATAACAGAGAAAACAAATGAAACAAAACTTGGTCACTTAAAAAAGTCAATAAAATATAAAATAAAAGTGAAAAACCGGCAATAGTGACAAAAATAAAAATAGTAGAAAAGGTAAAAACCACCAGTATCAGAATTGAAATGGATTTTCATTGCAAATCCTGTATTCATGGATGATGATATCATCAAGATTGTAACAAAGGTCATTTCACTTTAGTCTTTCTCACAAAAAGACCAACAAAATGTATCCATAGACAAAATGCCACTGGAAAACCCTAGAACCTATAGGTGAGGCACAAGCACCACACTGGATCAGAGAGATGGAGAATAACAGTAGTAAAAGGGTAAAAGGGAGGGCACCTGGCTAGGTCAGTCAGTTTAGCATGTGACTCTTGATATCCAGGTTGTGATTGGAGCCCCACATTGGCCTAGAGACTACTTAAAAAAAAAAAAAGAAAGAAAGAAAAAGAAAAAGAAAAAGGAAAAAGAAAAGGAAAGGTAGAGTAGCAGTTTCATTTTGCCCAGATCACCACTCACCAGGTAAACCATCAGGTTATTCTCAATAGGTAAGTGTCTGTTTCTCTCTTTCTCTTTTTTTCGCTGCTCATTTGTTTTGTTTCTTAAATTTCACATGTGAGTAAAGTCATATGGTATTTTTATTTCTCTGACTGACATATTTCAATTAACAATATACTCTCTCATTCTATCCATGTTGTTGCAAATGTCAAGATTTTATTCTTTTTTATGACTGAATAATATTCCTTTGTATATATACAACACATCTTCTTTGTCTATTCATCTAGCCAGGGACACGTGACCTGCTTTCATTGTTTGGCAATTATAAATAATGCTGCTATAAACAGAGAGGTTCGTGTATCCTGTTGAATTACTGTCTTTTTATTTTTTTGGGTAAATAACTAGTATGATTAGTGGATCATAGGGTAGTTTTATTTTTAATTTTTTGAGGAACTTCCATACTGTTTTGCATAATGTCTGCACCAGTTTGTATTCCCACCAAGAGTGAATGAGGGCTCATTTTTCTCCACATCCTTGTCAACACTTGTTTCTTGTGTTATTGATTTTAGCCATTCTTATAGGTGCAAGGTGATATCTCATTGTAGTTTTGATTTGCATTTCCCTACTGATGAGTGATGTGGAACATCTTTTCATGCGAATGTTGGCCATCTAGATGTTTTCCTTGGAGGAATGTCTGTTCATCTCTTCTGCTAATTTTTTTTTTTTTTTTATAAATTTTTTTTTTTTCAACGTTTTTAATTTATTTTTGGGACAGAGAGAGACAGAGCATGAACGGGGGAGGGGCAGAGAGAGAGGGAGACACAGAATCGGAAACAGGCTCCAGGCTCCGAGCCATCAGCCCAGAGCCTGACGCGGGGCTCGAACTCACGGACCGCGAGATCGTGACCTGGCTGAAGTCGGACGCTTAACTGACTGCGCCACCCAGGCGCCCCTCTTCTGCTAATTTTTAATTTTGATTATTTGTTTTTGGGATGTTGATTTGCATAAGTTCTTTATATATTTTGGATACTAACCTTTTATCAGATATATCATTTGCAAATAACTTCTCTCATTTCAAGGGTGGAAACTTAAATTTTTAATTGTTTCTTTTTGTATGAATAAACTTTTTATTTTGATATAGGCTCAATAGACTATTGCTGTTTTTGTTTCCATTGCCTCAGGACATACAGAAATAATTTGCTATGGCTGATTTCAAAGACATCTAAACCTACCCTAAACCTACTTTGTTGAGGGTTTTTATCATAAATGATGTTATACTTTCTCAAATACCTTTTCTGTATATGCTGTCCTCCAGGATTTTTATGTTTTCAGTTTTTACATTTGGGTCTTTAATATATTTTATGTTTTGGGTATAGTGTAATAAATTGGTCCAGTTTCTTTCTTTTGCGTGTAGCTGAGAAGTTTTTCCAACACCATTTGTTTAAGAGTCTGTGTTATTTCTCATTGGATATTCTTTCCTGCTTTGACAAAGATTATATGACCATATAATTGTGGGTTTATGTCTGGGTTTTCTGTTCTGTTACCTTGATCTACATGTCTATTTTTGTGTCAGTACCACACTGTTTTGATTACTACATCTTTGTAATATAACTTGAAGTCTGGAATTGTGATACCGACAGCTTTGCTTTTATTTTTCAAAACTGTTTGACTCTTGAGGGTCTTTTGTGATTCCAGACAAATTTTAAGATTGCTTGTTCTAACTCTGTGAAACATACTGATATTTTGATAGGGATTGCATTAAAATGCATAGATTGCTTGGGGAAGTCTAGACATTTTAACAGTACTTATTCTTTTAATCCATGAGCATGGAATGTCATTCCATTTCTATGTACTCTTCAATTTATTTCATCAGTGTTTTATAGTTTTCAGAGTACAAATCTTTTACCTCTTTGATGAAGTTTATTTCTAGATATCTTATTATTTTTGGTGTAGTTTTAATGGTACTTTTTTTCAATTTTTCTTTTTGCTGTTTCATTATTAGTGTATAGAAATGCAACAAATTTTTGCATGTTGATTTAGTATCCTTCAAATGAACTGAATTCATTCATCAGTTCCAGTAGTTTTTTGGTGGAATCTTTAAGTTTTTCTATATAGAGCATCATGTCACCTGAAAATAAGGAGTTTTACTTCTTTTGTTTTTACCAATTTGTATGCATTTTATTGTTTTGTTGTTATCTAATTGCTGTGGCTAAAACTCCCAGTAGTCTTTTAAATAAAAGTGGTGAGAATGGACATCTTTGTCTTGTTCCTAGCCTTAGGGGAAAAGCTCTCAGATTTTTTTTTTTTACTATTGAGAATGATGTTCACTGTAGATTTTTTTTTATACATTGCCTTTATTATGTTGAGGTACGTTCTCTCTACTTTTCTGACAGCTTTTATCATGAAAGGATGTTATACTTTGTCAAATAAGTTTTCTATGTCTATTGAAATGATCATTTAATTTTTATTGTTTCTCTTATTTTTGTGATTCCTAACATTGAATGGTTTGCAAATATTGAACTACTCTTTCACACAAGCAATAAATCCTATTTGATGACAGTGGATGATTTTTTTAATGTATTGTTGGAATCTCCTGGCCAACTATTGAACATAGTCTCTAAATCTGCATAACCAGGAAGCCCAAAGAGTGACTTTGTGTAGCTTTTGAGTACTGTTAACTGTCTTGCCCACCCATGAGCCCAACCAAGAGCCATGCCTGATTAATGAACACAGTCTTCAATATCACCCACAAAAAAGTGACTAGAGCCCAGCTAATATCCCCACTTGACTATAAAACCAAATAATCCTGCCCAACCAAGAAGCCTACCCAGTGGCCACCCTCCAGTGTTGAGTTCAGCCAGCAGACCCACTCAACATCAGAGCCCAGCCATTGGTCGCTTGCCTCCACAATTGGCCTCACCTAACTACAGACATTGATGATAAACACTGACAGCCTGTGGATGTTACCAGCTGACCCTTTCAGTGTCTCAAGCAAAGCTCACTTGTGAAGGTTATTTCCTTGATGCAGTTAACCTGTAAGTTCTGGAAGAGGAGACTGCTTACTCAAATGTGCAAATACCAATGCAAGGATACAGGGATCATGAAGAATCAAGTAAAACTGGAATGACAAAAGGAAACTAATAAAGCTATAAATGAGCCTCTAAAAATGGAGATATAAACACTGTGTAACAAATAACTCAGAATAATCCTCTTAAAGAAGTCCACCGAATGCAAAAGTACACAGATAACTAAATAAATCTAGAAAAATAATGCATTGACAAAATAATAAGTTAAATAAATAAAAGCAAACAGCAACAAACAGAAATCATAGACTGAAAAATAAAGAGAATGGACTGAAGAATTCAACAGAGAGCTTAAGAACAGACTCAACTGAGCAGACATTAGAATCAATTAACTTGAAGGTGAGTCATTTGAAATTTTGCAGAAAGAGGAACCAAAACAAATGTGAAAAAGAAGACTAAAAACATCCTGTGAGGTTTGTGGGATATTATCAAGAGAAACAAAATACACATCATGGCATTACAAGGAGAGAAAATGAAAGGACATAGTGTTGATTTAAAGCAATAATGGCTGAGAAATTCCCAAACATGAAGAGACAAATGAACATCCAAATTCATGAGGCTCAAAAAATTGCAAATAAGAAAAATTGGAAAAGGGTTACACTGAGATACATTACAATTAAGTGATCAAATGTCAAAAACAAAAAAAACTTTGAAAGCAGCAAGAGTCACCTGTCAATTGTCACATACAAAGGAGCCCCATAAGACTATTAGTGTATTTCTCAGAAGAAACTTTGTAGGCCTGGAGGGTAGGATGACATATTCAAAATATTAAAATAAAAAAAAAACTGTCAACCAAGAATATTATACATGGCAATGATGTCTTTCAGAAATGAAGGAGGGTTGCCTGGGTGGCTCAGTCGGTTCAGTGTCTGACTTCACCTCAGGTCATGGTCTTGCAGTTTATGAGTTCAAGCCCTACGTCAGGCTCTGTGATAACAAACAGCTCAGAGCCTGGAGACTGCTTTGGATTCTGTGTGTGTCTCTCTCTCCCCCTCCCCTGCTCATGCTCTGCCTCTCTCTGTCTCTCAAAAAAAATAAATAAATATTAAAAAATTTAAAAAAAATAAAAAAGAAATGAAGGAGAGATAGGCTTTCCCAAACAAAAAATAAACAAACAACTGAGGGAGTACAACACCAGTAGGCTTTCCTTACAAGAAGTGATAAAGGGTGCCCTTCAAGCCGAAATGGAAAGATGCTAATTCACATGTAAAACCATATGAATCAGTATAAAACTTACTGATTAAAGTAAACATATGGTCAAAGCCAGAATCTCTAATATTGTAATGGTGGTGTGTAAATTGCTTACAACCTCAGTTTAATAGTTTTTAAAAAGGATATATAAAGTAGGGGTGCCTGGATAGCTCAATTGGTTAAGTGTCCAACTTTGGATCAGATCATGATCTTGCAGTTCATGAGTTCAAGCTCCATGTCACTCTCTGGGCTGACAGCTCGGAGCCTGGATCCTACTTTGAATTCTGTGTCTCCTTCTCTCTCCGTGCCCCTTTTCCACTCACACTCTGTGTCTCTCTCCTTCTCTCTCCCTCAAAAATAAATAAACATTAAGAAAAGTATATATAAAGTAATTATAACTATAGTAATTTTTATTTGATACATGTTATTAAAAATGTACATTGTATGGGGCACCTGGGTGGCTCAGTGAGTTCAGTGTTTGACTTTGGCTCAGGTCACCATCTCATGATTCATGGGTTCAAGTCCCACATCAGGCTTCACACTTGGAGGCTGCTTTGGATTCTCTCTCTTATTCTGTCTCTGCACCTCCCCTGCTCTTATTCTCCCTCTTTAAAAATAAATAAGTAAACTCAAAAAATGTATATTGTAACATCAAAAATTTAAAGGTAAGAGGAAAAAAGTAAAAATATAGCTCTGTTTAAGCTATTGAAGTTAAGTTGTGACAAAAAATTTTGTTAAGGTGTTAAAGTATACCACTACAAAAAGTAATCAAATTAAATTGGGAGACAACATGACAGGAACCAAGGAACAAAAGATCTACAACAGTCATAAATATAATTAATAATATGGTACTAGTCTTTAACTACCATAAATAATTACTTTAAATGTAAATGGATTAAATTCTCTAGTCCAAAGACATCCAATGACTGGACTGATTAAAAACAAAAAAGATCCAATGATGTGCTGCCTAAGAGAGACTCATTTTACGTTTAAGGACACAGAAAGGTTGAAAATTAAAGGATGTAAAAAGATATTTTGAGTTAATGAATACCAAAATAAAAATCAGGGGTAGCTATACTTGTATCAGACAAAATGGACTTTAAGTGAAAACTGGTCAAAAGGACAAAAAGATATAGAATATATAATGTGTATGTATATATAATGATATAAGGGTCAATTGATCAAGGTGATATAACAAATATAAATATTTATTCACCAATCATCAGAGCACATAATACATGAGGTAAATGCAAATAAAACTAAAAGGAAAACTAAACAACGATACAGTAACACTTGGGGACTATAATTTTTTACTATAAGCAATGGACAGATCATCCAAAGAAAAAATCAATAAAAAGCAGTGGATATCAAAAACTTTATTGACCAAATGGGTTCACAGACATATACAGGACATTCCATTAAGCAGCAGTAGAATATACATTCTCAGATGCACACACATAAGTTTTTACAAGTTTTACTTATTTTTGAGAGAGAGAGAGAGAGACAGAGAGAGAGACAGAGAGAGAGAGAATGAGCAGGGGAGGGGTGGAGAGAGAGGGAAAGAGGGAAAATACCAAGCAAACTCTACACGGTCAGCACAGAGCCTGATGTGGTACTCGAACTCACAATTGTGAGATCATGACTTCAGCTGAAATCGAGAGTCAGATGGTTAACTGACTGATCCACCCAGGCACCCATACACACAGACATGTTTTAACGAAAAGTTAAGTATTAGCCATCAAAACAAGTCCAAAAATTTCAAGAAGTTAGAAATTATTTATTTCTGACAACTATTATTTGAAAGTAGAAATCAATAACAGGAGGAAAACTGGAAAATACACAAATATATGGAAATAAAACCATGCACTACTGAACAGGCAAGTATCACACACACAAAAGATATATATCAAAAGTGATACTCAGGAAATATAGCAGAGTAGGAGGATTCTGAGCTCAACTTGTCCCACAGACACAATGATGTAACAACTACATCTATGTGACTAACTCTGAAAATGACCTGAAGACTGGCAGAACAAATTTTCCATAGTTAATTATAGACAGAAAGCAATATAAAAAGTGGTAGAAGGGAAGAAAGCAATATCAAAAAGGGTAGAAGGGACAGAGATGTGGTTGAGAACCAAACCTCCAGTAAAATTAAGTGTAAACAAAAAGGGTATAACAAACAAAAAGCAAGAGGATCAGACCCCACAGCAGGCACCCCTGACTCTAGGGAGTTGTACTGAGAAGACAAGTTCTCATAACATCTGGCTTTGAAAAACCAATGGAGCTTTAAAAATCAGCTGACTTAACTCCAGGAGAGCCAGAGGGTGATAGGAACCTGAGTCCCCACCCTTATAGAGACATATTACAAAACAAGCCTAAGACACAGCACAGGAAAAGCACTTGGAAAGGAAAGGAAAAGAAAAAAAAAAGCTGTGGTGTAATACACAAGAGTTATATTAGTACTAATCTTAGAACATGCTATGGAGAGGCAGGGATCTTTAGGAGATCTCCCTGGGAACAAAAGTTCTGTTAGTTTCCAAGAGCTGGTGGTTGCCATTTCTCTTCCCCTCATCCAACCTAGATAGTTGGATATTTATAGGAGCTAACACTATATGCTCTGTCCCAGAATTCCCTTGTGTACTTGCCTCACCCAATTCACCTGCTTCAGCAAACACCCTTTCAAAGCAGTCTCTGACCCACCACACCTAGCAGGCAGTCTTCTGCCATTTGGCATACCTAGAGCTATGGAAGAGAAGATAATTGTAGACACATAAATTTACTTTCAACCCTACCTACAAATCAGAATGTGGTAGCTACAGACAGCCCACTCAAAAGAACTGAGAACAAACTCTGCCTGGTGTCCCCACAACAGGCAAAGCAGGTCACTACATCTGCTGGGATGAAGGCAACCAAATCTCAGACACAACAGGAAGGCACACACAATCCATACAAAGGACACCCATGGAGTGTCTGGTCCTATTGACCAAGGGAAATTGTTCTACAGGGCACCATAAGAACTCATCTACACAAGGCCACAATTTTTAAGACCAAAAGACATAGTTGACCTAAGTAAGACATACAAAGATAAATATAAAAATATGAAAATAAAGATGATTATGTCCCAAATGAAAGAACAAGACAAAAATCACAGAAAAACAGCTAAATACAAGAGATACGTAAATGGAAGAGAGATACATAATGTGACTGATAAGGACATAAAGTAATTGTCATAAAGATACTCACTGGGCTTGTGAAATAAGTGGAAGAACTCAGTGAGAATTTCAAAAAAAAAAAAGGACATATAAAACATAACCAGTCAGAGAGGAATAATTTAATAACTGAAGATTTAAAAATCCACAAAAAGGAGGGGCGCCTGGGTTGCTCAGGCAGTTGAGCGTCCAACTTCAGCTCAGGTCATGGTCTCACAGTCTGTGAGTTTGAGCCCTGCATCGGGTTCTGTGCTGACAGCTCGGAGCCTGGATCCTGCTTCAGATTCTGTGTCTCCCTCTCTCTCTGCCCTTCCTCTGCTCATGCTCTGTCTCTCTCTGTCTCAAAAAATAAATAAAAACATTAAAAAAATTAAAAATCCACAAAAAGGAATCAACACCACATTAGAAGTTGTGGAACCAATCAATGATTAGGAAGACAAGGTAATGGAAAACAACCATGATGCACAGTAAAATGGAAAAAAAAGTAATTTAGAAAATGAGAATAGGTTGAAACTCTGTGAAATCATTAACACTGATAATATTCAAAGGGAAAAGAGATAGTGGGGTAGGAAATTTATGTGAAGAAATAATAGCTGAGAACTTCCAAAATCTGTGGTAGGAAACACAATTCTGATTGAAGAGGCACAGAGAGCCCCTAACAACTCAACCAAAAGAGATTCACATCAACACATTGTAAGTAAAATGGGAAAAAAAAGTAATGATAAAAACAGAAATACAAACAACTGTAATAGAATATTATGAAAATCAAAATGTCACCAAACGTGGACAAATTTAGAAGAAATGGATAAATTTCTAAAATCATACAACCTATCAAAACTTAAGCAAGAAGAAATGGAACATTTGAACATAGCATTTACCAGAAATGAAATTGAATCAGTAATCAAAAACTTCTGATAAACAAAAGTCCAAGACAAGATGGGTTCACAGGTAAATTTTACCAATTTAAAGAAGAGTTAATACCTGTACTTCTCAAATTTTCCCAAAAAATAGAAGAGGAAGGAAAACTTCCAAATTCAATGTATGTGGGGGATAAGCTTAAGAATCACCCAGGCTTATACCAATGGCTTAACAAGACACAAAGAAATACAAAGTCAATAAAATGCTCACACCCGAGTTTGGGTAAACCAGTTTGGCACTCCAAGAATAGGGGGGTGCAAAGATACCCCAATAATAGGGAGGCACAAAGGTGCCAGGAATAGGGAGGTGCAAGGCTCCCCAAAATAGGGAGAGGGTGCTGAACCCCCAAAAATATATGGAGAGAGGCAAAGGTCTGAAATAGAATCGGTGCAAAGGTTCCAAATACATAAGAATAACAAGATTAGATATTAAGGGTGAAGGCACCCTAAGTTTAGTACTATAGCAGAAAGTTGCTTTAGGAGAATAGGGCCAGGTCAGGTAAACTGGTGAATTGGACTTTGGACTCCTGTGCTGCAGGCAAGGCAGCCCAGAGCTGAGATGGTTAACAAAAGAAAAGGTGTCTTGTTAACCCTGAGGTTATTCCCCCTATCTGTCTCATCCCCTAGGCTGGCAAAGATAAACAGGCATGGCGCCTCCTGTCTGCTGTTAACAACAGCACACATCTGCCCATCTGCCCAGCGCCTGTATTATGTTTTATATTGGCCCAAACCCCAAACACTGTATATCTTCAAAATCCCCTTTTCCTCTTCACGTCCCCACGTTAATGTTCCTAGATTCTTTGTCTCTTTGTACATGCCCATCACATTTGCAAGCCTTCTGATCTGAATAAATATGGGGCAAGGACCCTTATTCAGGGCTCTTGTCTTTTTCCCGGACATTAGCCATCTCTCGTTTTAATCCTGCATCTGCTCTTCTGCTAGACAAAAGAGAACTTTAGACTTAGAGTCTATGACAATTGTATAAGGCCAGTATCACCCTGACACCAAAACAAGGTAAAGACCCACAAAAAAAGAGAACTATAGACCCAATAACTCTCATGAATATATATGTGAAAAACCTCAACAAAATATTAGCTAACTGAATTCAACAATACATTAAAATAAATCATTCTCCACAATAAGTGGGATTTATTCCTTAGTTTCAAGTGTGGTTCAATATTTACAATCAAAGTGATACATCACTCAATAAAAGAATATAAGAACATGATAATTTCAATAGATGAAAAAAAAACTGACAAAATTCATGATAAAAACTTCAACAAAGTAGGTTTAGAGAGAATATACCTCAACATAATAAAAGCCATATATGAAAAATCCGCAGCCAACATCATTCTTAATGGGGAAAAACAGAACTTTCCCCCTAAGTTCAGAGAGAAGACAAGGATGTCCACTGTCACCACGTTTATTCACCATAGTACCAGAAATCCTAGCCACAGCAATCAGAAAACAAAAATAAATAAAAGATATCCAAATCAATAAGGAGGAAGTAAAACTTTAACTATTTACAGATGACATAATACGATATAAAGAAAACCTGAACAATTCCACAAAAAAAAAAACTGCTAGAACTGGTAAACAAATTCAGTAAAGCTACAGTATACAAAATCAATGTAGAGAAATATCTTCCATTTTTATATATTAATAATGTAAACATCAGACGGAGAAATTAAGAAAACAAACCATTTACAATTGCACCCAAAATAATAAGATACCTAAAAGTAAACCTAACCACAGAGGTGAAAGGCTTGCACTCAGAAAACTATAAAATACTGATGAAGAAAATTAAAGACAACACTAAGAAATGAAAAAAAAAACGCATCCCATGTTTATGGGTTGGAAGAAAAAAATATTGTTAAAATGTTTATACTACCCAAAGCAGCTGCACATTTAATGCAATCTCTATCAAAACCCCAACAGCATTTTTCACAGAACAAGAGCAAGCATTCCCAAAATTTGTATTGAACCACAAAAGACCATGAATAGCGAAAGCAATTTTGAAAAAGAAAAATGTATCTGGAGACTTCACAATTCTGGACTCCACGTTATATTACAAAGCTATAGCAATCAAGTAAGTATTAAAATGGCATAAAAGTAGATGCATATATCAATAGAACAGAGTAGAAAGTCCAGAAATAGACCCATGCAAATATGATCAATTACTTTATAACAAAGGAGCCAAGAATATACAATGAGGTAAGGACAGTCCCTTCAATAAATGGTGTTGTAAAAACTGGATAGCTACATGAAAAATAAATAAATAAAACTGGACCACTATCCTATATCATATACAAAAACAAAACCCCTCAAAATGGACTATAGACTTGAACATTAAGTCCTGAAACCATAAAACTCCTAGAAAAAAAATTGTACGCTCCTAGACTTTGATCTTGGTAATGATTTGTTTGCATTTGATACCAAAGGTAAAGAAAATAAAAAATAAAAATGTGGAACTATGCCAGTGTGCCAGTTCCACCCAAGTGGGCTTATCTATTTTCAGTCTTGGAATTAATCATATCTGCCTCATGATGTTGCAAATAACGTTATTCATCAGCTTTCATCTTCTTTGTGCTGGTCAGAGTTCTGGGTTGCAAGCAACATAAACTTTCTGTAGTTAACATAATAAGAAAGATGATTTATTTACAGAATATTGGATGGCTCAAAGAGTTGAAAATATTCACTTTATGATCCTCTAAACTTGGGTGTTATTTTTATTGCCACGTGTGGAGTAAATTTTTAATTATTCTCTTATTCTTTGCTATCATTCCATTTTTATAGTCTTATGTAGTAAAATCAATTGGACAAGTCTTCTTACCTTCTGCCAACACTCACACAATGATGGATTCCCTAAACATATGAAGGGAGTTTTTAGAATAAGCAGCTAAGAAAATAAATAAATAAGTAAAATAAAGACAAATATCCATATACACTTCCTAATGTTTTACCTAACTCTCAATATCCTCATGATTCTTTTTTTTTTCTTTTTTTTCTTTTTTCTTTTCTTTTTTTTTTTACAATGGCCCTCCTATACTAGTGCCATATATTTCAAATGTATTCCGCCTTCTTTTCATTTGAATTCTGTTTTTTTTTAATTTTTAATTAATAAGATCTGAATGATCTGTAAACCACTTATACAAACCAAATTAAATATTGTTTGGGTAAGAACAGTGTATGATACACATTTGTCTACAAAAGAAGTGGGATTTGTTTTTATTAAAACAATATGCTTATTGCAAATAAAATTTATCAAAAATGATTTTATTATTTTATAACTTACTTAATATAATAAAATACAAATATTAGAAAACAATCTAGTGGGCATTTTATATTCTTCTGCATCATAAATTGACAAATGTTGAGAAAACAAAAAGCTTGTTATCTACTATCTATCCACATCTGTAAATATTGCAGAGGAGATTTGTGTCAACAACAATGCTACATATTGTTCTGTCTTCTAATATTTAAATTATACTTCTCAAAATATATTGCATCAAACTTGAAGAAGTATAGAAGGGCAAAGATCTTTGACAGTGTAACATTAAAATTTGTATTCCTTCAGGCCACTAACCTCTGCTGTCAGATCACTAATTCAAAGTGCAGAACTAATGACTGTTACCAGCTGAAAGCATGATGTGACTCAAAATTCCGATGGCATTTTTTTACAATAATAGAAAAAAATTTTTTTCTATAATTTCTAATTTTTTTTATAGAATCACTAAAGACCTTAAATGTCCAAAGCAATTTTGACAAAGAACACAGCTGGATATATCACACATTTTGATTTCAAACTATATTACAAAACTATAGTAGTCAAGATAGTACAGTGTTGGTACAAAAGAAGGCACATGAACCAATGAAATAGAATAAGGAGTCCAGAAGTAATTCCATGTATATATGATCAGCTAATATTTGACAAAATTTTCAAGAATGTACAATGGAGAAAGGATACAATATACAAACAAGCAAGCAAATGCTCAATCAAAAAATGAGCAAAGGACCTGAATAGACATTTCCCTAAAGAAAACATACAAATGGCCAACAGGTACAATAAAAGGTGCTTTAATGGCAGTAATCATCAGGGAAATGCAAATGAAATTGACAAACATGGAATGGAATATCACTTGGCAATCAAAAAGAATGAAATCTTGCCATTTGCAACAATGTGAATGGAACTAGAGTGTATTATCAAAAGTTAAACAAGTTAGTCTGAGAAAGACAAATATATGATTTTATTCATATGTGGAATCTAAGAAATACACCAGACGAATAAACGGTAAGGGAAAGAAAAATAAGATAAAAACAGTGATGGAGCCAAACCATAAGAGACTCTTAAATACAGAAAACAAACAAGATAAAAACAGTGAGGAAGGCAAACCATAAGAGACCTTTAAATACAGAGAACAAAATTAAAGTTGATGTGGGGAAGTGTGTGTGGGTTGGTCTAAATGACTGATGGGCATTAAGGAGCATATTTGTTAGGATGGGCTGAGTGTTATATTTAAGTGATGAATCACTAAATTCTACTCCTGAACCAATACTACACTATACGTTCAATAACTTGAATTTAAATACATTAAAAAAAACCTAAAAATATGAAATAAGACTAAATTAAATTAAACAATGAGATATCATTTCACACCTGTTGGGATTGTCATTCTCAAAAAGACCAGAAAAAAGAAGTGGTGGCAGGGATGTAGAGAAAAGGCAAGTCTTGTGTATTGATAGTGGGAATAGAAATGGGTACAGCGATTATGGCAAACAGTAATGTGGTTCCTAAAAAAAAATAGAGTTACTATATGATTCAACAACCCCACTCTGGTTATATAACCAACATATATGGAATTAATATCTCAAAGAAATATCTGCACCTCCATGTTCATTTCAGCATTACTCACAATAGCCAAGATGTGGAAAGAAACTGTTCATTGATGGATGAATATGGATAATGAAAATGTTGTGTGTGTGTGTATATATAACTAATCCATGAAAAATAAGGAAATCCTGCGATTTACAGCAACATTCGTAAACCTGAAGGGCATCATGCTAAGTGGAATAAGCCATACAGAGAAAAGAAAATACTGTGTAGTATCACTTTTATGTGGAATCTGAAAAAAAAAAAAAGCCTATCTCGTGGGAACATAGAATAGAATGGTGATGGTTGCCAGGGGCTGGGAGATGTGGGAAATAGTTAAAGGGTATAAATTTTTAGTTATGAGTAAACTCTGAGTATCTAATACCTAGCATGATGACTACAGTTAATTATACAGTATTGCATACTTGAAACTTGTTGCAAGTGGATTATAAGCATTCTCACCACAAAAAGAGAAAAATTAATTAAACTATGTGAAGCGATGGACATGTTAATTAATTTGATCATAGTAATCATTTGACTGATTTATGCCAAATTGGCATGTTGTGTAGTTCAAATATATACAACTTTGTGTGTCAATTATTCCTTAATAAAGCTGGAAAAAATATTTTCCATTTTAAAAGGTTAAAACTTGATGTAATGATGATTTAACATAAATGGATGGAGCATTAAAAATGACAGGCAAGTGCACTGAAAATTTTGGTTATTTCCTACCTTCTCACTCTCTGCCCACTGACACCCATCCCTGCTAAATCCTGTAGTAAGTGCTAAGTATCTTAGTATGAATCTAATAGCTGATGTTGAGCTACAATGACATGAAGTTTTGAGGGTGATAATGTGGAACTGAGGCTGATAATCATAAACAAGTAAGGCCAGGCCCACTGAATTAATTGGGGTGCAAGTCAGGTGGAAATTTTGAGGAATTTTGGTCCCAAGACAATTTGTAAGATTCTTGGAGAGATCCTACACATCTGCTCTATAGCAGTCCATGAGGTATTTTTGGATTTTTCTGTATGCAGTACTTTGATCCCTACCAGGAGAATTTCAATAAAGCAGACAGGGTTGCCACAACCTCCACTGACCTCTGCTCTATGGAATATACCAGGCCTACTATAGGCTGTTATTTAGTTGAGAGGTACACTTAAGATGTCTGATTTCATGGAGCCAAGAGATAAGGGCTCCTTTGGGAAGTGAGTGGGACTCATGAAGGAACCTCAGGCAGGAGCTAATCATTTCTGGAGCAAAAGTAATGCCCAGTGTTTATGCACTTTCAGTGACATGAAATGCCCAACTCCATCCTTGGAAGAGGCCTTTCCTGCCAACACCAGACTTTACCTATCTTTCTATTCCATACCACAAAGAATCTGTACCATTTCACTTATCACTAAATCTACAGTATTGTGTTCTATTTATAAATTGTGTCTAATTATGGCATATGGTATAGGATACTGGTCAATAAAGTAAGAGTTATATTCAGGCACACCTGTAATGAATTATTACCCCACACTAGTAGTCTCAATTATGGTTTCTTTAGGCTGTAAGTAAGAGAAAATCCATCTATAGTACCTTAAACAAATATATATATATATATATATATATATATATATATATATATATTTACATAACAAGAAATATAAAGTGGTTGCTAGTGATTTAGTAACCCAGTGACATTAGGGTGAAGTCATTGAGATACTCTTGAGCTATTTTCTCACATCACAAAATAGTTACTGTTATTCCAGCAATCATAACTGTATTTAAGGAAGGAAGAAGAAGGAAGAGACAGTGTTTTTCCATGTTTGCATTTTTTTAAGTTTTTTTTTTAAATTTATTTTCAGAGAGAGAGAGAGAGAATGCAGGCACAAGCAGGGGATAGGCAGAGATGACCAACAGACACATGAAAAGATGCTCAATGTCACTCATCATCAGGGGAATACAAATCAAAACCACATTAAAAAAAAACACATTGAGATACCACCTCACGCCAGTAAGTGTGGCTAAAATAAACAACTCAGGAAATTACAGACGCTGGTGAGGACATGTAGAAACAGAAACCTTTTTACACTGTTGGTGGGAATGCAAACTGGTGCAGCCACTCTGGAAAACAGTGTGGAGTTTCCTCAAAAAATTAAAAATTGAACTACCCTATGACCCAGCAATAGCACTACTAGCAATTTATCCAAGGGATACAGGAGTGCTGATTCATAGCAACACATGTACGCCAATGTTTATAGCAATACTTTCAACAGTAGCCAAATTATGGAAAAAGCCTAAATGTCCATCAACTGATGAATGTATAAAGAAGATGTGGTTTATATATACAATGGAATACTACTTGGCAATGAGAAAGAATGAAATCATGCCATTTGCAGCAACGTAGATGGAACTGGAAGGTATTATCCTGGGTGAGGTAAGTCAGTCAGAGAAGGACATATATCAGTCAGAGAAGGTTCATTACTTACATATAGCACCCAGTACTCATCCCAACAAGTGCCCATCACCCATTTCCCTCTCTCCCCCACCCCCATCCACCTTCAGTTTGTTCTATGTATTTAAAAGTCTCTTACGGTTTGTCTCCCTCCCTCTCTGTAACTATTTTTTCCCCTTCCCTTCCCCCATGGTCTTCTGTTAAATTTCTCAAGATCCACTCTGTGAATTCCCCAGTTTCAGTAGATAGGACTTCTACTACCCTTATGTGTCCAGTATGCTAGGTTAAGGCCCGTTTATCCCTACCTGCTTTCAGAATTCTCTCTTTATCTTTGTATTTTGCCAGTTTCACTATGATATGTTGGGCAGAAGTATTTTGCCAGTTTCACTATGATATGTTCAGCAGAAGATCAATTCAAGTTATGTCTGAAGGGAGTTCTCTGTGCCTCTTGGATTTCACTGTTTGTTTCCTTCCCCAGATTGAGAAAGTTCTCAGCTATGTTTTGTTCAAGTACACTTGCGGCCCTTTTTCTTTCTCTTCTTCTTCTGGAACTCCTATGATATGGATATTGTTCTGTTTAATTCAATCACTTAGTTCTCTAATTCTCCCCTCATGGTCCAGAATTTTTTTTTATCTTTTTCTCAGCTTTATCTTTTTCCATAATTTCATATTCTTTTTCACTTAATATGCCCTCTGCCTCTTCAATCCTTGCTGTCACCGCCTCTAGTTTATTTTTCACCTCATTTACAGCATTTTTAAATTCATTATGACTATTTTTTAGTTCCTTGATCTCTGCAACAATAGATTCTCTGCTGTCTTCTATGCTGATTTCAATCCCAGAAATTAATCTTATGACTTTTAGTCTAAATTATTGTTCAGTTATACTGTTTATATTTGTTTTGATCACTTCTTTAGTTGCCATTTCTTCCTGGAATTTCTTTTGATGAGAATTCTTCCATTTCATCATTGTCGCTAGTTTTCTGTCCCTTATGTGTTTTAAAAGCTTGTTATGTGGCCTGCACCTGTGAGCACTACTATATAAAAGAGGGATAATACACTGTCCAGGGCCTGGTCCTTCAGGCGGTGTTTTGGAGAGTGTTACTTGCTCTCTGTTGTTATGACTTTGGTTATTTTATCTCCCTACTCTTAGTGATGTTTTGGACCCTCCACTAGATGTTCTTTGATTTGTTCATTGAAGTAGTCCTGGAAAGGAAAACAAACAAGCAAACAAACAAACAAACAAAAAACCACAAAACCAAACAGAAAACAATAACAAACACACAAGGAGGAAAAAAAAGACAAAAAACCATAAACACCAGCTACAAGTAAACAACAGGGAGGAGGTGGTGTTGATGATGGAAGAGGCCTTATCCCATAAAAAGAGATAAATGACAGAGGTGGGGAAAAAGAAAAGAAAAGAAAAATTGACCAGAAAGAGAAACTATACGACTTACTCCAAAGAGAGAGAAAAGAAATTAAAGAAGGAGGCAGGGAAAAGAAAAGAAAAGAAAATTGATCAGATAGAGAAACTATATGGCTTAATCCAGAGAGAGAGAAGGGAGAATAAAGAAGTTGTAGAACATTTATCAAGAGAATAGATTAAATATGTCTGCTTAAACAAACCAACAACCAGAGTAATCAGACTAGAGGAGGGAAGAGATAAGGAGAAAAAAAAGGAAGAATATATCTATATAATTAGAATTGTCAGAGAATTAAATCAAGAAATACAACAGCACTGGTCTGGAGGATGGGCTGTCTGGTTAGTCAAAGTCAATCCTGCTCTTGTAGACATGCAGTTAACCATTGTGGAGGGGTGTGGTTTGTTGTAGGCGGGTCTTGCATCCACTGTGGGCCCACTGCCCATTCCCTGAAGCCCCACCTTGTTGGTGATGGAGAGAAAAATGGCGACTCCCTAGTTTCTCCTTCATGGACCGGATGTCCCAAACCACTCTGTTCAAGCCATCCTCACTGTGTTGAGGGTGCAAATTAAGCAGTTTGCCCTGCTCCTTTGACTCCCATGCCTCCCTGGCACTTGGTTGGGGTTTAAACCCCTTTGTCTTAAAGATTCCCACTCCGTGCTTCCCAGTTCCGGGGAAGAGCTGCCCCACCGCCTCACAATGCTGTGTGTGCAGTTTGTCCCTGCTCTGCCAACTCCCGCACCTCCCTGGTGTTTAGCTGGGACTTAAACCCAGAAGTCTTTAAGGTTCCCACTCCATCTTTCCTGGTTTCTGGGAAGTGCTGCTTCTTTGAGCGGACATTCTTCCCACAGCAGTTCAGGTAGGGGATCAATTTCTGCCACTACAGACTGTGCCTCTGAACTAGTTACTGAGTCCAGGGCTGGCTCCCCTCCTCTCCAGGTGCAGGAATAGGGCAGCTGACCCCAGTCTGGAGAAAGCCCCACTATTAGAGATTGGATCTTTTCCCATCCCAGTCCATGGTTTTTCTCCTGTCAAGATATAGTCCTATGTTTCCCCAGCCTGTCTTTCTTTTCCCTTTGTTCTCTCCACAGAAAGGGATCCCTCCCCACCATTCATTTTATGTCTCTCCATTAACAATCACACACCTATGACCTGTCAGGTTGTTCCAGTGGGTCTCTGGAAGCATCTCTGTCACTTTTCCACCCAGACTCTTGGAGTTCAAAGTCCTTTGGCCTCAACCCTGCTTTGTTTGAGAGAGGAGGAAACTTCGGATTGTTAGATCCGGGCCAATCATTAGATCTTCTTGTTTCATTGTCCCCTTAATTATAATATAGTGCCCTTCCTTCATGTTGGCAGTGTGGAGCCTGCTCAGAAATCTCTCTCTCCCTCAGCAACTTCCCCCTCTCAAAATAAATAAATAAATAAATAAATTATATATATATACATATATATATGTATATATATATACATGTATATATATATCTTTAAAAAATTAAAAATATATATAGTGCCCTTTTTCATCTCTTGTTACAGTCTAGTGTATTTGACACAGGTATTGCTAGTCTGGCTTTCTTTTGACATCCATTTGCATGGTAAATATTTCTCAGTCCCCTCACTTTCATTCTGCAGGTGTCTGTATATCTGAAATGAGTCTCTTGTACATAGCTATAGATGGCTCTTGTTTTATATTTTATCCATTCTGACACCTATGTCTTTTGATTAGAGCATTTTGTCCTTTTACATCAGAGTAATTATTGACAGATATGTATTTAGTGCCATTTTATTACTTTTTTTATCACTGTTTCCAGAGATTTTCTCTGTTACTTTCTAAGAAAGGGAAATGGTGACTACTTGCTCCTTTGCTACTGGACAGCTTTTCTTGTGATCCCTGCCTCTCTGGGACATCCTCTGAGATAAGTAAACAACTCTCCCTCCTATATGCCCCAGGCATTTCTGAAACTGCTGCTTCCAGGTTGTAAATCCAAGAGGTTTTTTTGTCCTTTTATCTATTTAAGGGTGGGGACTTAGCTTCCTAAAGTCCTCTGAACTCGCCCAAAGCTGATCCTACCGAGTTTTAAAATTCCAGGTTTTAAGTTCTGCTGGTTGTAAGAACTTGTGAAATCCAGCCCTTCTCATTTTCAGAGCCAAATGTTATAAGGATTTATCTTCTCCATGCAGGGTCCCCAGTGTGATAATTTGTTTCTCGCTATTTTACTTGCCCTTGGCTCCTTCCTGACTAGCTGTCACCTTAGGACCCCACAGAACCCATATGTTTCTTCCAAAGACAGATAACAGGTGTCCCTGAGTCCTTAGTGAGTCTTATATTCTTTTATTGTACCTCATTCTCTTTTTATCTATACATACACTCTGTGTAGGTGATCTTATCCAAACTCTGGGCTTTAGTAATAATGTATATGTTAAAAACTCCCAAAATTATAACTCTAGCCAAGTTATTCTTTATTAACAGCAGTCCTCTATATTCAACCATCTACTTGACTTCTCCACTGGATGTCACAGAAGCATCTCGATCTCCGTATTGCTCAACATGCTCTTGCTCTTCAAAACTGTTTCTTTTCCAGAGTTTTTTTCAGTGAATGGATCCATCTATCCAGAGACCTTAAAGTCATTCTTGACATTTTTCTCTCCCTTACCCACATCCTGTCTATCACCACATCCTGCCAATGATACCTAACTCCTAAATATCTCAAGTATGTTGTTACTATTTTGAATAATATTATTTCCAATTACACTGGCACAACCTTAATCCCTTACTTGGATTACTAAAAGGACCTTCTATTAGTTGTTTCTGAATCCACACTTGACCTGTACTCCTTTAATGCAGCCGAAGTGGTCTTACCAAAACATGAATTTGATCATTTCACGCAACCTTATCTTTTCCTAAAAACGCGTTAATTTTTTTTTTCTCTTACTCTTAGAATGAAGACTAAAGTCTTTACCATGGACTACAGGTCCTGAATAGTCTGGCCCGGCCCATTTCTCCAGCTCTACTTTCACCATATTTTACTTCATTTATTTGACTCAAAACTCATTGTCTTTATTTCAGTTTCTTAAATGTTTATTTAATTTTGAAAGAGAGAGAGAGGCAGAAGGAAAGGGAAAGAGGATCTGAAGCAGGCTCTACACTGACAGCAGAGAGTGAAGCTTGAACTCACCAACTGTGAAATTATGACCTGCGCCAAAGTTCGATGCTTAACTGATTGAGCCACCCAGGTGCCCCTATTTAAGTTTCTTAAATCGGTTGCACTCTTTCCTACCACAAGGCCTCTGTGCATGCTTTTCTCCCTGGACCAACTCTCTCCCACACATATCTTTCTTACCTGGTTGACTTCTGCTCTTTCTTCAGATAATAATTTGTGCCACTCTCAGGGAAACATTCCCTGACATCCTTGACTAATTTAAGTCCCAACTTTTGTCCCCCAACAACTCCAGACACTATTCAGTGCTCATTAAGATAGGTGTACTCTTAATCTCCTTAACCTGTTTCACACATCCTGCCACCTACCTCCCCTCAAGGTATTCAAGACATCTCAGGCCAATTAACCTTAGCACCATTCCAGGTGGTTCTGTGTATCAAGGCAGTAGGACAAAGAAGATGCATAACTAATAAATCTCAGTCCTTTTGAAAGTTTACAGACTTGTAACTCTCCCCTATTGTGAATTAGCTGATTCTCTACATTTCTGGTAACAATTAGCTGATTCTCTACATTTAAGAATCTGGGTTTTTTTGTTTGTCTCTGTTTTTCTTTATTAATTTTTTTTGTTTCTTAAATTCCACATATGAATAAAAACATATAGTATTTATTTTTCTCTGAATGACTTCTTTCACATAGTATTATGCCCTTTAGATTCCATTCATATTGTTGTAAATGGCAATGTTTCATTTATTTTGTGGCTGACTGATATTCCATGGTATGTATATGTGTATGTATAGTTGCTATACATATTGTTTTCTTTACCTATTTATATTATTTATCTATTTATCTATTGATGGACACTTGGATTGTTTCCATAACTTGGCTATTATAAATAATGTTGCAATGAACATAAGGTTGCATATATCCCTTTGAATCAGTATTTTTGTATTTTTTGTGTAAACACCCAGTAGGGAATTTACTGGATCATGGGGTAGTCCTATTTTTAATTTTTTGAGAAACCTTCATATTGTCTTCCACAGTGGCTGCACCAATTTACATTCCTACCAACAGTGCAAAAGAGTTCCTTTTTCTCCACATCCTTGCAAACACTTATTGTTTCTTGTGTTGTTGATTTTAGCCATTCTTACCATTCTGACAGGTGTGAGGTGATATCTCATTATGGTTTTGATTTGTCTTTCTCTGACAATGAATGATATTGAGTATGTTTCCATGTGTCTTTTGGCCATCTGTATGTCTTCTTTGGGAAAATATGTGTTTATGTCTTTATCCATTTTTTAATGATTTTTTCCTGTTGAGTTGTATAAGTTTTTTTTTTTTGATTTTGGATACTAATCCTTCATCAGATATGTCATTTGCAATTATCTCCTCTAATTCTGTAGGTGGCCTTTTACTTTTGTTGATTGTCTCCTTTGCTATACAAAAGCTTTTAATTTGATGTAATCCTAATAGTTTATTTTTTTCGTTTGTTTTTCTCTCCTCAGGAGACATATCTAAAAAGAATTTGCTATGGCTGATGTCAGAGAAATTACTGCTTGAGTTTGCTTCTAGGATTTTTATGGTTTCAGGTCTCACATTTTTACATTTTCATAGCCCCATACTTTTACCTCTTACAAATCATCCCACCTGTATTTTTACATTTTTGTATGATTTTTACAATTACCTTAAAATCTACCTTACTAAACTGTAAGCTCACTGAAGTTTGAAGCCAAATCTGTTTTGGCTCATGCTTGTATCCCCAGAAACTAGTGCCACATCAGGTGTATGGTAGGTATCCAAAACATTGTGGTAAATTGAATACATGAAAATGTTGAAGAAGACAGGGCCTGCTAGGTATTGAAGTGTCCAAGATGATTATTAGGGGTAGAATGGATAGAGAAAGGAGTGATGAAATTATGACTGAGATATGTCAGTGGGAACAGAAAAAGAGAGTAGACAGGAAAAATAGATTAGGAACGCAGAATATGCCTGAAAATTCAGATAGCACCTATAACTAGTTATTCAAGACATCTCAGGCCAATTAACCTTAGCACCATTCCAGGTGGTTCTGTGTATCAAGGCAGTAGGACAAAGAAGATGCATAACTAATAAATCTCAGTCCTTTTGAAAGTTTACAGACTTGTAACTCTCCCCTATTGTGAACTACAACCTTTAAAAAATATACTACGTGTTTCCTTAGAGACTATCTAGTTCAAACCCTCATGGTAAAAATAGAGAAACAGTTTTTAAAAGATCATGCAATTTAGAAACCAGTGCCACGTGGTCAGTTCAGGCATCAACTCCTCCCTGAGATCTTCCTAAATCACCACTGTTCCCTTTCTATTTTGAATATAACTTTATCATACTCCGTGCAATAATTTATAGACAAGTCTGTCACATCATTGACTAGTGAACTCCTCAAAGTCAAAAGATGTGTCTTAGTCATCTCTGTATCCCAAAGCTGAAGATAGGTCTTTGCATAGAGTAGACACTTAGTAAATTCTTGTGAACTGAATGAATAAAGAAAACCAAAATCTGTTTATTCCCCAGTGCAAATATCTCCCATTGTACTGTTTCCTTTTATCCAAGTTTCCAAAATAAAACCGCCTGCAGATGATCTGCCCTTAGAAAAAGGACTTCTGGATGCTTGATCAGAATACTTACCTAGGTTTGAAATCTGCTTTGTCGCTTTGCAGGCTTGTGATTTTATGCAAGTCACATTAACCTCTGAATCTAAGTTTTTGTAGTTGTGAAGTAGAACCAATGAATTCTACACCACCTACTTTGCAACGTTCTAGAGCCTTGAGATAATGGCCTTTAAAAGGCCCTCTCTAAGTTCTAAAATGTCTCATACATATAGGATTGGAATTATGGTTGCATTTAGTTCCCCCTTGTGTCTACATTGAGGAAATGATTTCTTCTTTCCTCCTTCATTCCCAGCCCATAAGACTCAGGATAATGTGTCTGACTTCTATCTCTCAGCACAACTATAGTACTTACAGCATATAGAACCTAATTACTGACAAAAAAGAGAAATGGAATGTCATTCTTCCAACCCTTGGGAAACTCTTAGCCTGATGAGGTATGATAATCAGAACAAAACATGGGGCTGAGTCAATGAGACCTAGGAACCACCTCTGTTACCCATGAGGTACTTGTTAAAGCTGCTGCCATAAGCAATCCTTCTTATGGCCCTAAGACAAGGCTCACACCTCCCAGGTATGTTGGCATAGAAAGGCAGGCACCAGTAAAACACCATAAAAGTGCAATATTTTATGATGTAATAAGCAAACACAGTAACCAACTTACATTTAATTAATTGGCTTTAAATGCTAGGTTACCTGTGGATCTCTCAGTACCCATCACAATGAAATCACAGATCATGCACTAGTTACTGAATGAACGACTAACTGAATGAATAAGAATCCTTAAAATAGAAATACAATTTCTGTTTTAATATTCTACTGCGCCGTTCTTAAAAAGTTTTCATACAAGTCAGTAATTGATGAGTAGTTAGTAGGTTTTAGTGGACACAACTCCAGACCTAAACATTTGTATATTTATGTGACTTTGATTAAGCACTTTCTGCTCTTTGGACCTTAGTTTTCTCAGTCTGTGATCACTTACAAAACTTGTCTTTGGCTATCAATGTTTCTTTCTAATTTGGGAACAACTAAGGATTTTTAAGAGGAATGATCCTAAACAGAATGATTGGCAAGCCTGGGCAGGTATAGTAATTTCAAGGACTTACTGCTTGTAAATTTTCATTGTTTGCATGTTGATCAGTTAGCTTTGGCTCTCAGTGATTTTTCACATTGTTTGTTTTCTTCATCTAGTTTCCTACTTTCTAGTAAGTTAGGGCAGGCCCTGCTAGTTTACAGGGTACAACTAAGACTTCCATCATATATATAAATAAGACAGAGTCAATAGGCATCCCGTGGACATGCCTCAAGGAAGTTAATGCAGGGTTGCACAAAAGAACAGACTTTGTCTTTCTCTGATTGATTTATTTCACTTATCTCCATGCATATCTATAATATGATTTCATATATGGACTTCTCCTTTAAATCCCTGACTCACATGTCCTACTGCTTATTTGCTGCCTAGTTGCATTTCTCAATATATATCTCAATGTGCATATATATATATGATATATATATATATATCTTTATATGATTATAAATATATAATATATTATATATTATATATATAATAATATATAATATATAAAATATATAAATATATAATATATATATATGATTATAATATATAATATATAAAGATATATATATCTTTATATGATTTCCCTCACATGTGAAATTTAAGAAACAAACAAGCAAGCAAAGAGAAAAAAATAAGATAGAAAGAAAGATAAATCAAGAAACAGACTCCTAATTATAGAGAACAAACTGATGGTTACCAGAGGGGAGTAGGATGGATGGATGAGTTAAATAGATGATAGGCACTAAGGCAGGCACTTGTCATGATGAGCACAGGATGATGAATGGAAGTGTTTAATAACTATATTTTATACCTGAAACCTATATAACACTGTATGCTTACTAACTGGAATTAAAATAAAAACTTAAAAAAATACTTTTGCCAAGAAAATAGCTTAGGGTGTTTGCAGCAGTATATTTGTGCTTTTAATTGAGAACTATTGGGAGAAAATTATATTGAACAATACAGGAGTAAACAACATAAACAGCAGCACAGGTATTTTTTAGGGGTATCTGGGTTGCTCAGTCAGTTGAGCTTCCAACTTCGGCTCAGGTCATGATCTTGTGGTCTGTGAGTTTGAGCCCTGCATCAGGTTCTGTGCTCACAGCTCAGAAGCTAGAGCCTACTTCGGATTTCTGTCTCTCCTTCTCTCTCTCTGCTCCTCCTGCTCATGCTCTGTCTCTGTCTCTCAAAAATAAATAAATGTTAAAAAATTATATATAAAAAGGAAATAATTTCTGAAACACAAATAAAAGAACTTCTAAATTAAAAAGTTGAAATTCTCATGGCAGAGAGCTTAACAGGTGAGAAAGAGAGTGAAAAAATCAAACAGATGCCAAGCAATGGTCGAAATGCACAACAGCAACAATATCTTACCAATAACCATTGTTTCTTTATAGGTAAATATGCATGACCCTGACAGATATCCTATGAGGGAAACAAGACACAAATTATTATACCTATTTTTTTAAATGTCCTTATGGTGGAAATTTTATTTTTCACAGTTAATGAAGTTAACACCTAGGGGACTGGACGAGAAAAATGAACAAAATGCATAAGTGTCTGCAAAATGAGGACAAATGCCAAATCAAAATACAAGAAAACAAGTAATGTTAGAATAAAATATTAAAGCTACCTTGCAAATGATATTTTTTAAAGTTGAAGTCTCGGGTTAATTTTTTTTCCTACAGTATTTACACAAACTACTGACCTTTGATCATGGCATTCCTGTTTCTGTTTTTCTTTTCACTTCTTTTTTTTTCAATATATGAAGTTTATTGTCATATTGGTTTCCATACCTCGCCCAGTGCTCATCCAAAAAGGTGCCCTCCTTAATACCCATCACCTACCCTACCCTCCCTCCCACACCCACTCAACCCTTAGTTTGTTCTCAGTTTTTAAGAGTTTCTTATGCTTTGGCTCTCTCCCACTCTAACCTCTTTTTTTTTTCCTTCCCCTCCCCCATGGGTTTCTGTTAAGTTTCTCAGGATCCACATAAAAGTGAAAACATATGGTATCTGTCTTTCCCTGTATGGCTTATTTCACTTAGCATCACACTCTCCAGTTCCATCCATGTTGCTACAAAGGGCCATATTTCATTCTTTCTCATTGCCACGTAGTACTCCATGGTGTATATAAACCACAATTTCTTTATCCATTCATCAGTTGATGGACATTTAGGCTCTTTCCATAATTTGGCTATTGTTGAGAGTGATGCTATAAACATTGGGGTACAAGTGCCCCTATGCATCAGTACTCCTGTATCGCTCGGGTAAATTCCTAGCAGTGCTATTGCTGGGTCATAGGGTAGGTCTATTTTTAACTTTACAAGGAACCTCCACACTGTTTTCCAAAGTGGCTGCACCAGTTTGCATTCCCACCAACAGTGCAAGAGGGTTCCCGTTTCTCCACATCCTCTCCAGCATCTATAGTCCCTGATTTGTTCATTTTGGCCACTCTGACTGGCATGAGGTCATATCTGAGTGTGGTTTTGATTTGTATTTCCCTGATGAGGAGCGACGTTGAGCATCTTTTCATGTGCCTGTTGGCCATCCGGACGTCTTCTTTAGAGAAGTGTCTGTTCATGTTTTCTGCCCATTTCTTCACTGGGTTATTTGTTTTTCGGGTGTGGAGTTTGGTGAGCTCTTTATAGATTTTGGATACTAGCCCTTTGTCCGATATGTCATTTGCAAATATCTTTTCCCATTCCATTGCTTGCCTTTTCGTTTTGTTGGTTGTTTCCTTTGCTGTGCAAAAGATTTTTATCTTCATAAGGTCCCAGTAGTTCATTTTTGCTTTTAATTCCCTTGCCTTTGGGGATGTGTCCAGGAAGAAATTGCTATGACTGAGGTCAGAGAGGTCTTTTCCTGCTTTCTCCTCTAGGGTTTTGATGGTTTCCTGTCTCACATTCAGGTCCTTTATCCATTTTGAGTTTATTTTTGTGAATGGTGTGAGAAAGTGGTCTAGTTTCCATCTTCTGCATGTTGCTATCCACTTCTCCAAGAACTATTTGTTAAAGAGACTGTCTTTTTTCCATTGGATGTTCTTTCCTGCTTTGTCAAAGATTAGTTGGCCATACATTGGTGGGTCTACTTCTGGGGTTTCTATTCTATTCCATTGGTCTATGTGTCTCTTGTTGTGCCAATACCATGCTGTCTGGATGATTACAGCTCTGTAGTAGATGCTAAAGTGTGGGATTGTGATGCCTCCTGCTTTGGTCTTCTTCTTCAAAATTACTTTGGCTATTCGGGGTCTCTTGTGGTTCCATATGAATTTTAGGATTGTTTGTTCTAGTTTTGAGAAGAATGCTGGTGCAATTTTGATTGGGATTGCATTGAATGTGTAGATAGCTTTGGGTAGTATTGAGATTTTGACAATATTTATTCTTCCAATCCATGAGCATGGAATGTTTTTCCATTTCTTTATATCTTCTTCAATTTCCTTCATAAGCTTTCTATAGTTTTCAGCATACAGATCTTTTACATCTTTGGTTAGATTTATTCCTAGGTATTTTATACTTCTTGGTGCAATTGTGAATGGGATCAGTTTCTTTATTTGTCTTTCTGTTGCTTCATTGTTAGTGTATAAGTATGCAACTGATTTCTCTACATTGATTTTGTATCCTGCAACTTTGCTAAATTCATGTATCAGTTCTAGCAGACTTCTGGTGGAGTCTATCGGGTTTTCCATGTATATTATCATGTCATCTGCAAAAAGTGAAAGCTTGATTTCATCTTTGCCAATTTTGATGCCTTTGATTTCCTTTTGTTGTCTGATTGCTGATGCTAGCACTTCCAACACTATGTTAAACAACAGGGGTGAGAGTGGACATCCCTGTCGTGTTCCTGATCTCAGGGAAAAAGCTCTCAGTTTTTCCCCATTGAGGATGATGTTAGCTGTGGGCTTTTCATAAATGGCTTTTATGATCTTTAAGTGTGTTCCTTCTATCCTGACTTTCTCAAGGGTTTTTATTAAGAAAGGTTGCTGAATTTTGTCAAAGGCTTTTTTCTGCATCGATTGACAGGATCATATGGTTCTTATCTTTTCTTTTATTAATGTGATATATCACATTGATTGATTTGCGAATGTTGAACCAGCCCTGCATCCCAGGAATGAATCCCACTTGATCATGGTGAATCATTCTTTTTATATGCTGTTGAATTCTATTTGCTAGTATCTTATTGAGAATTTTTGCTTCCATATTCATCCGGGATATTGGCCTATAGTTCTCTTTTTTTTACTGGGTCTCTGTCTGGTTTAGGAATCAAAGTAATACTGGCTTCATAGAATGGGTCTGGAAGTTTTCCTTCCCTTTCTATTTTTTGGAACAGCTTGAGAAGGATAGGTATTATCTCTGCTTTAAACGTCTGGTAGAACTCCCCTGGGAAGCCATCTGGTCCTGGATTCTTATTTGTTGGGAGCTTTTTGATGACTGATTCAATGTCTTCGCTGGTTATGGGTCTGTTCAAGGTTTCTATTTCCTCCTGATTGAGTTTTGGAAGCATGTGGGTGTTTAGGAATTTGTCCATTTCTTCCAGGTTGTCCAGTTTGTTGGCATATAATTTTTCATAGTATTCCCTGATAATTGCTTGTATCTCTGAGGGATTGGTTGTAATAATTCCATTTTCATTCATGGTTTTATCTACTTGGGTCCTCTCCCTTTTCTTTTTGAGAAGCCTGGCTAGAGGTTTGTCAATTTTGTTTATTTTTTCAAAAAAAAAACAACTCTTGGTTTCGTTGATCTACTCTAAAGGGGTTTTTTTTTTTTTTTAGATTCTATATTCTTTATTTCTGCTCTGATTTTATTTCTCTTCTTCTTCTGGGTTTAAGGTGTCTTTGCTGTTCTGCTTCTATTTCCTTTAGGTGAGCTGTTAGATTTTGTATTTGGGACTTTTCTTGTTTCTTGAGATAGGCCTGGATTGCAATGTATTTTCCTCTCAGGGCTGCCTTCGCTGCGTCCCAAAGCGTTTGGATTGTTGTATTTTCATTTTCATTTGTTTCCATGTATTTTTTTAATTTCTTCTCTAATTGCCTGGTTGACCTATTCATTCTTTAGTAGGGTGTTCTTTAACGTCCATGCTTTTGGAGGTTTTCCAGACTTTTTCCTGTGGTTGATTTCAAGCTTCATAGCATTGTGGTCTGAAAGTATGCATGGTATGATTTCAATGGTTGTATACTTATGAAGGGCTGTTTTGTGACCCAGTATGTGATCTATCTTGGAGAATGTTCCATGTGCACTGGAGAAGAAAGTATATTCTCTTGCTTTTGGATGCAGAGTTCTAAATAGATCTGTCAAGTCCATCTGATCCAATGTATCATTCAGGGCCCTTGTTTCTTTATTGACCATGTGTCTAGATGATCTATCCATTTCTGTAAGTGGAGTGTTAAAGTCCCCTGCAATTACCACATTCTTATCAATAAAGTTGCTTATGTTTGTGAGTAATTGTTTTATATATTTGGGGGCTCCTGTATTTGGCATATAGACATTTATAATTGTTAGCTCTTCCTGATGGGTAGACCCTGTGATTATTATATAATGCCCTTCTTCATCTGTTGTTACAGCCTTTATTTTAAAGTATAGTTTGTCTGATATAAGTATGGCTTCTCCAGCTTTCTTTTGACTTCCAGGGGCATGATAAATAGTTCTCCATCCCCTCACTCTCAATCTGAAGGTGTCCTCAGGTCTAAAATGAGTCTCTTGTAAACAGCAAATAGATGGGTCTTGTTTTTTTCCATTCTGATACCCTATGTCTTTTGGTTGGTGCATTTAGTCCAATTTCATTCAGTGGTATTCTAGAAAGATATGGGTTTAGAGTCGTTGTGATGTCCGTAGGTTTCATGCTTGTAGCGATGTCTCTGGTACTTTGTCTCACAGGATCCCCCTTAGGATCTCTTGTGGGGCTGGTTTAGTGGTGATGAATTCCTTCAGTTTTCGTTTGTTTGGGAAGACCTTTATCTCTCCTTCTATTCTAAATGACAGACTTCCTGGATAAAGGATTCTCGGCTGCATATTTTTTTCTGTTCATCACATTGAAGATCTCCTGCCATTCCTTTCTGGCCTGCCAAGTTTCAGTAGAGAGATCAGTCACAAGTCTTATAGGTCTCCCTTTATATATTAGAGCACGTTTATCTCTAGCTGCTTTCAGAATTTTCTCTTTATCCTTGTATTTTGCCAGTTTCACTATGATATGTCATGTAGAAGATTGATTCAAGTTACGTCTGAAGGTAGTTCTCTGTGCCTCTTGCTTTTCAATGCCTTTTTCCTTCCCCAGATCAGGAAGTTCTCAGGTATGATTTCTTCAAGTACACCTTTAGCACCTTTCTCTGTCTCTTCCTCCTCTGGAATACCAATTATGGGTAGATTATTTCTCTTTAGTGCATCACTTAGTTCTCTAATTTTCCCCTCATACTCCTGCATTTTTTTATCTCTCTTTTTCTCAGCTTCTTCTTTTTCCATAATTTTTATCTTCTAGTTAATCTATTCTCTCCTTTGCCTCTTCAATCTGAGCCGTAGTTGTCTCCATTTTATTTTGCAGCTCATTGATAGCATTTTTTTTAGCTCCTTCTGGCTTTTCCTTTGTCCCTTGATCTCTGTAGCAAGAGATTCTCTGCTGTCCTCTATACTGTGTTGAAGCCCAGCGATTAATTTTATGACTATTATTCTAAATTCAATTTCTGTTATATTGTTTAAATCCTTTTTGATCAGTTTGTTAGCTGTTGTTATTTCCTGGACATTTTTCTGAGGGGAATTCTTCTGTTTCGTCATTTTGGATAGTCCCTGGAGTGGTGCGGGACTGTGGGGCACTTCCCCTGTGCTGTCTTGAATAACTTGCATTGGTGGGCAGGGTCGCAGTCAGACCTGATGTCTGCCCCCAGCCCACCGCTGGGGCCACAGTCAGACTGGTGTGTGCCTTCTCTTCCCCACTCTTAGGGGCGGGATTCACTGTGGGGTGGCGTGGCCCTTCTGGGCTACTTGCACACTGCCAGGCTTGTGGTGCTGGGGATCTGGCGTATTAGCTGGGCTGGATTGGCAAGGTGCACAGGGGCAGGAGGGGCAGGCTCAGCTGGCTTTCCCTTCGGTCATCCACTTTGGGAGGGTCCCTGTGGCACCGGGAGGGAGTCAGACCTGCCGGAGGGATGGATCTGCAGAAGCACAGTGTTGGGTGTTTATGCGGAGCAAGCAAGTTCCCAGGCAGGAACTGGTTCCCTTTGGGATTTTGGCTGGTGGATGGGCGAGGGAGATGGTGCTGGCGAGTGCCTTTGTTCCCCGCCAAGCTGAGCTCTGTTGTCAGGGGGTCAACAACTCTCCCTCCCGTTGTCCTCCAGCCCTCCCATTCTCTGAGCAGAACTGTTAGCTTATAACCTTCCAGATGTCAAGTCCCTCTTGCTGTCAGAACACACTCTTTCCGGCCCCTCCACTTTTGCAAGCCAGAATCAGGGGCTCTGCTTGGCTGGCCTGCCACCCCTCTGCCCGGGCTCCCTCCCGCCAGTCTGTGTAGCGTGCACTGCCTCGCTGCCCTTCCTACCCTCTTCCGTGGTCCTCTCCTCTGTGCTTGGCTCCGGAGACTTTGTTCTGCTTGTCTTCTGGCTGTTTTCTGGGTTATTTAGGCAGGTGTAGGTGGAATCTAAGTGATCAGCAGGACACACGGTGAGCCCAGCGTCCTTCTACGCCACCTTCTTCCCAGGATTATTTGTTTATTCTTTACTTCTTTGTACTCTGATGTATAGTTGAAGCTACTATTTTCCCATTGCATTCTAGCTAGTGTTTATAAATTTCCTCCCATATCCCTCTTCTCTTCTCTTCTCTTCTCTTCAGAATTTGGATTTATCTTTTATCCTTATTGGAAGGTAAGGATTTGGGGAGCAACTGTCTCTGGGTTTAAACTTTGCAGTCTCTTCATTGGTGCATAGGCCTCTGTGTGGAATGTGTGATGGTCAGAATGAGTGGTAGTCACTGATTACAAGAATCCACAGTGGATTTCTGGAGCCAGAACTCCAGACATCTCTGGAAAATTTCCATACTTGCTAGAGCGTTTGATATCCTTATTAGATCAAGGAGAATTTGAGGGGAAAGATCTGTAGTTTGAACTGTCTTTTTTTCTTTGCATTTTTGCTTTCATGGATGTAAATTTAACTCCTCTGTCTTCCAAATCTTACCACCACCAAATGTTTTTCTCTTCTATATTTCTCTTTCTCATACAATTGTAACTATTAAAAGGTGACTGGCCATTGTGCCCTCTAGAGGGATAGGATGGTTCACCTTAGGATAATAGCGGAAATTGTACAGACTTCGGCCATAACTTCTGTGTCTTCAGGGAAGTTATTACCATGCAGTGAGCACCTAGAACATGGCTCAGTTCACTCTGAAGGAATTATACCCAGTTCAAGCATGTTTCATCTCTAGCCACTTGTGTTTTTTTTTTCAAAGTCTGTTTTATAGCATTTTAGCTATTGTTCACTTTCCTCTCTTGATCCCTTTCACATAGCCATTCCCAAGGAAGCAAAATAACTTATAAAATAGAAAATAACTAAAAACAACAATAACAACAATAGATTCTTATCAACACAGGACAACTGTGGAGATTCCTGGAAGTCCCAGGCCCAGCTGACTGGCTTCAGATTTCTGCTGCTGCCTTTGTTGTCAACTTCATAATGGCTCTCCTACTCCATTAGGTTTAACAGTTTAGAAAATGGATTATCATCATTTGATTAGAGTTTATGCGTTTATCTCCTTCCTCTTCTTTTTCCTCAACCATCTTCTCTTTCTTCTTCTACCTTGATCATTCTCTTTGTAATGAGGACATATTACTCAAAGTCCTTTGTGTCCTTGAGTTTCCTCTGGAAAAGGGCAAGCCAATCTCTAAAAGCATAAAGCAAATTAACTGGAGTTTAACTTCTGGTAGTTTTGTCCCACCTTGTGACAGGGAAAGGTGGATTTTGGGTTCAGAACTCCAGGAATCTCTTTAAAATTTCCATACGTGTTAGAGTATTGCATCTACCTTTTTAGTCAAGGAGATTTTAAGGGAAAAGATCTGTAGTTTAAATTGTCTTTTTTTCTTTCCATTTTTTTGCTTTCATTGATGTACCCTTTATCTCCTCTCTCTTCGAAATCTTACCACTGCCTGTATATATTACTTTTCCACACAAGTATAAGATTAAATATTTAGAGAAGTCCTGGGCTGAGCAGATGGCCAATCTCCTATCACCACTGTTGTCAATTGCACATCCACCTATCATCTTTTATCTTTAGCTGTTTTTGAAATTAGTAGTTTTTGTGAGTGTTGAGCTCTGCTGGTATCTTTTCGTCTTTCCTCTTGTAAATCCTTCTCACTCTTTTAACTAAGGACAGAGAGTTATGCTTCCTATTCTCCTTTTGTCGAATGGATATATCCCAGAACAATCAGGCTGACTGTCTATGGTCTCCCTAAAGGAGAGAAAAGAATGAAAATACCCCTAGGTACCTGTGCTTCTTGGATAAATCATATCTTGTTTTGTGATGCTCCTTCTCCTGCTTTGACTTAGAAATAAGTCAGATAAATGGGCTATTATTGTATTTTAAGTGATTATTGTGCTATTATATTTTCACCTCATGTTTTTTCATTCCCAGGAAAACCCCTCCCTACTCTCATCTTTATCCTCCAAAAAGTCACTTTTGTTTACGCTCAGCAAGGCTGAAGATCTGGAAAATTCCATGATTGACAGATGATCCAGCTTCAAAGTTTGCTGTTACCTCAACGCCACACTCATAGAACTTTGTCTATCTGTCAACTTTGGTGTATACAGGAT
Organism: Neofelis nebulosa; assembly: GCF_028018385.1. Taxonomy (NCBI): domain Eukaryota; kingdom Metazoa; phylum Chordata; class Mammalia; order Carnivora; family Felidae; genus Neofelis; species Neofelis nebulosa. The sequence goes on from NC_080800.1 coordinate 55,213,700, forward strand.
GTTGGAAGAATTGGGCCTCTTGATACTTTGAGTTTCTTGTGAGTTTTTTGTAGACTTTTTTCAGCAGCAACTAATCTGAACTTGGCAAGTATGAGGACGCTGCCATTGTAAGTAGTTTCTGACTGGTGGGCTAATTTGGTTGGAACATGGTGCTGGGGAGCTCTAGGCATTTGACTGTAACCCATGTACAGCTATTTAGCTCCATGGATTTGACAATGGTGCCAGAGAACAATGGTCATGTGATTTCAAAACCCCAAGAGTGATTGTAATAGACTGCACCACTCACTTGGACCAGACTTTTTCTGAACATGGATTATCAGCTACCTGGAAGACCCAGCAAAACCATTGTATCAATAGCCCTGCAAAATTTTCATGTATGCAGAAACAGTTTAAAGTGTATTCCTTAATAATAGCGTGTAGTAATGTCACTTTGTTAGAAGGACATTATTTTTGAAATGTGTATTTGAGCAAAGAGAGTTAAAGCAATGGTGGATAGGAGAAGTTGCCAAATTCTCCCCTTTCACACATCCAAATGCATATACTAGTCTTTGTCCAATGCCAAGAAACTGTAGTGTGGTCCAACCTAGGACATTTGGAGATATACTTTGGAGAAAGCAAGATCTACATGCATTTTGTCCAATGTTTCACTTCACTGAAACAGTTGGAGAGGAGGAATTTATCCTCTGACACATATAACTAGATGGTAATCAATCTTATGTGTTAGTCATGTATGCATGTGTAATGTAGATTCACTTTTAGGTTTTCTGAGCTGAAGACATCTTTCATTGAAAATTCTCTCCCCTCCTTCATTTAAGGTGTCTTCATACACACACACACACACACACACACACAAAACATACACACATACAGATACCCTTTACACATTGCACAGGTATGAATACACATAAATACCTTCACACATACACACACATACACACACATGCACACACATACAGAAAAATACACACAGATTTATTGTGTTCTTAGAAGAAACACACTGAATCTTCTCATAACATATATTTCAAATTTTAATTTTAATTTTCAGTCAATTATCTGTTTTAATGAATGAACTCTGTAATCTTTTCAACAGTTTCATCATTCTGGGTGATTAGATGACTATTTTGTACATCGTTGCAGTTTCTAATCCTAACTTATTAAAATTTGTTGTATCATTTACATTTCTGACATAATAACATAGTAAGTATCTTATTAGCAAATGTGTATAAGAATGCCAATTATTGGGTATTTGTTGTTCTAAAGAAAATTCACTTCATTTTATGCTTAAACACACATAAAAACAAACCCTTAAAAGTATCCATTTTAATACACATAAACATAAACACATTCATACACAGATAATTACATAAATATACACAAATGAAAAAATGAGAAAAAAACTTTCTAAAGTCTGATATACAAGGAAAGCCATTTTAGAGTTCTTCCTAAATCAGCATGACTGTACATAAACTTTGTTCAAACTAAAACCTGATTTATGGCCCATCACATAGGCATTGTACATTTGCTTTGTGAATGAGTAGCCTAAAGGAAAACCATCTCTCTTTGTGATATCAATCACTGTTCCTACTCCCTGTATTTCTTGATGTTAAAACTTGCAATTCCTGCCTATATGTTAATCTATAATCTTTTGAGATTTTGCAAGATATAAAAAAGTATAGGGGTGCCTGGGTGGCTCAGTTGGTTGAGTGTCTGATTCCGGATTTTGGCTCAGGTCATGATCTCACGGTTCATGGATTCAAGACCCACATCAGCCTCTCCACTAACAGTACAGAGCCTGCTTGGAATTCTCTCTCTCCCTCTCTTTCTGCCCTTCCTCTTCATTCTCTCTCTCTTCCTCTATCTCTCTCTCAAAAATAAACTTTAAAAATGTATATAAACCTGTAAAAACTGTTTATTTTCTGGAGCACTTTCTTCCCTGTGAATATTGTGTTTCCTGGACAACTGTCTTAATTTAGGCCTGAATAAAACTCTCTGTTTTTTTTTTAATTATAGAGTCCTCTCTCTAGTAAATTTGTGTCAACATTTCTTGGCATAGTTGTCAGGATATCAGAGATACCCACCTGAGGCCACCTGACATCTTCTGGAACTTGATGCTTGGTAACAGCACAGGCTCCTTGTGCCCCTCTGACTTCTTGCCACCTTTCTGGTGGATCGGTGAATTCTCCTGATATGTGGATCTCCTTATTTTACATTGACGGTCCTGACTTTTATTTAATATGTTATTTAGACTGATTTTGTTTATACCAGTACATTTTTCTAGATACAAAACCTAAGGAAAAGTAATAAAACTTGGGTTGGCTAATTCATATTTGGCTTTGATTTAGCATAAAAATTTAAAGACTGCACAATGCTAATTGGTCAGAAAATAAGAGACTGAATTATTCAGCTCCAAAGATAATGGACACTTTCCCCTTCCAGCTGAAACACAGGGGAGGAACCTTTACAGGGGAGGAAATGCTCTGAAGAATGAGCTCTTTTTAAAAATTTATATATATATATATTTTTTACATCTTTTAAAAATTATTCAGCTCCAAAAATAAGGGACACTTTCTTTTTCCAGCTGAAAGATGTTCTCTGGAGACCCAGAACCTATAGAAAGTTTCTGAAGTTATTCCTCAAGACAAAAAATGGTGCCATAGGGAATTCCATCTTTTTTTAAAAAATTTTTTTTAAAGTTTATTTATTTTTGAGACAGAGAGAGACACAGCATGAACGGGGGAGGGGCCGAGAGAGAGGGAGACACAGAATCGGAAGCAGGCTCCAGGCTCTGAGCCGTCAGCCCAGAGCCCGACGCGGGGCTCGAACTCGCGGACCGCGAGATCGTGACCTGAGCTGAATTTGGACGTTTAACCGACTGAGCCACCCAGGCGCCCTGGGAATTCCATCTTTTTAACATAGTGAGTAAAGTTTTGCTCATCCAGGGTTGCACAGATAAGGGTTGATCATCTGGCTCCCCAACCCTCACAGCAGTTTAGATGATTAGTGGGAAACCAGAGACACGTACGAGTGTGTTTCATGGCCTCTTGGAAGTGTCACTTATAAACAGCACATTTTTATCCACTATATTTTTCTCCTCTCCCACGAAAATTGTTCAGTCTTTATACTAAAACTACAACCCAAGTAATATGGGAATTTGTGTTTCTAAAGCTGAACAACCTTTGAACATAAAACAGTCACACACAGGAAATCAGGGAGATTTTATATATGGAAAATGCATACAGAATTCCTATTTTTAAGTACTCAATTAAATGAGAAAATTTAACAAAAGATAATCTAAGTCTTAGATGGCCAAAATGGGATTCATTTGATTTACCAAAAATAATTGTATTGTATGCACAATTGGAAAAACAGCTATAATTTTATTTTATTTTATTTTATTTTATTTTATTTTTATTTATTTTTAAAACAGCTATAAAATTAAAGAAATGGAAAGGAAAGTTTATTTTGATTGGTATTTAGAAGCTTAAAAATGTGGTAACAAGATGTCTTCCTTACAGGAAACTAACAACAACAACAACAACAACAACAAACTTTTAGAATCTAGTGGTAAGCTAGAAAACACCATGGAAACAACTGCCAATAACTTTTTCCCACCTTTGCCCCCTTTCACTTCTTTGCATCCCTTTCTCTATGAAATCCCCTATTTATCTGCTGTTTGTCCACTATTTATCTGCTTTACCTCCACCTACTTTCCCAAAGAAGAACCGCCCAAAACTCAAGGAATTAATACTGAGGGATCAACAATTATTTAAGTAACCTTTAAGGAAAAACCAATGTCAGGGAGAGGTGATCTGACACTTATTTATACCCTGCTGGACCAGAATAGTGCTTAAAAAATTGAAGAATTCCTAGACTATTTATAAGATCCCATAGGATTTGCTAGAGAATTTTGATTTTACTGTTAGGGCATATGAATTGTGGATATGCTGGCTTATACCAGCTTGTGCATATGCTCATATCTGAGAGTAAAACAAAGGAATGGTTAAAGAAGGCATAATGGAAAACATAAATGGAAGATTTCCTTAGACATGAAGTGATCTTGAAAATTGTAGAAGAATTGCCCATGGATTGTACTGGAAATTCCTTAGATTTTCCACAAAAAGAGTAGATTGGACAAAAATTCAACAATATAAAGAAAAGCCTGGAGAGACTACTTTCGACTATTTTGAAAGATTTGAAAAAAAAATTAACAATATTCTGAAATGGTTCCTGAGAGTTTTCAAAGTCATCAAAGTGATTTGTTCTTAAATTCAGCCTACCTAGAAGATCTAGATGAAGAATTGGTTTCACTAGTAAGGAGATTTGACTTAGAAAAGGCAACATTACCTACCAATAACCTTGTTTCTTTTGTGGATCAAATTTCTAAGAGCTTCCAATGAAAAAATAAGGAAAGAAAAACAGCTAAAGTTATGAATTTACAATTACAACATCTTCATGGTTTCACTAAAATGTCTTTCCAAACACTCAAAGGCAAGAAGACTGTATCTTCTATTATTATGAAAACCCTGGACATCTCAAATGATGCAGTTGAAAAATTAAATGGCACATTGAGCAAAATAAAAAAAATAGGAATGCTCAGAGGAAAATGAGAGGGCATTTCCCTTCCTCCTCACTAATACTTTAGGAAAGGTCAGTATCACTATTGTAGGGAAAACTTCAAAGACCCAAATAGACCTGGAACTACACTAGCTATTCTTAACCCTATTTTTCTCTATTGCCCTCTCCCTTGGGCTAAAAATTAGTTCAAAAGGTAGGAGTTTTAAATCTACCAATTTCAGTATTTAAGTCATAACCAGTAAAATTTCACATATGAAATTTTATAGAAAAGTATGCTTTGTTTGGCTTTTGATATTTGTTTGTTTTGCTGCCCAATTGTGTCCCTATTCATTTTATATGATGAGCACTTTTAGAGGTGTATAATGACCTTTTCTCAAAAAAGTGAAATGTTTTTAGATTTAAAAGATATATGTAAAGGCCACAATCTGATTTATTACAAAACAAATATACCAAACAAAACAGCAGGAAGGTAAACATTTGTTATTTCAAATCCTGAGGGAATTATGGTCCTTTTCTAATGTTGGAAAAATTAAATCACCAGCCCCTAGTAAGGTGACTGTCAATATCATTAAGCTATTACTTAATATTTGACAATATCCACTCAAATAAGATGCATTAAGTTGAATAAAACTATTGTTCAAGAATATATATATATATATATATATATATATATATATATATATAGGTGGGCTCACAATTCCTTGTGCTAGATCTTGTAACACTCTTATTTTACCAGGAAGAAAGGACGGAAGGAAGGAAGGAAGGAAGGAAGGAAGGAAGGAAGGAAACACGTTGGAGATTTGTTCAAAACCTAAGAACTATAAACAATAATGTGGTGCATTGAAATTCAGTGGTTCCAAATAAATGTATTTTGCTCTCCTTGATTACAAACAAAATACATTCTTAAATTATCAGTTTTTAATTTTAATTCTAGTATAGTTAACATACACTGTTATATTAGCTTAACTGTACAATATAATGATTTAATAATTTTATACATTACTCAGTGCATAACAAGGTAAGTATACTCTTTATCTCCATCAACTATTTAACTCAGCCCCCCTCCCCACCTTCCATCTGGTAGCCATTAGTTTGTTCTCTACACTTAAGAGCCTTTTTCATGGTTTGCCCCTTTCTCTTTTTTTTCCCTTTTGCTCATTTTTCATTCTTAAACTCCACATATGAATGAAATCATATGGTATTTATCTTTCTCTGACTCACTTATTTTGCTTAGCATTATACTCTCTAGCTCCATCCATGTTGATGCAAACGAACAGATCTCATTCTGTTTTAAGGCTGAATTTTACACACACACACACACACACACACACACACACAATGTATGTATACCACTTTTTTATTCACTAATCTATTGATGGACACTTGGGCTGCATCTATAATTTGGCTATTATAAATAATGCTACAATAAACAAAGAGGTGTATGTATCCTTTTTAATTAGTGGTTTTGTATTTTGGGGGTAAATACCCAGTAGTGTGATTACTGGATTATAAAATGTTTTATTGTTAACTTTTTGAGGGAACTTCATACTGCTTTCCACAGAGGCTGTGCCAGTTTGCATTCCCAACAGTGCAAAAGGGTTCCTTTTTCTCCACCTCCTAGCCAACACTTGTTATTTCTTGTGTCTTTTATTTTAGCCATTCTTAAAGGTCTGATGTGATATCTCACTTTAGTTTTGATTTGAGTTTCCCTAAGTGATATTGAGCATCTTTTCATGTGTTGGTTTGTGATCTATATGTCTTCTTTGGAGAAAGGTCTGTTTATTTCTTCTGCCCATTTTGAAATTGGATTGTTTGTTTGTTGGGTGTTGAATTGTAGAAGTTCTTTATACATTTTGGATACTAACCCATTATCAGATATGTCATTTACAAATATGTTCTCCCATTCAGTAGATTGACTTTTAGTTTTGTTGACTCTTTCCTTCGCTATGCAGTACCTTTTTATTTTAATGTAGTCCCAACAGGTTATTGTTGCTTCCCTTTCCTCAGGAGACATATCTAGAAAAATGTTGCTACAGCCAATGTCAGAGAAATTACTACCTATGCTCTCCTCTAGGATTTTTATAATTTCAGGTCTTGCATTTAGGTCTTTAATCTATTTTGAGTTTATATTTGTGTTTGATGAAAGAAACTGGCCTAGTTTCACTTTTTTGCATGTAGCTATCCAGTTTTCCCAGCATCATTTGTTGAAGAGACTGTCTTTTTCCCATTAGATATTCTTTCTGGTTTTGTTGAAGATTAGTTGACCACATAATTGTGGATTCATTTCTAGGCTTTCTATTCTTTCCATTGATCTATGTGTCTATTTTTTATACCAGTACCATGCTCTTTTTTTTTTTTAATTTTTTTTTCAACGTTTTTTATTTATTTTTGGACAGAGAGAGACAGAGCATGAACGGGGGAGGGGCAGAGAGAGAGGGAGACACAGAATCGGAAACAGGCTCCAGGCTCCGAGCCATCAGCCCAGAGCCTGACGCGGGGCTCGAACTCACGGACCGCGAGATCGTGACCTGGCTGAAGTCGGACGCTTAACCGACTGCGCCACCCAGGCGCCCCAGTACCATGCTCTTTTAATTACTACAGCTTTGTAATATAATTTGAAGTCTCATGTAGTGATACCTCAAGCTTCACTATTCTTTTCAAGATTTCTTTGTCTATTAGGCTCTTTTTTTTGGTTACATACAAATTTTAAAGTTGTTTTCTTCTAGTTATGTGAAAAATTCTCTTGGTATTTTGATAAGTATTGCTTTGAATATTATAGACATTTTAATAATATTTTCTTCCCATCTATGAGCATGGAGTATTGTTTGTGTCATATTCAACTTCTTTCATTAAGGTATTATAGTTTTCAGTGTACAGGTCTTTTACCTCCAGTTAAGTTTATTCCTAGGTATTTTATTCTTTTTGGTGCAATTGTAAATCAGATTGTTTTCTTAATTTCTCTTTCTGCTGCTTCATTTTTAGTGTATAGAAATGCAATGAATTTCAGTATCTTGGTATTATTTCCTGTATTTTACCAAATTTAATTATCAGTTCTAATAGTTTTTTTGGTGGGGTCTTCATGGCTTTCTATACAGAGTATAATGTCATATGCAAATAGAGTTTTGCTTCTTCTTTACCAATTTGGGTGTGTTTTATTTCTTTTTGTTGTCCAATTGTTGTGGATAGGACTTCTGGTACAGTATTGAGTGAAACTGGTGAGGATGATGGTTGCTGTGGGATTTTTATATATAGCCTTTATTATGCTGAGGTGTATTCCCTCTAGACCTACTTTGTTGAAGGTTTTTATCATGAATGGATGCTGTACTTTGTCAAATGCTTTATATTCATGTATTAAAATGATCATATTTTTTAAATCTTTAATCTTATTGATGCGATGTATCATGTTGACTAATCTGAAAGTATTGAACCATCCTTGCATCCTGAGAATAAATCTGACTTGATCATGGTGAATAATTTTTTAAATATATTTTTGCATGAAAATTGCTAGTAGTTGTTGAGAATTTTTGTATATGTTCATCACAGATTTTCGCCTACAGTTCCCTTTATTGTGTAGTGTCTTATCTGGTTTTGGTATCAGGGTAATACTGGTTTTGGTATCAGGGTAATACTGGCCTTATAGAATGAACTTGGAAGATTTTCTTCCTCATTTTTTTTTAATAGTCTGAGAATAAGTATTAACTCTGTGCCACCTGGACTTAGATGACTATTTTTCTTCCCTATATTAGGGAAGTTTTCAGCTATAATTTGCTCAAATAAACCTTCTGCCATTTTCCCCTCTCTTCTTCAGGGACTCCTATGATAATGAATGTTATTACACGTTATGGAGTCACTGAGTTACCTAAGTTTACATTTGTGATGCAATAATTTTCTTTCCCTCTCCTTTTCAGCTTAATTATTTTCCATAATTTTGTCATCTCTGTCACTGATTCATTCTTCTGCTTCTTCCATCCTTAGTGTCAATGCATCCATCAGTTTTGCATCTCAGTTATAGCATTTTTTATTGCAGCCTGATTAGTTTTAAGGCCTGTTATCTCTGCAGTAAGGATCTCTCTGGCTTCTTATATGCTTTTTTGAAGCCCAGCTAGTGACTTTATGCTTGGTGTTTTTAATTCTGGTTCAGGCATATTACTTATATCTGTTTTGATTAGATTACTGGGTGTGACCTCTTCTTGTTCTTTCTTTGGGATGAATTCCTCCATCTTGGCATTTTGCCTAGACCCCTGTCTTCTGTGTGTTAGGAAAAGCTGTCATGTTCCTTGCTCCTGAGAGTAAATGACTATATTAAGAAGAGGTCATATACTGTCCAGGGCCTGGTGCTTCAGGAATTTTTTTGGTGTATGCTGTGTGCTCACTGCCGTTGTGTTTTGGCTACTTTTTCCTACAGATAAGTCCTATGCAGAGTTTCTCCTTGCCATGGGACAAGGGAGTGGGGAGTGTTTGGACCCGGTCCAGTTTTAGACATGTGTGGTGAGTTTTAATTAGTTTTTTTTTTGTCTGCTTGTTAGTAAAAGCTAGATCTTAACTTCCCTAGAGATGAAGCTTTGCAGCATCTACGATCAGTAGAGTTGGTGTGTGTGAAGCACTGTTGTTGGTCTTCTGGGGGAGGGGCCAGCTGCACTGGTTCTCAGACAGACTTGACAGAGTAAGAGTTGCGCCTTCAGGGTGCGCCGTAGTGGAGCTCGTTGTAAACGGTTCCTGTCTCCACTGGGGGCACAGTGTTGCTCACTGAAATCTGTCCTTGCTGATAAGCAGGGGGAAGTTGTGTTGCCCTGCTCTATCGTCCCTGGAGAAGACGATATGCCTGTTGTTCAGGAAGCCCTCAGAGAATAGTGAACAATCTCCTATCTTTTCTTTCAGTCTTCTACCTGAACCCTGCCTCCACCCTGTCCATGTCTGAGACATCTGTCTGAGCCTCACAGTACAGTGCTCTTGTGTTTAGTTTTTAAATGTGTATTTATTTGTTTTGAGAGAGAGAGAGAGAGAGAAGGAGAGAGAGAGAGAGAGAGAATGGGGGAGGTGCCGAGAGAGAGAGAGGGAAAGAGAGAATCTCAAGTACTCTCTGTGCTTTCAGTGCAGAGCTTGAAATGGAGCTCAATCTTATGAACCATGAGATTATGACCCGAACAATACACTTAGCCAACTGAGCCACCCAGGCACCCCTATAGTACTCCTGTGTTTTATCTCAGGTGTGTGCCTAGGTTTCAAAAATCCAAATTTCAGGGACTCAGCATGGCATGAACCTGCACTGATGATCTCACAGAGGGTCTTGCTGCACTGTGGCTGGTGCTGGTTTGTCCCAGAAAAGAAGTCGCATAGCCATGCAGGGGCTGAGAGTTTATGGTAAAGTGCAGGCAAAACTAGTTTCTGGGTTAGCTGCCTTCAGTAGGTGACTCTGCTGCTATCCTAATTAACAGGGCCGCTCAATGGCATCTGACATCCCTTTTGTCCCATGAAAGGCAGTACCACCTCTCCCAAATGCACTCCAAGAAGGGGAATTGTTTATCCTTGTGTGACCCAGGGGATCCTCAGACCACACTGTCTGCTCCCAGGCTTCTGTCTTCTTTCCCCACATGAACACTGCTAAGCCTGCCTTGCACAACTCCCTGATGGCCTAGACTTCTAAAACTTCAGACTTTTAGCTCTGTTCCTTGTAAAAACTTGTGGTATTCAGCCCATCTTTTCCCAGACAGTGGTTTTGGGGAAGAGTTTCTCTTGTGCAATTCCCTACATGCTGTGCTCTCTCTCTCTCTTTTATCTCTGTGATCAAGATTCCCTCCCCTCCACAGCACCTGCAGTTCTTGTATCCCCCAAATCAACACTCCACAGTTCCTACCTTTCATGATGTGGCCATTTTCTCCCTCTAGATGTAAGTTTGTTCTATCAGTCTTCAGATAGATTTCGTGGGCATTCAGAATGACTTGATATTTATCTAGCTGTGTTCAAGAGACAAGGCAAGCATAGGGTCCCACTACTACTCTACAATCTTCCCTCTTCCCAACAGACCTATTTTCTGTTTGGATGATATGTCCACTGATGTAAGTGGGTCTTAATGTCCCCTACCATTATTGTATTCCTGTCAATTTGTTCCTTTGTGGTTGTTATAACTGTTTTATATATTTTGGTGCTATCATGTTGGGTGCATAAATATTACAATTGTATATCTTCTTGTTGGAGTGTCCACTTTATTATTATGTAGTGTCTTTTTTGTCTTTTGTTACAGGCTTTGTTTTGAGGTCTATTTTGTCCAATATGTGTATTGCTATGCTGGATTTTTTTTTGACATCCACTATTATGATAAATGTTTCTCTACCCCCTCACTTTCAATCTGCAGGTGACTTTATGTCTGAAATGAGTCTCTTATTGGTAGCATATGGATGGGTCTTGTGTTTTTTATCCACTTGGTCACCCTATATCTTTGATTAGAATATAATGTACAGTAACATTCAGAGCAAATATTGATATATTTATTTATTGCCATTTTATTCCTTGTCTTGTGGTCACTTTGTAGTCATTCTCTGATAGTTTCTTCTCTTTCTATCATTCATGATTTGCTGGGGTTTTTTGGTGGTACACTTGGGTTTCTTTCCTTTTATTTTTTACATATCTATTACTGTTTTTAGATTTGTGATTGTCATTTGATTTATATATAACATCTTCTGCACATATCAGTCTATATTATACTCATAGTCCCTAATTTTAAATTTATTCCTTAGGAAGATGGCAGCTTAGGAGGACGCTGGGGTCACCACGCATCCTGCTGATCACTTAGATTCCACCTACACCTGCCTAACTAACCCAGAAAACCACCAGAAGACTAGCAGAACAGAGTCTCTGGAGCCAAGCGCAAACGAGAGGCCCACGGAAGAGGCTAGGAAGGGCGGAGAGGTGGTGCGTGCTGCACGGACTGGCGGGAGGGAGCCAGGGCAGAGGGGCGGCCTGCCGGCAAAGCAGAGCCCCCGAGTCTGGCTTGCAAAAGTGGAGGGGCCGGACAGAGTGTGTTCTGACAGCAAGCACGACTTAGCATCTGGGAGGTCATAAGTTAACAGCTCTGCTCAGAAAGCGGGAAGGCTAGAGGACAAAGGGAGGGAGAGTTGCTGAGCCCCTGGACAACAGAGCTCAGTTTGCTGGGTAACAAAGGCACTCACCAACGCCATCTCCCTCGCCCATCCCCCAGCCAAAAATCCCAAGGGGAACCAGTTCCTGCCAGGGAACTTGCTTGCTCCCCGCAAACACCCAACTCTGTGCTTCTGTGGAGCCACCCCTCTGGCAGTGGATCTGACTCCCTCCTGCTGCCACAGGGCCCCTCCTGAAGTGGATCACCTAAGGAGAAGCGAGATAAGCCTGCGCCTCCTGCCCCTGTGAACCTTGCCTACCCACCCCAGCTAATACGCCAGATCCCCAGCACCACAAACCTGGCAGTGTGCAAGTAGCCCAGAAGGGCCATGCCACCCCACAGTGAATCCCACCCCTAGGAGAGGGGAAGAGAAGGCACACACCAGTCTGACTGTGGCCCCAGCAATGGACTGGGGGCAGACATCAGGTCTGACTGCGGCTCCGGCCACCAACTCCAGTTATACACCACAGCACAGGGGAAGTGCCTTGCAAGTCCGCACCACTCCAGGGACTATCCAAAATGACCAAACGAAAGAATTCCCCTCAAAAGAATCTATAGGAAATAACAACAGCTAATGAACTGATCAAAAAGGATTTAAATAATATAACAGAAAGTGAATTTAGAATAATAGTCATAAAATTAATCGCTGGGATTGAAAACAGTATAAAGGACAGCAGAGAATCTCTTTCTACAGAGATCAAGGCACTAAGGAACAGTCAGGAAGAGCTGAAAAACGCTTTAAAGGAAATGCAAAATAAAATGGAAACGACGACGGCTCAGATTGAAGAGGCAGAGGAGAGAATAGGTGAACTAGAAGATAAAGTTATGGAATAAGAGGAAGCTGAGAAAAAGAGAGAGAAAAAAAATCCAGGAGTATGAGGGGAAAATTAGAGAACTAAGTGATACACTAAAAAGAAAAAATATACGCATACTTGGTATCCCAGAGGAGGAAGAGAGAGGGAAAGGTGCTGAAGGGGTACTTGAAGAAATCATAGCTGAGAACTTCCCTGAACTGGGGAAGGAAAAAGGCATTGAAATCCAAGAGGCACAGAGAACTCCCTTCAGACGTAACTTGAATCGATCTTCTGCACGATACATCATAGTGAAACTGGCAAAAAACAAGGATAAAGAGAAAATTCTGAAAGCAGCAAGGGATAAACATGCTGTAATTTATAAAGGGAGACCTATAAGACTTGTGGCTGATCTCTCTTTTGAAACTTGGCAGGCCAGAAAGGATTGGCATGAGATCTTCAATGTGATGAACAGAAAAAATATGCAGCCGAGAATCCTTTATCCAGCAAGTCTGTCATTTAGAATAGAAGGAGAGATAAAGGTCTTCCCAAACAAACAAACAAACACTGAAGGAATTTGTCACTACTAAACCAGCCCTACAAGAGATCCTAAGGGGGATCCTGTGAGACAAAGTACCAGAGACATCGCTACAAGCATAAAACATACAGACATCACAATGACTCTAAACCTGTATGTTTCTATAATAACACTGAATGTAAATGGATTAAATGCGCCAACCAAAAGACATAGGGTAACAGAATGGATAAAAAAAAAACAAGTCCCATGTATTTGCTGTCTACAAGAGACTCATTTTAGATCTGAGGACACCTTTAGATTGAGAGTGAGGGGATGGAGAACTATTTATCATGCTACTAGAAGCCAAAAGAAAGCTGGAGTAGCCATACTTATATCAGACAAACTAGACTTTAAATTAAAGGCTGTAACAAGAGATGAAGAAGGGCATTATATAATAAATACAGGGTCTATCCATCAGGAAGAGCTAACAATTATAAATGTCTATGTGCCGAATACCGGAGCCCCCAAATGTATGAAACAATTACTCATAAACATAAGCAACCTTATTGATAAGAATGTGGTAATTGAAGGGGACTTTAACACCCCACTTACAGAAATGGATAGGTTATCTAGACACATGGTCAATAAAGAAACAAGGGCCCTGAAGGATACATTGGATCAGATGGACTTGACAGATATATTTAGAACTCTGCATCCCAAAGCAACAGAATATACTTTCTTCTCGAGTGCACATGGAACATTCTCCAACATAGACAACATACTGGGTCACAAAACAGCCCTTCATAAGTATACAAGAATTGAATTCATACCATGCATACTTTCAGACCACAATGCTATGAAGCTTGAAATCAACCACAGGAAAAAGTCTGGAAAACCTCCAAAAGCATGGAGGTTAAAGAACGCCCTACTAAAGAATGAGTGGGTCAACCAGGCAATTAGAGAAGAAATTAAAAAATATATGGAAACAAACAAAAATGAAAATACAAGAATCCAAACACTTTGGGATGCAGCGAAGGCAGTCCTGAGAGGAAAATACATCGCAATCCAGGCCTAGCTGAAGAAACAAGAAAAATCCCAAATACAAAATCTAACAGCACACCTAAAGGAAATAGAAGCAGAACAGCAAAGGCAGCCTAAACCCAGAAGAAGAAGAGAAATAATAAAGAGCAGAGCAGAAATAAACAATATAGAATCTAAAAAAACGGTAGGGCAGATCAACGAAACCAAGAGTTGGTTTTTTGAAAAAATAAACAAAATTGACAAACCTCTAGCCAGGCTTCTCAAAAAGAAAAGGGAGATGACCCAAATAGATAAAATCATGAATGGAAATGGAATTATTACAACCAACCCCTCAGAGATACAAACAATTATCAGGGAATACTATGAAAAATTATATGCCAACAAATTGGACAACCTGGAAGAAATGGACAAATTCCTAAACACCCACACGCTTCCAAAACTCAATCAGGAGGAAATAGAAAGCTTGAACAGACCCATAACCAGCGAAGAAATTGAATTGGTTATCAAAAATCTCCCAACAAATAAGAGTGCAGGACCAGATGGCTTCCCAGGGGAGTTCTACCAGACGTTTAAAGCATGCTATTCCAAGAAATAGAAAGGGAAGGAAAACTTCCAGACTCATTCTATGAAGCCAGTATTACTTTGATTCCTAAACCAGACAGAGACCCAGGAAATAAAGACAACTACAGGCCAATATCCCTGATGAATATGGATGCAAAAATTCTCAATAAGATACTAGCAAATCGAATTCAACAGCTTATAAAAAGAATTATTCACCATGATCAAGTGGGATTCATCCCTGGGATGCAGGGCTGGTTCAATTTTGGCAAATCAATCAACGTGATACATCACATTAGTAAAAGAAAAGAGAAGAACCATATGATCCTGTCAATCGATGCAGAAAAGGCCTTTGACAATATCCAGCACCCTTTCTTAGTAAAAACCCTTGAGAAAGTCGGGATAGAAGGAACATACTTAAACATCATAAAAGCCATTTATGAAAAGCCCACAGCTAACATCATCCTCAATGGGGAAAAACTGAGAGCTTTTTCCCTGAGATCAGGAACACGACAGGGATGCCCACTCTCACCGCTTTTGTTTAACAGAGTGCTGGAAGTTCTAGCATCAACAATCAGACAACAAAAGGAAATCAAAGGCATCAAAATTGGCAAAGATGAAGTCAAGCTTTCACTTTTCGCACATGACATGATATTATACATGGAAAATCCGATAGACTCCACCAAAAGTCTGATAGAACTGATACATGAATACAGCAAAGTTGCAGGATAGAAAATCAATGTACAGAAATCAGTTTCATTCTTATACACTAACAATGAAGCAACAGAAAGACAAATAAAGAAACTGATCCCATTCACAATGGCACCAATAAGCATAAAATACGTAGGAATAAATCTAACCAAAGATGTAAAAGATCTGTATGCTGAAAACTATAGAAAGCTTATGAAGGCAATAGGAAAGGATATAAAGAAATAGAAAGACATTCCCTGCTCATGGATTGGAAGAATAAATATTGTCAAAATGTCATTACTACCCAAAGCTATCTACACATTCAATGCAATCCCAATCAAAATTGCACCAGCATTCTTCTTGAAACTAGAACAAGCAATTCTAAAATTCATATGGAACCACAAAAGGCCCCGAATAGCCAAAGTAATTTTGAAGAAGAAGACCAAAGCAGGAGGCATCACAATCCCAGACTTTAGCCTCTACTACAAAGCTGTAATCATCAAGACAGCATGGTATTGGCACAACAGACACATAGACCAATGGAATAGAATAGAAACCCCAGAACTAGACCCACAAACGTATGGCAAACTCATCTTTGACAAAGCAGGAAAGAACATCCAATGGAAAAAAGACAGTCTCTTTAACAAATGGTGCTGCGAGAACTGGACAGCAACATGCAGAAGATTGAAACTAGACCACTTTCTCACACCATTCACAAAAATAAACTCAAAATGGATAAAGGACCTGAATGTGAGACAGGAAACCATCAAAACCCTAGAGTAGAAAGCAGGAAAAAACCTCTCTGACCTCAGCCGTAGCAATCTCTTACTCGACACATCCCCAAAGACAAGGGAATTAAAAGCAAAAACGAATTACTGGGACCTTATGAAGATAAAAAGCTTCTGCACAGCAAAGGAAACAACCAACAAAACTAAAAGGCAACCAACGGAATGGGAAAAGATATTTTCAAATGACATATCGGACAAAGGGCTAATATCCAAAATCTATAAAGAGCTCACCAAACTCCACACCCAAAAAACAAATAACCCAGTAAAGAAATGGGCAGAAAACCTGAATAGTCACTTCTCTAAAGAAGACATCCGGATGGCCAACAGGCACATGAAATGATGCTCAACGTCGCTCCTCATCAGGGAAATACAAATCAAAACCACACTCAGATATCACCTCACGCCAGTCAGAGTGGCAAAAATGAACAAATCGGGAGACTGTAGATGCTGGAAAGGATGTGGAGAAACGGGAACCCTCTTGCACTGTTGGTGCAAATGCAAACTGGTGCAGCCACTCTGGAAAACAGTGTGGAGGTTCCTCAGAAAATTAAAAATAGACCTACCCTATGACCCAGCAATAGCACTGCTAGGAATTTACCCAAGGGATGCAGGAGTACTGATGCATAGGGGCACTTGTACCCCAATGTTTATAACAGCACTCTCAACAATAGCCAAATTATGGAAAGAGCCTAAATGTCCATCAACTGATGAATGGATAAAGAAATTGTGGTTTATATACACAATGGAGTATTACATGGAAATGATAAAGAACGAAATATGGCCCTTTGTAGCAACCTGGATGGAACTGGGGAGTGTGATGCTAAGTGAAATAAGCCATACAGAGAAAGACAGATACCATATGTTTTCACTTTTATGCGGATCCTAAGAAACTTAACAGAAACCCATGGGGGAGGGGAAGGAAAAAAAAAAGAGGTTAGAGTGGGAGAAAGCCAAAGCATAAGAGACTTTTAAAAACTGAGAACAAACTGAGGGTTTTGGGGGGTGGGAGGGAGGGGAGGGTGGGTGATGGGTATTGAGGAGGGCACCTTTTGGGATGAGCACTGAGGGTTGTATGGAAACCGATTTGACAATAAATTTCATATATTGAAAAAAAAAGTAAATAAATTTATTCTTTACACCTATCCCCTCCATGTTTTAGATATTTGGTATTTTATTTTGTGCTATTCTTGACTGATTTTACAGGTATACTTTTTTTGTGTGTGTGCTTCCTATTTTTATTTCTCTTACTTTGATTTTTGTTTTCCATTCTGAGTGTCCCTATTAACACTTCTTCTAAGGCTGATTTAGTGGTCATGAATTCTTTTACCATTTATTTGTTTGGAAATATATTTCTTTATTTTTCCTTCTATTCTGAGTGATAGCTTGCTGAATAGAATATTCTTGGCTGTAGAATTCTTCCTTATAGCACTTTGAATATATCTTGCAACTCCATTCTTGCCTTCAAGGTTTCTGCTGAGAAATCAGCCTTTTGGGGAATCTTTTTTATGTAACTGTCTTATTCTTTTCTTTTGCAGCCTTTAAAAATCTTTTTTTCCACATTTTTTTTTTTTTGCCATTTTGCCACACATTATTATGTTTTGGTGTGGGCCTCCTTGGGTTCAATTTGTTGGGGAATCACTGTTCCTTTTTAATCTAGATCTCTGTTTCCCTCCCTAGATTCAGGAGGTTTTCAGCTATTGTTTATTCAAATATATTTTCTATTCCCCTTTCTCTGTCTTCTCCTGGGACCCCTATAATGTGGATGCTATTATGTTTGATGGTGTTACTGAGTTCTCTAAGTTTATTTCCATTATGCTGTATTTGTTAGTCTCTCAAGTGTTCAGCCTGATTACTTTCCATTATTCTACCCTTCAGGTCTCTTATAATTTTATTGTTTATTTTTGAGAGACAGAGAGAGACAGAGCGTGAGTTGGGGAAGGGCAGAGAGAGAGAGGCAGGCACAGAATCCAAAGCAGGCTCCAGGCTCTGGGCTGTCAGCACTGAGCCCGACATGGGGACCGAACTCATGAGACATGGGATCATGAACTGATCTAAAGATAGACGCTTAACCGAGCAACCCAGGCACTGCCCTCACTGTCCTTCAGGTCTCTTATACATTCCTCTGTTTCCTGTGGCCTACTATTTATTCCATATATCATGTTTTTAATTTCATTTATTAACTACATCTCTGATATGTTTTTTACTTTTTTTGTCAAGGGTCTCACTGATGTCTTCCACCCTTTCCTGAAGTCCAGTGAATATCTTTATGATAATTTCTTTAAATCCTCTATCAGATATATTACTTATTTCTATTTCACTTAGATCTACTAGTACAATTTTGTCCTGTTCTTTCTTTTGGGGTATATTCCTTCATTTTCTCATTTTGTCTACTTATCTATGTCTATTTCTCTATTTTAGAAAAGTCACGTATGTCTTATGCTCTTGAAAATAGTGCCTTTATGAAAAAGAATTCCTTTCTGTAGTGCCCAACACTGAAGTGTTTCCTGTTCACCAGAGCCTGGCACTTCAGGGGTCTCCTATATGTGTTGCTTGCTTCCTAATGTTGTGTCTGAGTCACTTTTTCTTTCAGTGCAGATGTCTGCACTGGCACTCTGACTGTTTTGAGCTGTGGTGTTAGTGAAACCCAAGGGTGCTGGCTGTGAGGGGGAATAACCTCAGGAGAGCTCAGGATTGAGGCAGCTATGTTAGCAAAATTGACACTGAGTTGCAAGTCCAAGACTCACACTTCAATGTGCAGTGGCCACTGGGAGTGTGGCCTGCAGTGAAGTGGTAGTGCCTAGGGGTGCAGCATGCAGAAACCGTGACAACTGGGAACATGGCACATAAAGGTGGCAGCAGCCAAGGACACACAGTGTCTGCATGCACAGTGTCTGGGCAGGGGGCAGGTATGCACATTGTTAGCTAATTTACACTGAGCCCAGGGCTGAGTCCAGCATACTTTGAGTGGGGAAGTTGTGAGGAGAATGTGTGGCCTGGGTGTACTGCCAGCAGGTTAGATAGAAAAATCTGTGTGCTTCCCACAGGCAGCTCTGTGTTTATTCCTCCGATGGAAGATAATAGTGCCTGCCAGGTCCTTTGTTCCCAGAGAAGTCGCCCAACATTGTCCAAAATTAGAATAAACATATCTTCCTCCTGTTTGTCCCAGGCATTGTGCAAACTGCTGTTTATTGCTTCTCCTAAGGCTTCTGTCTTTTTATGGGCAAGTACCCAGTTATCACTCACCCTCCAGGTTAGCCAGTGCTACATCAGCTGACTTTTAAATCTCCAGGCTCCAAGTCAAGCTGCTTACACAAAGTCAGGGAATTCAGCCTCTATGGTTTTCAAAGCCAGATGTTTTGGGGGTTTAATTTTCCATGTGTGGGCTCCCTGGTGCTTGCAGGGAGTTTGTAACTTAATTTCCTCCCTTCTTGCAGAAAGCTCCCAATCACCATTTCTGCCTTTTCTTACCTCTCTGATGTGGCTTCTTTACACTTAGTTGTGCAGTTTGTTCTTTCAGTCTCCAGATCACTCTCTGGTTTATTTATAGAGATGTGAGTAGTATCTAGTTGTAAACATGGGATGGAGTTAGCTTAGGGCTCTACTCTGCCATCTCCCCAAGCTTCCTTGTTATTGCTGCTTTAAAATGCTCTTCTATTGTCTCCATTCCTCTTTATCTTCATTTAATATTTGATTGTGAATTCTGGGTTATTGAAAGGGAGGAAAAGGATGGGGTATAAGTTATACCAGTAGCTATTTCTGATCGACAGTAGCTCTCTTAAACTAACATCAACATTGATTTAAAACTTCTTATGTGCTTAATATTGGACACTGAAGTGAGAGTGAATGGGAGTAGTTATAATGTAGAAGAAAATTATTTTATCTCTGCCTTGGAAAAGCTTCTTGGTAAGCAAAAGAGACAGTTTACCCCTGAGAATATTGGAGAGTCAGTAAAGTCTTTTTGAGAGCTAGTCTTTTTCAGATGTGTTATAGGAGAACAACTGGGGACTAAATGCACTAAAAACACTTAACATATTCCCAATCTTATATCCAATAGTTTCCAATTTCCAACCCACCCTATCCCCAAGACTTCCAATTCTGTTCTGTTCCATACCATATCAGAGATAGCTACCATCAGGGTCCAAGACTTACCCTTCTTACAGTAATATTGCCTGAGATCCCTATTTCTTAGCTTCTGGTTTGTCTTTGTTTGAAGGTCATCATGGTAACACCTGCTAATATAGGACCCTCCTCCTGGGCAAAGGTGTATCTATATTATAAACATTGTCTTACTGTAAATGTCCCCACAACTTCATATGCATCACAACATTATTTTGCTAACAACAAAAAAAACCCACCACATTTATTTTAATAACCCAATAACATTATTTTGCTATAAAACACCTGGATATAAACAAATTTCAAGACATATCTAAGGATGTTTTTTTAAAAACATTTTGTTAATTCTTATTTATTTTTGAGAGAGAGAGAGTGCAAATGGGAGAGGGGCAGAGAGAGGGGGAGACACAGAATCTGAAGCAGGCTCCAGGCTCTGAGCTGTCAGCACAGAGCCCAGAACAGGGTTCAAACTCACCAACCTTGAGATTATGAACCTAGTAGAACTCAGGTGCTTAACAGACTGAGCCACCCAGACACCCCTCAAGATGTATGTAAAACAAAGCATGACAATGCAATAAACAATGAAAATATTCTGTCAATGAAAACACATTTTAAAGTTTAAACAGGCTTTGGATTCTGTGTTTCCCTCTCTCTCTGCCCCTCCCCAGCTCTCCCTCTCTGTCTCAAAAATAAACATTTAAAAAGTTTAAAAAAAATAAACTTTAAATAGGCTAAGAATGTGTAGAATATTTTGGCATTAACAAAATTACAGAGAAGTTTTGCAACTCTAATATTTTTTTCAACTACGTTCAATTGTGTGCTGTATACTGCTAACTTTCTTAAATGTTCTTGACCCAGACACGTTTTTAAATAATTTTCTAAATTATCTTTAATTTTGAAAAAGGCACTTCTGTCTTAGATACTATGGTGGAAATTGTAAAAAAGAAAGTGAATAAAGAACACATCTTAGGAGGAAGAGGTAAGGTGGCAGAGTAGTAAGGGGACCCTGACCTTACCTTGCCCAACAAACACAGCTAGATCATCAAATCTACATCAAATCATTTTGAACAACTAAGACATTGATCTGAGTATTAAGAAAACAATCTGCACAACTGAAGAGAGAGAATGTAGCAGATGAGAGGTTTGGAGCCATGAACTGTGGAGATAAAAGCCATGGTGCTGAGGTGAGAAGGGAACCCTTTTTGGGGAGTGAGGTCAAGAAGAGAGTGAGAGAGCAGGGAGTGGGAAGACAGCAACAGTTAGGGTTCCTGCAAGACTGTGGTGTGGGGATTTCCTGGGTCTCACTGAGAGAGATCACTCCCCTTCCTGGGATGCATTTGGAACAGGGTATTTTGCCTCTTCAAGGACAAAAGGCCCTTTGGGGGCCACTGAGCAGCCATTCAACAGCAGGGAAGAGAAGCACACACAGAGGGAAGATAACCCAGTTGGAGCTTTCTTGTACTCCACAGTAGATTCCAGCTACTGTGCACACACTATGCACCTGGTTTTCTGGGACAGAACAGAACAGAAGAAAGAGGCATGCACAGAGGGCAGATGATCTGACCCCAGATTTTTGCTGTGCACTACAATCACTCCAGCCACCTTACATATACAGTGAGACTGATTTTCTAGGACAGAACTGACCCTGACACACCATGAGGCTCTCCTCTGGAGGAGGGAGGCAGGTCCACACTTTGCCAGGCCATTTTTTGGACTTCTGAATTCCAGCCACCAGCCAGAGATAAAACACAAGAGAATTGTGGTGCTGGGCATGCCAACTGCCAGACACAGAAAGGCTAAGGATAGGGATCTGTACAAAAGCCTGTGACTCTTCTGTGAGAGCCTCCTGAACAATGACCACAATATGTTCCCCTCCCAGGGGATGAAAGGGCAGGGTGGCACCATCTTCCACCCACCAACCAAGACTTCAGAGAGAAACAGTGCCACCTGGTGGACGCTGAACTGGATCAAACCAAACCCTTTCCCCTCGCACCCTGGAGGCAAATTTCCACTGAAACAAGTAAGCCTGAGAATCAGCTGGGCAGGCCCCTCCCCCAGAAGACCTGCACAACTCGCACCAAGTCTACTGATCATAGAGTGCTGCAAAGCTTCAGTTCTAGGGGATCTAACATTTATTTTACTTTTATTCTGTATTTTTTTTATTTTTTTTTAATTCATTTCTTATTTTCTCAAAATCTTTTTTTAATTTTATATTTTAGTAGTTTTATTTTATTTATATATACATATTCTTTTATTTTTATTTTTTATGTTATTGTTTTTTTGTTTCTTTTAATTATACTTTGTTTTATTATAATTTATTTAAGTTTTGAATCTGGATTCTTTTAACAAGTAGACCAAAACACACCCAGAATCTAGTTAGTTTAGTTTTTTTTTTTTTCTTTTTTCTCCTTGGGGGTGGTGGTCCTTTGTATTTTGTATTTTTTTTCTGTTGTTTTTTTTTCTTTCTACTTTTCTTTTCAGAGCAAAATGACAAGATGGAGAAATTCACTCCAAAAAAGAAAGAATAGGCACTAGAATTCATGGCCAAGGATTTAATCAATATAGAAATAAGTAAGGTGTCTGAAATAGAATTTAAAACAATGATTACAAGGATACTAACTTGGCTTGGAAAAACACAGAAGACACAAGAGAATACCTTTCTGCAGAGATAAAAGAACTAAAATCTAGTAAGGTTGAAATTCAAAATGCTATAATTGAGATGCAAACTCAAATAGATGCCATGATGGTGAGGATGAATGAAGCAGAAGAGCAAATCAGTAATACAGAAGATAAAATTATTGAAAATAATGAAGCTGAAAAGAAGAGGAAACAAAGGCAGAAGATCATGAAAGCAGAATTGAGAATTCATCAACTTATTAAAAAGGAATAACATTCATATAATAGAAGTCCCAGAAGATGAAGAGAGAGAAAAGGGGGCACAAGGTTTATGTGACCAAATTATAGCTGAAAACTTCCCAAATCTGGAAAGTATGCAGACATCAAAATCTGAGAAACACAAAGAACTCTTATTAAATTCAGCTATCAACCAAAATCCAACCATCAAAAAGGCATATTATAGTCAAATTTACAAAACACACAGACAAGGAAAGAATCATGAAAGCAGCAAAGGAAAAAATGTCCTTGACCTATAAGGGAAGACAGATCAGGTTAGCAAGAGATCTGTCAACAGAAAGTAAGCCAGAAAGGAACCACTGCAAGCCCTTTCCACCTGTCTTGCTACTACTCTATGCCCACCCACATGTTCCTCTGTGGATCTTCCCCATTCATCCTGCCCTACTAATTAGACATCCCTCCAAAAGGGCTCTTGACCCAAAAAACCCTGCAAGCAACCCTGACAGGGACCCACACCACTCCAAAGTCACTATTGCCCTGGGGACTGGAGAAGGTAACAACACACACTAGTGTATTCACAGTCCCAGTAGCAGAACATTATAGCTGGTAGTGCAGAGAAACCTCCCTACCAATTAGTGCAACTGAAGACCCACAGACTGATGGCAGACATCTGGTCTGAATTTCAGTCTGGTCCACCAACAAAAACTTCACAGAGTGCAATATAGGGAAGGCACTCTGAAATTCAGTAAGAAAGTTCAGTGAGTCCAGCAAATGAACTGTGGGTAGGCAACTCGTCTGACTTTTGGTCCCACTAACGAATGCTTCTCAGGGGACAGGAGAGACAACATTCTGCAAATTAGTGACACTGCAGTCCTGGCAGAATGAGGGCAGGCATCTGGTCAGAATGCTGACACCACCCAAGCACAAGGCCTTGGTGGCCCCACAGAGGCCCCTTAACAGTGAAGGAACCAAGCCCTGCCTGGTATACCCACTACAGGCAAAATGGACCATTGCAGTTGACTGGACTGAAAGCAAATGCTGCTTAGCCACCACACTAGTATACATGCAGCTCATATAGGAGATACCCCTGCAACACCTGGTTTTGGGGAAAAGGGGGCAGTAAATTACAAAGCAGTACATAATGTCTTCTTCAAAAAGCCAGTAATTTCAAGATTGGGAGGCATAGCTCACCTTCTTTTAAAAACAATTAATTAATTTTTTTAAATTCTTTATTTTTGAGAGAGAGACAGAGAAACAGAGTGCGAGTGGGAGAGGAATAGAGAGAGAAAAAGACACAGAATCCGAAGTTGGATCCAGGCTCTGAGCTGTCAGCACAGAGCCCAATGCAGGGCTTGAACTCACGAACTGCAAATCATGACCTGAGCCAAAGTCAGATGCTTAACTGACTGAGCCACCCAGCGCCCCTAAAATTTTTAATTTTTTAAGTTTATTTATTTTGAGAGAGAGAGAGAGAGAGAGTGAGAGCAAGTGGGACAGGGGAAGAGAGAAAGGGAGAGAGAATCCCAAGCAGTCTCCCTACCATCATTGCAGAGCCCAATGCAAGGCTCAAACTCACAAACTTTGAGATCATAACCTGAGCTGAAGTTAGATGCTTAACTGACTGAGCCACCCAGGCGTCCCCATAGCTCACCTTCCTAATTCATAGAAACAAACACAAAGTGATTTAGACAAAATGAGGAGACTGAGTAATGTGTTTTAAATGAAATAAAAGGACAAAACCACAGCAAAAGAGCTAAATGAAATGAAGATAAAAAATGTCTGATAAATAATTCAAAGTAATGTTTATCAAGATACCCATTGGACTTGAGAAAAGTAAAAGATCTCAGTAAGATCATCAATAAAGAGATAAAAATATTAAAAGTCACAGATGAAGGACTCAATAAATAAACACAGTACAGTAGAGGAAATCAATAACAGATTAGAGGATGCAGAAGAACAAATCAACAATCTGGAAAACGGTATGGAAAAGCAACCAAGCTGAATGGCAAAAAGTAAAAAAGAATAATTAGAAATGAGAATAGGTTAAAGGAACCCAGAAAATTCATCAACTGTAATAACATTTGCATTATAGGGATGCAGAAGAAGAAAAGAGAGAGAAGGGGGCAGTAATTTTATTTGAAAATATAGCAGAAAACTTTCTTAATCTGGGGAAGGAAATAAACACCCAGATTCAGGAGACACAGAGAGCTCCCAACAAAATCAACCTATGGAGGCCCACACCAAGACATAAAACAATTCAAATGGCAAAATGTAGTGATAAAAATAAAATATTAAACACAGCAAGAGAAAACAGTTACATACAATGGAAACCTCATAAGCGTATCAGCTGATTTTGCAGCAGAAATTTTGCAGCTCAGAAGGAAATGGTATTCATAAAAAAAAAAGAAAGAAATCTTGCCATTTGCAATGACATAAATGGAGCTAGAGTATAATAATGAGAAAAATAGGTCAGTCAGAGAAAGACAAATACCATATAATTTCACTCATGTGGAATTTAAGAACAAAACAAGTGAGTAAAGGAAAAAAAATGAGAGAGACAAACCAAGAAACAGATTCTTAATTATAGAGAGCAAACTAATGGTTACCAGAGGATAGGTGGAAGGGGGTTGGTAAAATACGTGATGGGGGTTAAGGAGTAAACTTATCATGATGAACAATGAGTAATATATAGAATTGCTAAATCACTAACTATATTATGCACTTGAAACTAGTATAACACTCTATGTTAACATACCAGAATTAAAATTATAAACTTAAATAAAAGAAAGGAGTGGCATTTTAGACTCAAAGTGCTGAAAGAAAATACCTCAATGAATACTCTATCCAGAAATGTTATCATTTAAAATAAAAAGAGAGAAAAAGAGTTTCCCAGACAAACAAAAGTTAAAGGAGTTCATCACTAAGCCAGCCTTACAAGAAATGTTAAAGAGAATTTTTTTTCAGTGGGGGAAAAAAAGGCCACAATTAGGAGTAAGAAAATTATGAAAGGAAAGAGTTTCATAGGTATTTACGATCTCAGTTTCCTCATGCTAACATCATCCATTACATGGATGACATCCTATTAGCTTTACCCGAACAACATGATTTACATGCACTCTTTTTAGCAGCTCAGGCAACCCTCTCAGAATATGGCCTCATTCTGACTTCAGTATGAGGACCTTCACTTATATGCACTTTGTGGACTCATCTTTTGGGACTCTGGCCATACTCCCTGCAACAATTGGCATAGTTAGCAGGATATGGTGCGGCAGTCTTCGAGACTTCTTCGTTTTACAGTCCCAGAGGACCAAAGCAGAGCGGTAGGACAGGTAAGTCCGGGTTTTGGGATAGTGAATTATGGGAAACTCCTAGTCTCATGATCATGAAGCTTACTTTAAATTACTTCATACTTATTGCGAAGTTCAGGAGTAAAATTGAAAAGGGGAACTTTTGATAAGCTCTGGTACTTGGTTAAAGAACATTGCTATTGGTTTAACCCTTCTGGAAAAAAATCTTTTAAACCTTAAAAGTGGAGATTAATTATGAAAACGCTTATGCGTGCTCATCAAAATGGAGATATCATTTCCTTAAAAGTTTGGTCTTTATGCTCTTTAATTGAGATGGCTTTACAGCTTTTACAGTCTGACTCAAAACAAAATATAAGTTCATCTAAAGTAAAAACTCATCAAGAAGAAGGAGATGGATTGGATTTTACATCCTATAATTTTGAAGATGAGTCTTCTTCTAAAGGAATCAAAGGTATAGAACCTGAGGAAAATACTTTACCAGAATGGCCTCTGCCGCCACCCACAAATGATGATTAGAGCCAATTGTCTCTGGCTAGTCTACGTCAGAATAGAGATTTTAAGGAATATTCCCAAGCAGCTGCCTAAACTGCTTTTGTTCCCTGTCTTCTCTGGCTCAACATACACTGCCTAATTCCACTAATGGAAAACAAAAACAAAACAAAACAAATAATACAAAACAAAACAAAAATTGGTATCTGCTCATCTATCTGAGCTGACAGACTTTAGAACCATGTGGACTCTTTTCTTTGCCATCTGCACCTCTGTCTGCCTTCAGGAAGATGTATGCTGTCAAAAGGCAAATAAAACACTTCCTTAAACTTTAAATTTCCTCACTGGTTCCATGGGAAAAATTAACAATGATAAACTTTTAAGAAAACGCAGATAAAATGTTATTAAGATAGACATATCTTTTATATTATAAAACTTTATTCTACTAAGGTTGAGATAAATGGAATTTTAAAAATATACTGGTGTAAGGTTAAAATTCTGCTTTTCTCTCTATTCAAAAAACAAAGCTTTCTTGGACTGTTATGCTCTTGATGAGACAATGTAATCAAAGGTTTTTTTTCTTTTCTCTTTGCCAAAAAAAACAAAACCAAACTTTTAGTTTTCATCGTCATCTGGTCTTTGATTGCTTAGGTAAAATTTCTCAATGTTAAAGGAGCTAAGTTTTGCTAACAACTATATAATGCTATACATTCACATTTAGGATCTTTTATTGCCAAGTTGGTTAAATAAATAAAATTTTAAGATTTATAATAATTTATGATCCTATTTAAGATATGCTTTATGATAACTTCCTAAGGTTTTAACAAACTTCCCAGGATTTAAATGGTAAATAAAACGTGTTTAATATTTAAACTAATTTATATTTGTTGTATTTGTCTTTCAAGTTATCAACATTAAATATAAAACTATTCTAATGTTTATTAAAGGTCAAATAAACTCACATTATCACTGTTCCAATCTGTTAACAAAAGAATGACTTAAAAAAATGGTTAACTTTATTTGCCTCATAATTTTCTTGGGTAATTGTGAAGATAACTTTCAAAGTCTTTAATAACCTAAAACACTTAAGTTTTATTTGCATGATAAATTGACGTAAATTCATTGGATATCTAATGAGATAAAAAGCTAAAACACCAATTACTAATTATGGGCCTTTGGAAAAAGGCACAACAGGCCTTATTTTTGGACAGAGTAGTCTTACACTAAAAGGTATTCTTGTGCATCCTGGTGTTATTGATTATGATTATGAAAATGAAATTCAAGTTATGATATCGGCTGAAAACACTTATACTCTTCAACGAAGAGATAAAATTGCTCAATTACTTATTCTTCCTTATATAGAGGGCTAAAGCAATCCTGTTATCAGAACTGGAGGTTTTGGCAGTACTGGAAAACAATTATATTGGCAAACTTTTTTGAAAGATCCTCACCCTGAAATATATCTTAAAATTAATGATAAACCTTTTATAGGATTAGTAGACACTGGAGCTGACGTTACCATCATATCTGAAAAGTTTTGGCCTTCATCTTGGCCTGTTGAAAACGTACCTGTAAGGGGCACCTGGGTGGCTCAGTCGGTTGGGCGTCCGACTTCGCCTCGGGTCATGATCTCACAGTCTGTGAGTTCGAGCCCCGTGTTGGGCTCTGTGCTGACAGCTCAGAGCCCAGAGCCTGTTTCAGATTCTGTGTCTCCCTCTCTCTCTGACCCTCCCCCGTTCATGCTTTGTCTCTTTCTGTCTCAAAAATAAATAAACGTTAAAAAAAAAAAGAAAAAGAAAACGTACCTGTAATTTTTACAGGACTTGGCTCCTTAGGGGGGAATAAAAAGAAGTCAACAAATTATGAGATGTGAAGGACCCGAGGATCAGATTGCAACTCTTAAACCCTATGTGGCTAATATTGCCATTAATCTGTGGGGTAGAGATTTACTTCAACAATGCGGTGCATATATTAATATCCCATCTGTATTTACTCAAAATAAAAATATAATGTGTGCCATGGGATAAGACCACTGAAGGGATTAGATAAAAATCAACAAGGCATTAAAACACCCCTCGATATTTTCTCCAAACATAAAGACACAAGGTTAGGATATCCAAATTTATCCTAGTGGCCACGGCCAAAGAACAAAAAATATATGCTGCCTTTAAAATGGCTTATTGATGAGCCCATATGGATAGAGCAGTGGCCGCTTTCTCAAGCAAAACTGGCAGCTTTAAAATCTTTAGTTCCTGAACAATTAGAAGCGGGGCATATTGAACCTTCAACTAGTCCTTGGAATTCTCCGGTTTTTGTCACAAAAAAGAAATCTGGAAAATGGAGAATGCTGACTGATCTCCAAGCCATAAATAAAATCAAACAATCTATGGGGGCTCTACAGCCTGGTCTTCTGACACCTGCTGCTATCCCTTGAGATTGGAAAATTATAATTATTGATCTTAAGGATTGTTTTTTCTCCATTGCCTTAAACCCTAAAGACTTGGAAAGATTTGCATTCTCCATTCCTGTAATTAATCATGAGGAGCCCATAAACAGATTTCAATGGAAAGTTTTACCTCAAGGAATGTTAAATAGTCCTACTTTTCGTCAACTTTTTGTTGCAGAACCTCTCCAATATTTATGATCTCAGTTTCCTCATGCTAAGATCATCTTACATGGATGACATCCTATTAGCGTTACCAGAACGACATGATTTACATGCACTCTTTTTAGCAGCTCAGGCAACCCTCTCGGAATATGGCCTCATTCCGACTTGAGTATGAGGACCTTCACTTAACTGCACTTTGTATGCGGACTCATCTTTTGGGACTCTGGCCATACTCCCTGCAACACATAGGTAAATGCAAGCATGTAATAAAGTGGTAGATTAATGGCTTATAAAATTAGAAGGTTAAAGCACAAAGGCAGTAAAATCATTTATATCTATCTATAAAAATCAATCAAATAATTTACAAAATAAAATGATACACAACATGTAGAAAGGAAGTAAACATTTAGTTCTTTTAGAAAGCATCCTAATTTAAATGATCATCGATTTAATATAGATTTCTATGTACAAAAGATGTTACATATGAACCTAATGGTAACCACAAAGCAAAACCTATAATAGATACACAAAAATAAAGAGAAAGGGATCCACAAATATCAATGACAAAAGCCATAAAACCACAAAGGAAGAGAGAAAAGGAAGGAAAAAAGAAAAACCACAAAACAACCATAAAACAAAAAATGGCAAAAAGTATATACCTGTCAATAATTACTTTGACTGTAAATGGACTAAATGTTCCAATGAAAATACATAAGACAACTGAATTGTAAAACAAGCAAGTGACATCTGCTTGCTTCCTACAAGACTCACTTTTGACCTAAAAGCACATTTATATTGAAAACAAAAGGAGAGAAAAGCATTTACCATGCAAGAGAAGCAAAATGAAAGCTGGGACAATACCTGTATCAGATTAAATAAACATTAAATCAAAGACTATAATGGATGAAACAAAGGACACTACATAATGATAAGCGGGAAAATCGACGAGAGGATATAACAATTGTAAAAGTTTATGCACCAGATATGGGGCACTTAAATACACAAAGCAATTATTCACATAAATAAAGGAGGAAATGGACAGCAATACAATAATAATAGGTGACTACAAAACCACACTTACATCAATGGATACATCATCCTAGACAGAAATTCATAAAAGAAAACAGTAGCTTTGAATGACACATGGTAAGAGATGATCCAAACAGTTATATACAGAACATACCATTCAAAAACAACAGAATACATATTCCTTTCAAGTGCACATGAAACATTCTTCAAGATTGATCCCATGATAGGGCATGAAACAAATCTCAATAAATTCAAAAATTACTTGAAATTATATCATGACACTTTTCTGGCCACAACAATGTAAAACTAGAAATAAATCACAAGAAAAAAAATCTGGAAAGACACAAATACATGTAGGTTAAATGATATGTTGTTAGACAATGAATAAGTCAAACAAGAAATAAAAAAAAGAAATATAAAAACTACATGGACAGAAATGAAAACAATTTTGTTTTGTTTTGTTTGTTTGTTAGTTTTGCATTTATTTCCCTCATCTCAGGAGACCTGTCTAGTAAAAAGTTGCTACAGCCTTTAACAAAGTGGTTACTGCCTGTGTTCTCTTTGAGAATATTTATGGTCTTCGGTCTCATATTTAGTTCTTTCATCCATTTTGAACTTAATTTGAACACGTATGGTGTAAGAAAGTGGTCCAGTTTCATTCCTTTTCATTTTGCTGTCTAGTTTTCCCAACACAATTTATTGAAGAGACTGTCTTTTTCCTATTGGAAATTCTTTACCGCTTTGTTGAAAATTAATTTACCATCTATTTGTGGGTTCATTGCTAGGTTTTCTATTCTGTTATGCTGAGCTATGTGTCTATTTTTGTGCCATTACCATACTGCTTTGACTACTAAACCTTTGTAATATAACTTAAGTCTGGAATCGTGATGCCTCTAGATTTGCTTCTCTTTCAAGTTTGCTTTGGCTATGGAGTCTTCTGTGGTTCCACATAAATTTTAGCATTGTTTGTTCTGGCTCTGTGAAGAAAGTTGCTGTTATTTTGATAAGGACTGCATTAAATCTGTAGATTTCTTTGGGTAGTTTGACATTTTAACAATATATGTTCTTCCAATCCATGAGCATGGGGAGTTTTTCCATTTGTTTGTGTCCTCTTCAATTTCTTTCATCAGCGTTTTATAGTTTTCAAAGCACAGATCCTTTACATCTTTGTTTAGGTTTATTCCTGGGTATCTTATGGTTTTTGGTGCAATTGTAAATGGGATTGATTCCTTGATTTATCTTTCTGTTGCTTCATTATAGGTGTATAGAAATATAAGAGATTTATGTACTTTGATTTTGCATCCTGTGACATTGCTGAATTCATGTCTCAGTTGTAGTAGCTATTTGGTAAAGTTTTTTGGGTTTTCTATATAGAATATTATGTCATCTGCAAATAGTGAAAGTTTGACTTATTACTTGCCAATTTGGATACCTTTTATTTCTTTTGGTTTTCTGATTGTTGTGATGAGGACTTGCAGTACTATATTAAATAACAGTGGTAAGAGTGGACATCCCTGTCATGTTCCTGACCATGAACAAAAGCTCTCAATTTTTCCCCATTGATGAAGATATTAGCTGTGGGTTTATCATATGTGTCCTTTATTTTGCTGAGGTACGTTCTTTATAACTCTACTTTGAGTGTTTTTATCATGAATTGATATTGTACTTTCAAAGCACATTTTTTTCTGCATCTATTGAAATAATCATATGGTTCTGATCCTTTCTTTATTAATGTGATGTATCAAGTTGATTAAGTTAACAATATCGTACCACCCTGGCAACCGAGGAATAAATCCAACATGGTTGTGATGATTGATTTTTCAATGTTTTGTTGGATTCAGTTTGCTAGTATTTAATTGAGAATTTTTGCATCTATGTTCATGAGAGATATTGGCCTGTAGTTCTCTTTTTTAGTTGAGCCTTTATCTTGTTTTTGTATGAAGGTAATGCTGGCCTCAGAGAATGAATTTGAAAGGTTTTCTTCCTCTTATTGTTTTTAGAATAGTTTCAGAATAATAAGTGTCCACCCTTCTTTATTTTTTAAATATTTTTTAATGTTTATTTTTATTTTTTAGAGAGAAACAGAGAGCAAGTGGGGGAGGGACAGAGAGAGAGGAAGACACAGAATGAGAAGCTGGCTCCAGGCTCTGAGCTGTAAGCACAGAACCCAAAGCAGGACTCAAACTCAGGAACCATGAGATCATGACCTGAGCTGAAGTTAGAGACTTAACCTACTGAGCCACCCAGATGCTCCATTAACTATTCTTTAAACATTTGGTAGAGTTCAACTGTGAGGCCATCTGGCCCTGAATTTTTGTTTGCTGGGAGTTTCTTGAAAATTATTCAATTTTGTTGCTGGTTATCAGTCTGGTCAAGTTTTCTCTTTCCTTCTGTTTCAGTTTTTGTAATTTATATGTATGTAGGAATATATTCATTTCTTCCAGGTTGTCCAATTAGTTGCCATATGATATTCTGTAATATTCTCTTAGAATAGTTTGCATTTCTGTGAGGTTGGATGTTATTTCTCCTCTCATTTATGATTTTATTTATTTTTGCCTTTCTCTTTTCCTTTTGATAGATCTTGCTAGAGGTTTATCAATTTTATTATTTTTTTCTAAGTACTAGATCCTCGTTACATTGATCTGATACCTTTTGTTTGTTTGTTTGTTTGTTTTGCTTTGTTTCTGGGTGGTACAATTTTGGTCCCTGAAGTTGGTCAGTGCTGATGGGAGGTGGGGATGGTATTGTTCTTCCCTCTTTCCCCAGAGTGGGGAGCTCACACCTGCTGCTCTTCAGGAAGTCTTCACAGAAGAGCAATCACTTATCTTGTGTCTCTGGCTTCTGCCAGATCCCCACCTTCACCCTGCCTGCACCCAAGCTGTTCATCTGCCAGACAGGACAGCATTCCTTTATTTTATCTCAAATGTGCAGCTGGGTTTCAAAACTTAGATTTTAGAGATCCGCTGGGCAAGGACCCACACTGATCCTCTTGGGGAGGTTCTTGCTGTACTGTGGCCAGTGCCAGCTTGCCAGAGAAATCGGGTGCCTAATTTCACAGTGGTTTGGAGCTTATGGTAAAGTTCAGCTAAAATCCAACACCAAGGTTTACTCCCCTCAGCTGGTGTCTTTGTTCCTATGTTAAATGGTGCTCATAGGATCTTTTGCCCCCACAGCTGCCATGCTGCCACTCCCAAATGCACTCCAAGCAGGAGAAAAGTTTATCCCTGTGAAGCCCAGGGGATCATCAGACCAAACCGCCCACTCCCAGGTCCCCATCTTCCTTCCCCAATGGAGAACCAACAAGCCCATCAAGCATGACCCTGGTGATGGTACAAACCTCTGAAACTTCAGACTCCATGCTCTTCTGTTTATAAAATCTTGCTGTATTCAGCCCCTCTCCCTTTCTCAGTAATGGTTTTGGGAAGACAATTTTTGTGCATTTTCCTATACATGCTTTCACTCTCTCTTTCTTTCTCTCTTACTCCTCTATCCATAATCAGGCTCTCTCCCCTTTGCAGCACCCATAGTTCTTCTCTCCCCCAAATAAACTCTCCAAAACTCTTACCTTCCACATTGTGGCCATTTTTTCTACCTCTAGTTGTGCAGGCCTTAGATATATTTATTAGGTGCTCATAATGATTTGATATTTATCTAGCTTTACTTGAAGGACAAAGCAAGCTTAGGATCACCCTGCTTGAACCATGATTCCAGTTTTATAAAGGAGTCATCTAATCAGACTCCAAAGCCTCTAGTGCTCACTTCCTAAAGGTATCATGTGTAACGAGCTTTAAAGTTTTTTATGACCCCCTGATCTAAAGGATAAATTAGAAATTTATCCTTTTATATTTATATTTTATTTTATATTAAATAAATAAATTAAATATATTAAATAAATATAATATATATTTATATTTTATATTTAGGGTAAAGCAGACCACGTTGATGCTTTTGATGCTATATTCATGGCCTTCTGAGTGGCCAGGGGCTTTGTCCAATATTTAAAAAACAAAACAACTTTACGGATGCTTGGGTGGCTCAATCAGTTAAGCATCTGACTCTTGTGAGATCAAGCCCATGTCGGGCTCTGTGGTGCTGACATTGCAGAACCTGCTTGGAATTCTCTCTCTCCCTCTCTCTCTGCCCCTTCCCCGCACCCCATGCACATGCAAAATAAATAAATAAACATGAAAAAAACTCCACAAGTTTAAAAGGCAGTCCCTTACTGGAAAGGTACTTCTGGACTTCAGGGACAAAGCTCCAATGGAATCTTTTCAGGAAAAGGGTTCTTGTTATTCAGCCTTCTTGTTATACAACCAAAAGAATGACAGCTTGTGTTTATCATTTTTCTTTAAGATTCAAGCATTAGCAACTTAATAGATAAGGACAGTTCTGATAATAAATCCAACTGCATTTGTTCAAAACAGTAGTTAGCTTGTTTCTTCCTGCCTTAAATCCCAGTGCTCACTTACCTTTTTTACTAATAAGTGACCTTTGTGGCATTTCCCCCCCAGAATAGGGGTACTTTCACCTGTATGAAAAACCTGTTTAAGTCACTTTAAGACTCATTACTCATGATACTCCGTGGGAAGGATTGTCAAGGCTGTACTAGAGAACCCAAATAGAACATTATGAGATCCTAGAAGAATTACACCATGGATAATGCCATCATTATTATAGAAAAAAAATGTGAAAGCCACTAGGTCCAAAACAATAAATAACTGCTAAATAGTACTGTGTCCAGATGTTGTTCATGACTTCACAGAATTTATGACAGGGCTAATCAAGAAAATCATGAAAAATATTGTTGATATGGCAAAAAAAAAGTGGGGAGTGAAGAGTTTCAATACATGGATCTTGAAGAAATTTAAGAGCTATGAGACATCACAACAGAAGAATTAACAGAAGACAACTTGATGGAGATAAATGCTTCCAATCCAATGGCAGATGATGAGAAAGAAAACACAGACAGAACAGTGCCAAAAAACAAATTGACATTAGAAAATCTGGCAGAGTTCTGATTATTCAGTAGTGCTTTTGGCTTTTTTTTTTTTTAATTTCATGGACCCTTCTATAATATAGGCACTGAAACTAAAGCAGTGAAAAAATGATTGTTATAGTATAGAAATATTTTTTGAGAAATAAAAAAGCAAAAAGTCAGACAGAAATTCCGATGTGTTTCCTAAAAGGTACACTGAATGTGCCTGACTTTCTCACATCCCCTTCCACCTCCTCCACCTCTTCTACTTCTGCTACTCCCTAGAAAAATCAACACCTTATATTCTTCCTCTTCTTCAGTCTACTCAATGTGAATACAATGAGGATGAAGACCTTTATATTGACCTGCTTTCACTTAATGAATAGTAAATAATCAATATTTCACACAGTTAACAAACTTATCTGCTGTGTATATGTGTCAGTTTTCTCATGTAAAAATCTAATAACTGTATGGAAAAATATATGAGGCATTTTTGTGTCATTATCATTACCATCACCTAAGTATTTATTATGTAGAACATCATTTGCAAGACTTGTGTGGAAGTGGATAGCCTATCCTTACATAGTCGTAAGTTCAGTAATATTTAATTTAAAATTAAAAATGTGTTCATTTTCTTACTGTTTTATAACTTTGCTTTTTTGTCTTTTTATTTTATTTTTATTTTTATTACTTTTTTAATTTATTTGTTCTTAAATATTTGCAATAACATACAGTATGCCTTTCTCTATTGTAATTGGAAAAGCTGCATACCAATCATCACAGGTAAGTGGTTTTAGGAAAATGTAACAATTTTTTCTAATATTGTATTATAAACATGACTTTGGTACTGTATGTGATAAAATTTTTATAATTTATTAATGTATATGGTAGGCGACCATGAAGCAATTGTATCACTTATACTAGGGTACCATAAAGCAATCATATTGCTTCTTCTTCATTATCAATACATGAATTGTTATACTTGTAAGTAAATGTGAACTTCTTTTTCACAGTATCTTTACACTTTTTATGTCTAGTGTTAGTAATATGTATAATATCTACAGTATTTTTATCACATAAGGCAATATTGATGTAGGTACCGACAGATGATTCATCTTATAAACAGATGATGTAAACTTACAGTATCAATAAATATAGTACATCCATGTGAATGTATTTTATCTTCTTTGTGATTTTCTTAAAACCATTTTATTTTCCATAGCTCACTTTATTGTAAGAATACAGTGTATAATGCATAGAATGTACTAAATATGTGTTCATTATTTATATTATCGGCAACATTCCAGTCAATAATAGGCTATTAGCAGTTAAGCTTTGGAGGAGTCAGGAGTTATATTCAGATTTTTTTTTTTAATTTTTTTTAACGTTTATTTATTTTTGAGACAGAGAGAGACAGAGCATGAACAGGGGAGGGGCGAGAGAGAGGGAGACACAGAATCTGAAACAAGCTTCAGGCTCTGAGCTGTCAGCACAGAGCCCGACGCGGGGCTCAAACTCACGGACCGTGAGATCATGACCTGAGCCGAAGTCGGACGCTTAACCAACCAAGCCACCCAGGCGCCCCAATATATTCAGATTTTTGAATACACAGTGTATTGGCATCTCTAACCCCACATTGTTCAAAGGTAAATTGTAAGTAAAAACTGAGATAATGCATTGATAGCAAGCCCACCTTATCAGAAATACTAAAAGAATTATTCAGACTGAAAGCCAGTGACCCAGACAGTAATTTGAATACATATTAAAAAACAAAGCACCAGACTAATTTTAGACCTGAGGATACCTTCAGACTGAGAGTGAGGGGATGGAGAACTATTTATCATGCCACTGGAAGTCAAAAGAAAGCTGGAGTAGCCATACTTATATCAGACAAACTAGACTTTAAATTAAAGGCTGTAACAAGAGATGAAGAAGGGCATTATATAATAGTCACAGATTGTATCCATCAGGAAGAGCTAACAATTATAAATGTCTATGTGCCGAACACAGAAGCCCCCAAATTATAAAACAATTACTCACAAACATAAGCAACCTTATTGATAAGAATGTAGTAATTGCAGGGGACTTTAACACTCCACGTACAGAAATGGATAGATCATCTAGACAAAAGCAACAGAATGTACTTTCTTCTCGAGTGCGCATGGAACATTCTCCAAGATAGATCACATACTGGGTCACAAAGTATACAAGAATTGAAATCATACCATGCACACTTTCAGACCACAATGCTATGAAGCTTGAAATCAACCAGAGGAAAAAGTCTGGAAAACCTCCAAAAGCATGGAGGTTAAAGAACACCTTACTAAAGAATGAATGGGTCAACCAGGCAATTAGAGAAGAAATTAAAAAATATATGGAAACAATGAAAATGAAAAGACAACAATCCAAACGCTTTGGGATGCAGCGAAGGCAGTTCTGAGGGGAAAATACATTGCAATCCAGGCTTATCTCAAGAAACAAGAAAAGTCCCAAACACAAAATCTAACAGCACACCTAAAGGAAATAGAAGCAGAACAGCAAAGACACCTTAAACCCAGAAGAAGAAGAGAAATAATAAAGATCACAGCAGAAATAAACAATATAGAATCTAAAAAAACTGTAGAGCAGATGAATGAAACCAAGAGTTGGTTTTTTGAAAAAATAAACAAAATTGATAAACCTCTAGCCAGGCTTCTCAAAAAGAAAAGGGAGATGACCCAAATAGATAAAACCATGAATGAAAACGGAATTATTACAACCAATCCCTCAGAGATACAAGCAATTATCAGGGAATACTATGAAAAATTATATGCCAACAAACTGGAAAACCTGGAAGAAATGGACAGATTCCTAAACACCCACACGCTTCCAAAACTCAATCAGGAGGAAATAGAAAGCTTGAACAGACCCATAACCAGCGAAGAAATTGAATCAATCATCAAAAATCTCCCAACAAATAAGAGTCCAGGACCAGATGGCTTCCCAGGGGAGTTCTACCAGATGTTTAAAGCAGAGATAATACCTATCCTTCTCAAGCTGTTCCAAAAAATAGAAAGGGAAGGAAAACTTTCAGACTCATTCTATGAAGCCAGTATTACTTTGATTCCTAAACCAGACAGAGACCCAGTAAAAAAAGAGAACTACAGGCCAATATCCCTGATGAATATGGATGTAAAAATTTTCAATAAGATACTAGCAAATCAAATTCAACAGCATATAAAAAGAATGATTCACCATGATCAAGTGGGATTCATTCCCGGGATGCAGGGCTGGTTCAACATTCGCAAATCAATTGATGTGATATATCACATTAATAAAAGAAAAGATAAGAACCATATGATCCTGTCAATCGATGCAGAAAAGGTCTTTGACAAAATTCAGCAACGTTTCTTAATAAAAACGCTCGAGAAAGTCGGGATGGAAGGAACATACTTAAAGACCAAAAAAGCCATTTATGAAAAGCCCACAGCTAACATCATCCTCAACGGGGAAAAACTGAGAGCTTTTTCCCTGAGAACAGGAACTCGACAGGGATGTCCACTCTCACCCCTGTTGTTTAACATAGTGTTGGAAGTGCTAGCATCAGCAATCAGACAACAAAAGGAAATCAAAGGCATCAAAATTGGCAAAGATGAAGTTAAGCTTTCACTTTTTGCAGATGACATGATATTATACATGGAAAATCTGACAGACTCAACCAGAAGTCCGATAGAACTGATACATGAATTTAGCAAAGTCGCAGGATACAGAATCAATTTACAGAAATCAGTTGCATTCTTATACGCTAATAATGAAGCAACAGAAAGACAAATAAAGAAGCTGATCCCATTCACAATTGCACCAAGAAGCATAAAATACCTAGGAATAAATCTAACCAAAAATGTAAAAGATGTGTATGCTGAAAAGTATAGAAAGCTTATGAGGGAAATTGAAGAAGATATAAAGAAATGGAAAAACATTCCATGCTCATGGATTGGAAGAATAAATATTGTCAAAATGTCAATACTACCCAAAGCTATCTACACATTCAATGCAATCCCAATCAAAATTGCACCAGCATTCTTCTCGAAACTAGAACAAGCAATTCTAAAAATCATATGGAACCACAAAAGGCCCCGAATAGCCAAAGTCATTTTGAAGAAGAAGACCAAAGCAGGAGGCATCACAATCCCAGACTTTAGCCTCTACTACAAAGCTGTCATCATCAAGACAGCATGGTATTGGCACAACAACAGACACATAGACCAATGGAATAGAACAGAAACCCCAGAACTAGACCCACCAACATATGGCCAACTCATCTTTGACAAAGCAGGAAAGAACATCCAATGGAAAAAAGACAGTCTCTTTAACAAATGGTGCTGGGAGAACTGGACAGCAACATGCAGAAGATTGAAACTAGACGACTTTCTCACACCATTCACAAAAATAAACTCAAAATGGATAAAGGACCTGCATGTGAGATAGGAAACCATCTAAACCCTAGAGGAGAAAGCAGGAAAAGGCCTCTGTGACCTCAGCTGTAGCAATTTCTTATTTGACACATCCCCAAAGGCAAGGGAATTTAAAAAAAATGAACTACTGGGACCTTATGAAGATAAAAAGCTTCTGCACAGCAAAGGAAACAATCAATAAAACTAAAAAGCAACCAACGGAATTGGAAAAGATATTTGCAAATGACATATCAGACAAAAGGCTAGTATCCAAAATCTATAAAGAGCTCACCAAACTCCACACCCGAAAAACAAATAACCCAGTGAAGAAATGGGCAGAAAACATGAATAGACACTTCTCTAAAGAAGACATCCGGATGGCCAACAGGCACATGAAAAGATGCTCAACGTCACTCCTCATCAAGGAAATACAAATCAAAACCACACTCAGATATCACCCCACGCCAGTCAGAGTGGCCAAAATGAAGAAATCAGGAGACTATAGATGCTGGAGAGGATGTGGAGAAACGGGAACCCTCTTGCACTGTTGATGGGAATGCAAATTGGTGTAGCCACTCTGGAAAACAGTGTGGAGGTTCCTCAGAAAATTTAAAATAGACCTACCCTATGACCCAGCAATAGCACTGCTAGGAATTTACCCAAGGGATACAGGATTACTGATACATAGGGGCACTTGTACCCCAATGTTTATAGCAGCTCTCTCAACAATAGCCAAAGTATGGAAAGAGCCTAAATGTCCGTCAACTGATGAATGGATAAAGAAATTGTGGTTTTTATACACAATGGAGTACTACGTGGCAATGAGAAAGAATGAAATATGGCCCTTTGTAGCCACATGGATGGAACTGGAGAGTGTTATGCTAAGTTAAATAAGCCATACAGAGAAAGACAGATACCATATGGTTTCACTCTTATGTGGATCCTGAGAAACTTAACAGAAACCCATGGGGGAGGGGAAGGGGAAAAAAAAGAGGTTAGAGTGGAAGAGACCCAAAGCATAAGAGACTCTTAAAAACTGAGAACAAACTATGGGTTGACGGGGGTGGGAGGGAGGGGAGGGTGGGTGATGGGTATTGAGGAGGGCACCTTTTGGAATGAGCACTGGGTGTTGTGCGGAAACCAATTTGACAATAAACTTCATATACTGAAAAATAAATTTTAAAAAAGCACCAGTTATGATAATCATGTATAAAAGAAAATATAATTGCATCTATCTTTTCCTTTCTTCTTTTAAAAAGTGAACAAATCAGGAGACTATAGATGCTGGAGAGGATGTGGAGAAACGGAAACCCTCTTGCACTGTTGGTGGGAATGCAAATTGGTGCAGCCGCTCTGGAAAGCAGTGTGGAGGTTCCTCAGAAAATTAAAAATAGACCTACCCTATGACCCAGTAATAGCACTGCTAGGAATTTACCCAAGGGATACAGGAGTGCTGATGCATAGGGGCACTTGTACCCCAATGTTTATAGCAGCACTCTCAACAATAGCCAAAGTATGGAAAGAGCCTAAATGTCCATCAGCTGATGAATGGATAAAGAAATTGTAGTTTATATACACAATGGAATACTACGTGGC
Organism: Neofelis nebulosa; assembly: GCF_028018385.1. Lineage (NCBI taxonomy): Eukaryota > Metazoa > Chordata > Mammalia > Carnivora > Felidae > Neofelis > Neofelis nebulosa. The sequence goes on from NC_080800.1 coordinate 55,255,202, forward strand.
AATGAGAAAGAATGAATTATGGCCTTTTGTAGCAACGTGGATGGAACTGGAGATTGTGATGCTAAGTGAAATAAGCCATACAAAGAAAGACAGATACCATATGGTTTCACTCTTATGTGGACCCTGAGAAACTTAACAGAAACCCATGGGGGAGGGGAAGGAAAAATAAAAAAAGAGGTTAGAATGGGAGAGATCCAAAGCATAAGAGACTGTTAAAAACTGAGAACAAACTGGGGCGCCTGGGTGGCTCAGTCGGTTAAGCGGCAGACTTCGGCTCAGGTCATGATCTTGCGGTCCGTGAGTTCGAGCCCCGCGTCGGGCTCTGTGCTGACAGCTCAGAGCCTGGAGCCTGTTTCGGATTCTGTGTCTCCCTCTCTCTCTGACCCTCCCCCGTTCATGCTCTGTCTCTCTCTGTCTCAAAAATAAATAAACCTTAAAAAAAATTAAAAAAAAAAGAAACTGAGAACAAACTGAGGGTTGATGGGGAGTGGGAGGGACGGGAGGGTGGGGGATGGGTATTGAGGAGGGCACCTTTTGGGATGAGCACTGGGTGTTTTATGGAATCCAATTTGACAATAAATTTCACATATTGAAAAAAAAAGTGATTGTGTGTGTATAATTATATTGTTGGTCCTCTAACACATATTAATGTGGTATACTTTACAATAAAATGAGGTGAGGGGAAAGCCAGAATAGAGTAAGGAAATGACAGTAGATAATGAACCAAAGTCATGGGAACAAATGAAGAGAATGAGAAATGGTAATTAGGAAGGTTAATGTAACTAACTTTAGAGAAAATATACTTTCTCTCCTTTCTTCACTCAAATTTTTAAACACATAAAATTATATAAAGTGATAATTATAACAATATAATCTTGGGTTTGTAACATATATAGATGTAATACAAATAATAGTTATAACACAAAAAAGAGGAAGACAGAATAGATCCATATAAGAATAACATTTCCATATAACTGAAAATAAATTAGTATTGATCTTAAATATGTTATTTTTTAATGTTTATTTATATTTTGAGAGAGAGAGGGATAGAGTGAGAGAAGGGATGGGCAGAGAGAGAGAAAAGGAGAATCCCAAGCAGGCTCTGCACTGTCAGCACACAGCCCTACACAGGCTTGAACCTATGAACCATGAAATCATGACCTGAGCTGAAACCAAGTGTTGGACACTTAACTGGCTAACCCACCTAGGTGCCCCAATCTTAAGAATATTCTTATAAGTTAAGGTGAATATTATAAACCTTATAAGAGTCATTAAGATGATAACTTACTAAAATCAGAAATTAAAGACAGGTCATGACTATTGACATTTTAGAAGTAAAAAATATTATAAGGGAATACTATTAACAACTGCATATAACAAATTAGGTAACTTAGATGAAATGGCAAATTCTTAAAAAGACAAAAACTACCAAAGCTGATTCAAGAAAAATAAAGTGCATAGATTTATGACAAGTCAAGATATTTTATTTATAATTATTCTACCTACAAATTAAAAACTGAGGCCTAGATAGTTTTACTGTTGACTTCCACCAAATATTTAAAGAGTAATTTATATCACTTACTCACAAATTCTTCTAAAAACTAGATAAATAGGGAAGACTTCTCAAGTAATTCTAAGGCCAGTATTATCTTGAAACTAAAAACAGAAAAGTTTATCACAAGAAACTATACACCAATATTCCTTTTGGAATATAGATGGAAAAAACCTGAACTAAATTCTATCAAACTGATAAAACAACACATGAAAAAGATTATGCACCATGACCAAATTGTAGTAATCCCAGAAGTTGAAGGTTGATTCTACATCTGAATATTAATTAATGTAATTTACCAGATCAATAGACTAAAAGACAAATACCATGTAATCATCTTAAAAAGATATTTGACAAAATCAAATATCCTTTCATAATAATGTAATAAACTTGGAATAAAAGTAGACTCTTTCAAACTGATAAAGAGCATTTACAAAAATCCACAGCTAACATCATACTTAACAAAAAAAGTTGAAATAACTACCTTTTGATCAGGAAGAAGACAAGAATGCTCATTCTCAAAACTTCTATTCAACAATATACTAGATGTTCTATGCAAGAAAAATAGTCAAGAAAAATAAATGAAATGCATTTATATTAGGAAAAATTATGTCTATTTGGCATGATCTTGTACATAGAAAATTCTAAAGAATCCAATAAAATATTAGAACTAAACAATTTCAGAATGGATATAAGATACAAAAGCAGTACACAAGTATTGATCGTGTTTATATACACTTTCATGAGCAAACTGAAAATAAAATTAAAAATACAATTACAAATTACATTTACAATAGCATAAAAATAATGAAACAACTAAAACTATATTTAACAAAATAAGTACAAAAGTTTTATTCTAACAAGGATAAATTATTGTTGAAAACAATGAAGAAAATCCAAATAAATGTAAAAACATCTCATGAACTTCATGTTTATGGATTAGAAGACTTAGTAGTGTTAAGATAGTAATACCCTCCAAATTTATCCATCCGTTCAACACAACCTCTATCAAAATCAAACCTGGCTTTATATTACCGGAAACAATGGCCAGCTGGTACTAAATTTCCATGAAAATGTAAGCAAACTGGAATATCTAAAGCATTCCTGAAGAAGAAGAAGAAGAAGAAGAAGAAGAAGAAGAAGAAGAAAAAGAAGAAAAAGAGGAAGAAGAAAAGAAAATTGGAGGACTCGCAGATCCTAATTTCAAAACTCCCTATAACCTATGGTAATCAAGACAGTGTGGTAATGGTATAAAGATGAATATAAAGATTAATGGGATAGAACTGAGATTCAGAAATAAGCCCTTATATTTATGGTATATTGTTTTTCAATACGGGTACCAAGATCATCCAATGGAGAAACAATAGTCATCTCAAAAACTGACGTTGGTATGTTTCCTTTTTAAAAATTTTTTTAATGTTTATTTATTCTTGAGAGAGAGAGAGAGAGAAAGCAAGAGGGGTAGTGGCAGAGAGAAAGGGAGACACAGAATCTGAAGCAGACTCCAGGCTCTGAGCTGTCAGCACAGAGCCCAACACGGGGCTCAAACTCACAGACTGTGAGATCATGACCTGAGCTAAAGTTAGACAGTCAACCAACTGAGCCACCCAGGTGCCTGGTATGTTTCCTTTTTTATGTTTATTTTTAATTTTTTTTTTTAATTTTTGAGAGACAGATCATGAGCAGGGTAGGAACAGAGAGAGAGGGTGACAGAGGATCTGAAGTGAGCTCCACGCTGACAGCAATGAGACTGGTGTGGGGTTGGAACTCACTAACCATGAGATCATGACCTGAGTTGAAGTCAGATGCTCAACCAATGAGCCACCCAGATGCTGCAATGTTGGTATATTTTTATTCAAATATAATTAACCTATAGTACTATATTATTTTTGGGTATACAATATAATTAATAAATAATTCTATACATTATTCAGTGGTCATCACAATAAGTGTACTCTTAATCCCCTTTACCTATTTCACCCATCCCCACACCAACCTCTCCTCTGTCAATCAGAAGTTTTTTCTCTCTATTTAAGAAACCGTTTTAGTTTCTTTTTACTTTGTTCATCGTTTTGTTTCTTAAACTCCGAATATGAGTGAAATCATATGGTATTTGTCTTTCTTGGGCTGACTTATTTTACTTAATATTATATCCTTTGGATCCACCTATCTTGTTGCAAAAATGGCAAGATATTCTTTTTTATGGCTGAGTAGTATTCCAAAGATAACAACAACAGCGCCAAGAACATGGAAATGATTAGTGTTGTGGTTTCTAAGTTTCACTTTGGGTAAATGTCATTCAAATGATTCAATTTTTTTTAAAGGGAGCTCTGTAAATCACTGCTTTATCCAGATTCTAACACACTGTATGCACTCAAGTAATTTTTAATAAAAAAATAATGGTTTATCACGCAAATGGATGTCAAAAGAAAGGAGTAGTAGCAATACTAATATCAGACAAATTAACGTTAAAATGAAGACTGTAACATGAGACAAAGATATCATAATAATCGGGATAATCCAAAAGGAAGTTATAACAATTATAAATATTTATGCACCCAACATGAAGCACCCAAGTATATAAGACAATTAATAACCAACATATAGAAATTAATTTATAATAATACAATAATTGTAGGGAACTTTACCATCTCACTTACATCAATGTACAGATCATCTAAACAGAAAATCAGCAAGGAAACAGTGGCTATGAATGGCACACTGGACTTAACAGATATATTCAGGATATTCCGTCTTAAAAAAGCAGAATAGACATTCTTTTCAAGTGCATGTGGGACATACTCCAAAATGGGTTACATATGAGGTCATGAATCACTCCTCAAGGCAAACAAAAAGAATGAAATTGTAATATGCATCTTTCTGACCACAATGCTATGAAACTTGAAGTAAACCACAACAATAAATTTGGAAAGATCACAAATACATGGAGATGAAATACATACTATTGAACAATGCTTGGGTCAACCAGAAAATCAAAGAGGAAATTAAAAAATACATGGAATCAAATGAAAATGAAAACATGACATTCCAAAACCTTTGGAATGCAGCAAAAGTGGTCCTAAGAGGTAACTTTATAGCAATACAAGGCTACCTCAAGAAGCAAGAAAAATCTCGAATGAACAATCTAAACTTACACTTAAAGGAGCTAGAAAAAGAACAAAAAATGTAGCCTAAAGGCAACAAAAGGAAAGAAATAACTAAGATTAGAGCAGGAATAAGTGATATAGAATCTTAAAAAAAGTGGGGCACCTGGATACCTGGGTAGTCCAGTCGGTTAAGAGTCTGACTCTTGGTTTTGGCTCAGGTCATGATCTCATCGTTTGTGGGTTTAAGCTCTGCATTGTGCTGTGAGCTGGCAGCCCAGATTCTGCTGATTCTCCCTCTCCTTCTCTCTGTTTCTACCCCACTCACACTGTCTCTTCCTTTCTCAAAATAAATAGGTAAACTTAAAAAATAATAAACTAAAATAGCAATAAAACAGATAAATGATACCAGGAGCTAGTTCTTTGTAAAGATCAACCAGAGTTGTTTTTTTTTTAAAGAAAGGACCATAATAAATAAAATCACAAATGAGAGAGGAAAAATAACAACCAACAACACAGACATACAAATAATCATAAGAGAATATAATGAAAAACTATAAGGTAACAAATTGGACAATCTGGAAGAAATGAATAAATTCCTAGAAACAAATAAATAACTAAATCAGAAATAGGAAGAAATAGAAAACTTGAACAATCTGATAGCCAGCAAAGAAATGGAATCAGTTAATAAAAAGTTCCCAATAAACAAATGTCCAGGGCCAGATGGCTTCCCAGGAGAATTCTATCAAACATTTAAAGAACACTTAATACCTTTTCTTCTCAAACTTTTCCAAAAAGTAGAAAAGGAAGGAAAACTTCTAAATTTATTCATTGACACCAGCATTGCCCTAATAATAAAATCAGATAAAGACACCACTAAAATAGAGAACTACAATCAATATCCCTGATGAGCAGGGATGCAAAAATTCTCAATAAGTTACAAGAAAACCAAATTTAACAATACATTAAAAACATCATTCAGCATGATCAAGTGGGATTTATTCCTGGTTTTTGAGGGTGGTGGTTTAATATTTGCATGTCAATCAATGTGATAAACCACAATAATATAAGAAAAGGTAAGAAACATATCATCCCTTCAATAGAAAAATAATTTGATAAAGTGTAACATACATTCATTATAAAAAACCTGACAAAGTAATTTGAGATGGAACAGATGCCAACCTAACAAAGGCCATATATGAAAAACCCACAGTTAATATCATCCTTAATGTGGAAAAACTGGAAGCTTTTCCTCCATGGTCAGAAACAAAACAGGATTTCTACTCTCACTATGTTATTTAACATAGGGCTGGAAGTCCTAGACATAGAAACCGCACAAAAAAATAAATAAAAGGCATACGATTTAACAAGGAAGAAGTCAAACATTCACTATTTGCAGATGACATGATACTCCATATAGAAAACCTGAAAGACTCCACCAAAAAACTGTTAGAACTGAAAATGAATTCACTAAAGTTGCTGGATACAAAATCCATGTACAGAAATCTGTTGCATTTCTATACACTAAGAATGAAAGAGCAGAAAGAGAAATCAAGGAATCAATGACATTTACAATTGTAACAACACCCATAAGATAGTTATAAATAAACGTAAGAAAAGAGGTGAAAGACCTATACTCTGAAAACTATAAAACACTGATGAAAGAAATTGAAGAGGACACAAAGAAAATGGAAACACATTCCACGATGATGGATTGGAAAAACATTGTTAAAATGTCTATACTACCCATAGAAATCTACACATTAAATACAATCCCTGTCAAAATACCAGAGTTTTTCACAGAGCTAGAACAAAGCTAAAATTAAATTTGTATGGAACCACAAAAGACCCCAAAGGGCCAAATCAATCTTGAAAACGAAAAGCAAAACTTGAGGTATCACAATTCCAGACTTCAAGCTATATTACTCAAGATAATCAAAACACCTGGGCACTGGCACAGAAATATACATATAGATCAATGGAACTGAGTAAAGAACCCAGAAATGAACCCACAGCTATATGATCAACTGATCTTCAACAAAGCAAGAAAGAATTTTCAATGGGAAAAAGACAGTCTCTTCAATGGTGTAGGGAAAACTGGACAGAAACATGCAAAAGAATGAAACTGGACTGATTTCTTACACCACACACAAAAATAAATTCAAAATGGATGAAAAACAAAAAGTGAGACATGAATCCATCAAATTCCTAGAGGAGAACACAGGAGGCAGCAACCTCTTTGACCTCAGCCATAGCAACTTCTTTCTAGATATGTCTCCTGAGACAAGGGAAACAAAAGCAAAAATAAACTACTGGGGCTTCATCATAATAAAAAGCTTTGGCACAGTGAAGAAAATAACAAAACTAAAGGGAAACCTATGAAATGAAAGGAGATATTTGCAAAGAAAATATTTGATAAAGGGTTAGAATCCAAAATAGGTAAAGAGTTTATAAAACTCAGCACCTCTAAAATCAATAATCCTATTAGAAAAACGGGTAGAAGACACAAATAGACATTTTTCCAAAGAAGACAGATAGCTAATAGACACATGAAAAGATGGTCCATGTCATTCACCATAAGGGAAATACAAATCAAAACTACAATAAGATATCACCTCCCACCTGTCAGAATGGGTAAAATCAACAACACAAGAAATAGCAGGTGTTGGTGAGGATGGGGAAAATGGAGAACTCTCTTGCGCTGTTGGTTGGAATGAAAACTGGTGCAGCCACTCTGTAAATCAGTATTGAGGTTCCTGAAAAGTTTAAAATAGAAATACCCAATGGTCCAGCAATTGCATTACTAGATATTTACCCTGAGTAGAAAAATAGTAATTCAAAGGGATAGCAGCATTACCTACAATAGCTAAATTATAGAAACAGTCCTAGTGATGATCAAATGATGAGTGGATAATTTGTGTGTGTGTGTGTGTGTGTGTGTGTGTGTGTGTAATATTACTCTGCCATCAAAAATAATGAAATCTTGCCATTTACAATGACATGAATGGAGCTAGAAGGTATAACGCTAAGTGAAATAAATCAGAGAAAGACAAATACCATATGATTTCACTTATATATAGAATTTAGGAAACAAAACAAATGCACAAATGAAAAAATCAGAGAGAGGGCCAAACCAAAAATCAGAGTCTTAACTATAGAGTTCAAAATGATGGTTACCAGAGGGGAGATAGGTGGAAGGATAAATAGGTGATGGAGTTTAAGGAGTGCACTTGTGATGAACACTGGGTGCTGTATAAAAGTGTTAAATCACCATATTTTACTCCAGAAACTAATATTACACTGCATGTTAACTAACTGGAATTTAAATAAAACCTTAAAAGAAAGAAATCAGCCTTGAAAAATATTGTCTGAATTTGGCATCTATAATGTATGAGCATTCCTGTTTGTCATATGTTCACAAACCCTAGATATCATTTGGCTTATTGTATTTTTAAAAATTTGTTTTATTTTTGCTTGTTTTTTTCTTATTTCATTTATTTTATTTGACTTGTGTTTATCATAGCATAACATATATAGAAGTTGAATCACTGTGTTTTACACCTGAAAGTAAAGTAACAATGTGTGTCAACTATACTCAAATTAAAAAACAATTGTTATCAAGGTCAAAAAAATGATCTTGGGACAACTTGATATCCATATGCAAAATATTAAATTGTGAGGCTTATCTCACAATATATACAAAATTGCCTCAAAAAGAAGAAAAGAGCTAAATGTCAGAATGAAAACTATAAATTTCTAATACAAAAAAGATAGGAGTAAATTTTTATGACCTTGAATTAGGCATTGGTTTCTTAGATATGACACCAAAAGCAGAAGCCACAAATAAGTATCGATAAGTTGGACATCACCAAAATGAACACATTTGTGCTTCAAAGGACATCATGGAGAAAGTTTAAAGTCATCCCACAGAATGGGATAAAGTATCTGTGAATCATGTACTTGAAAATAAATTTGTACTCAGAATATATAAAGAATATTTACAACAACTCAACAATAAAAAGTCAAATCACTTAAACTGTAAAATGCTGTAGCTACTTTGGAAAACACTTTTGCAGTTCTTCAAAAAGGGTTAGATATAGAGTTATCACTAGACCCAGTAATTCCACTCTCAAAACATGCCTAAGATAAATTGAAACATATATTTATACAAAAATTTGTATATGAATGTTAATAGCAGTATTAATAATGATAGACAAAAGGTAGAAACAACCAAAAATGTCCATAAACTGGTGAATGGATAAACAAAATGTGTTGTATCATACCATATCTGGACGATTATTTGGCAATAATAAGGAATGAAGAATTTACGCACAGTACACAGTAGATCAACTTTGAAAACATTATACTACATGAAAGAAACCAGTCACAAAAGACCACATAGTACATGTTTCCATTTATACGAAATGACCAGTATAGATAAATCCATAGATACAGAGGTATATTAGTGGCTTCTCAGAGCTAGGTTGGGGAGTGCAGGAGAGTGGAGTACTTGAGAAGAAATGGGAGATACTACAAATAGGTACAGTTTATTTTTTTTTTGCATCTGTATTGAGATATAATTGCATATGACATTGTGTAAGTTTAAAGTGTAAAACAAGCTGATCTCATACATTTATATATTGTAAAATGATTACCAACATAGCATTAGCTAACACCTCCATCACATAATTACTGTTTTTTTTTGTTTCAAGTTTTTATTTAAACTCCAGTTAGTTAATGTACAGTGTAATATTAGTTTCAGATGTAGAATTTAGTGATTCATCACTTGCATACAACACCCAGTGCCCATCACAACCAGTGCCCTCCTTAATACTCATCACCCATTTAACCCATCCCACTTCTTCCTTTGATAAGAACATTTAAGATCTACTCTCTTCACAACCTTCAGATATATAGTACAGTATTATTAACTATAATCACCATGCTGTACATTAGATCCCCAGAACTTCCTTCTTTTACCACTGGAAGTTTGCAATATAAAACTTATTTTTGTGATGATAAAAATGTTCTAAAATTGTTTATAGTGGTAGTTGCACAACTTTGTGAATAATGTACAACTACTGAGTTGTATAGTTTACATATGTAATCTGTATAATGTATTAATTATAGTCCAAAAAGGTTTTTAAAAAGGTTTTCAAACAGGAATTGAAATTAGAGCTTGAAACTGAAAATAGGTTGGATTCAGTGAGAGGATGAGGAAACTGGCTGGGAAGATATGGGGGAAAATTTCAGAGGGGTATTTATAAACAGAAGAGTTTTTGGTCTAAGCAATCATTTTACCTTCTTAAGTAGTGATCATCACATGGTAAAATTATCATTGAAATTAATCATCTTTTGGTGAGCCAGAGTCATGGACATCTGGGGACATGGGGTTTGGGGGTACAGGGAAATGAATTAGTAAGCTCTTAAAATAATAGTCTGAAAAGATTGAAAAAGGGTTAGTATAAATATAGAGGAACAGACATTCGTAGAAGAATAGGCAGGGTTGGGTGACTAATGAGGCAACAAGACTCAAGCTACTAAGCAACAACTAAAAAGAGATCATGAGAGATGTTGATCTGTTATAGTATCTCTTTATCAAGCTACATATTAACTTGACCAAAACACAAGTTACAAAATTGTCTTGAACAGAATGCATCCAAGACCCCAAATGCATAATTCTGAATGGTTACCAAAATAACAGCACAAAAACAAATGGCACACTCAAACCCAGGATCTCATGTTGGCATAGTCATGTTAAGTCATCATGGAAATACATGACAGGGAAGATGTGAAGACCTGTCTCTGCCATTAATATTTCAATATCAAACAAATGACTTGCCTCTCTGTTTCCCTCCTGAGAAGTAAAATACCTGGCCATCAGAAGAAAAAAATCATCTTGTATTGTATGTCTCAAAGATGAAAGAAAGAAGGAAGGGCACTATTGTATGTGAATGTATATAAAAGAACTTTTTTCAACATGAAAAAAACCAATTCTGTAAAATACACATCCTTCTCATTATCTTTTTGTTTTGTTTTTACCATTAGCTGAATTTCTTAAGGCCCAATCAACATTAGATTATGCACTAGGAGTGCCCTTCCAGCAGCCAAGAAAACCATTTTACGTCTCTCTTTTAGTGGGCTGGGTATGTGCCTCAGAGAGCTGATGGGGGGAGGGAAGGAGGGAAACAGAAATTTTGACCTTAGAAGCTGAACTCTGGAAAATAATGGATTTAAAAACTGAGCAACAGCTCAAAATCTTTGCAAATGGCATGAAGTGAGTGGCTAGGGAGAAGGGTCCCCTTAGAGCTCAAAGAGCAGAACTGTCCCCAGCTCTTTGCATCAATCTGCTGCAGCGCAGCCCTCTCCCTCCCTCCCAGTGGAATCTGATAAATTCATTACCCAGAAGCTTTGATTTGTCAGGCCAAACCAGACCACCCAGAAAGATGCTGCTCCCTAGCCCTGGCCCTGATTGGTTGGCTTGTGCTACCTCTCCAGGAACCCCATGTGCAACCATTATGGAAAGAAAACCGTTCTGGAAAGAAAAAAGTGACTTTGGAAGAATTCTGAATGGTATGGAAAGCTGCATCCCAGAAGCAGTCAGAGGATCCAGAGCAGAATTTCAAGCCCTTAAGGAGGTGGGGGGGGTACTCTCTGTTCTTGCAGTGCTTACTCTCTGCTGGACAAGGACTTAGTGTTCTACTTGGTTAGTGATGGTGCAGCAAACCTCCTTGAAGTTGAGAAAATGAGGTTGGAGGGAAAGATGTTAATGGAGGTGCATTGACTAGATAGGGATCCTGGTCTTCAGGTCGCTGTGGGAGGGCTACATGAAGGTGTTTGATTCAGGGCTGTTGTGCTATAAAGATGTTGAGCTTGCTGTGCTTATCTAAAGTCTCCATTTTCAGATATGAAATTAGGATGTATTTTTGCCTCCAGACACTTCTAATAATTGATTTTATTCTGCAGATGTGTGCAGCTGCTGAGAGGCAGCTGATGTGCTTCTATTGGCAGAGTTAAGATCTTGCATCATCAGTTGAAAGAGCTGTGTGCCCATGAACATCTGTTAGTGGCTGTCAGGGCTTAGTTGAGGTGATGTTGAAATGCAGAAGAATGGAGAGATGATTGTAAATGTCTCCAGAGCTCTTGGTCACCCTTTAGGTCTGGAGCAGGCCATCTGGGCTATTTTAAAGAAAAGGTTTGGGGTTATGAAACATGGGGAAAATAAAGGATATTCCAGCATTGTCTGTGGGTAAAATTTGGCTTGTAGGATAGATGTGGGATGTCTTCTGGCTCTCTAGAGACTTTATGGTGTTTTCAGGAGATACAACATCTGTCTGTGGTAAACTTAATGTACATAGCAGACAGTGCAATGTTGCTGCACTGACCAGTGGGGAAACTAGGTGATGGAAAGATGCTCATACTCTAACTGTGATTGGGGTAAATACAAAGTCATGCTGCACAGTGTTATATTCAATGGAGCTTTTAAAATGTTTCAAACTGTCCAGGTGAAAGTTGGAGTAAGGTAAAGTTATGGTCTTCCCACTCCACATAAAGACAATTTTGAGGAGCACAGGAGATAATATGGGGACAAAACTCAGAAATCTGAGGTGCAGGGTCCTTCCATACTCTCCAAAGGAAATTAAGGATGTATGGGAAAGATTCCTAGTGTTCCTCATCACTGGGAGAAATTGGTGAATATGGCAGATGTGAGGTGTTCCCATACTCTCCAGGGAGTAATACAGTGCACAAGTAGAAAACCAGGTTCTTGGTCTGTCCGGCGGGGGGAGGGGGCGGAAATCAAGCTTTTATGGAAGAAGTCTGTGGTGTTCTCATACTATTGGGGGAAATTAGATGTGCCAACATAGATTACCCACTCTACTCAGGAGGAATTTACTGCATCGGTGTGCATAAGAGTGGTTTAGAGGGGTGCCTGGGTGGCGCAGTCGGTTAAGCGTCCGACTTCAGCCAGGTCACGATATCGCGGTCCGTGAGTTCGAGCCCCGCGTCAGGCTCTGGGCTGATGGCTCGGAGCCTGGAGCCTGTTTCCGATTCTGTGTCTCCCTCTCTCTCTGCCCCTCCCCCGTTCATGCTCTGTCTGTCTCTCTCTGTCCCAAAAATAAATAAAAAACGTTGAAAAAAAAATTAAAAAAAAAAAGAGTGGTTTAGAGTGTTTACACATTCCTTTGAGAAGATTCAGGACGTGGGGGGAATAAGGAATACATTTGAAAAAATAAAAGACATACTAGGAGATTATTTTCTCCAGAAGTGAGATAGGCAAACTGAAGGCTCCATAAAAATCTGCATTTTGCTTTTTTTTTTTTTCCCCTATTTCTATTCTTGCTAGGACTTGTACACCCGCTTTACACGTGCCTGATAGTACAAATAATGTATGACTTCCTTGTAAGGGACAATGAGTTAATGATTTATTTAATGTCTTCAAGCACAATAGATAACATCTAAGTAAGGACAAGATGAAGCCATCATGTGTGCATTCCAAACCATCATTGCTAGATATCTTGATGCCAAGAACCCCTGGCCCCAAAGAATAAGTGACTCATGGAGGACACCTGGACCCTTGTCCTGTTCTAACTGGTTCCTGGATGCCTGAGAAGGCACATACAAAAGGCCTCAATAAAAACTCCAGACCCCAAAGACAAATCTTTCTTTTTCCTTTCCTTTCTCCCAGACTCTGGGTCTGTTTCTGTACTCTTTGTTTATCTTCAAGTAAACTTTGCTCTCACTTCATTCTGACTCGTGTTTGACTTCTATCCTGTATAAAGCCAAGAACTCTCTTGGCTGGTCCTGCAGGAGCCCCTCTGGGTCCTTTAACCTGTCATACCTGCATCAAAAGGATGCGTGCACATGCGCACACACACACACACACACAGACATGGAAGGAAGGAAGGAAGGAAGGAAGGAAGGAAGGAAGGAAGGAAGGAAGGAAAGAAGGAAGGAAGGAAGGAAGGAAGGAAAGATGGAAGGAAGGATGGAAGGAAGGAAGGAAGGAAAGAAGGGGAGCCAAACGTTAGGAGTTTCAAGAAATAAGACTCTTTGCTGTAAACTTTAAAGTAGGGGATCACCTGTATTTTTGGCTTTTTAATTTCCTCTTTTCCTTCTTCCTCATTTCCCTCCTCCCCCTCTGCTTTCCCTTTTCAGGAGAAAATAGAAATCATGGTAAGTATTGACCACACGGTTTTGCAAAAGTCCACACATATTCTTATGCTTCCATATATGCTGTTTTCATCACTGAATATATACTTATATACAAATTTTCAAAGAGCCCCTTTTCCCAAACTGTCTATTTCCCCCTCCTTTTCAAATCTCTGCATCCCAAACTCTACTACCTAGAGGACTCCACAGTGCTAGCAGGCCTAGAAAAGCTGCTAGTGTGAGAAAAACTAATCTGGAAGCAGAGGGGCCTTAAAGAGGAGGAGACAGGAGATGAGGATGAATGAAAGGGGGCCACAGGATATATTTATTGCCTGCTGGTTGTTAAACTGAATCTCGCACATTTACATCAGAAGTTAAAATATGATGAATTCTGCTCTGCTGGTCACAAACACTCCCCCCATTCAAATGTTCCATCTGTTCTGGCTCCCAAAATGCCTGCACCTTTGATAGGTGCAAACAGAGACCTAGTGGCATTTGGAAAATAGGCTTGCCCTTCAACCTGTGTGAGCCACCTGTGCTTTCCCTCTGAGTTGCAGAAACAACTCCCTGCCCCCACAGCATCCTCACAACTCTTCCTAGAGGCTGAAGTTAAAGTATTTTGCAAAGCTCAGCCAAGGAGCACTGCCTGGCCCATGAGTGAGCAAGCCACCTTGGCTGAAGCAGTCTGCTGCTTTGCTCAGCACTGGAGAAACAACCCCTAGAATGGGAAGGACCAACAGAAACAACCAGGCAATGGCTGGGTAGCAAACCCCACATCATAGAGAAAACATTGTTGTCTTTGGCATATGCAGTCCCTCTTTAGGATATAATATTCCTCTTCAGCAATTCACTCATGTGCCAAGATTTTATCAAGCACAAGGAAATCAACAAATCAGCATGCCTTCTTGCCTTCAATCTGGAAATATCAGACATTTTGATAATTCAACTCCACATTCCACTTGCCCTGGTGTGCCCCAGCACACAGAACAAATGCTACTCCAGTCCAGGGGTGGGTCACAGAACAAAGGGGAAAAGAGATATAAACCCATTTTAAGGACCTATTCTTGAACGTGCCTTCTCTGCAAGGCCTGAGGGGATTATTTGAGTAATGAACCGATCTCCCTTTTGCTTCCCTCCCCCAGGTCTTATTCATGAGTAGATAGATAGTGGGTATTTGGAACTATCATGTATCATGTCAACCAATTTGCTCAGTATACTAATGTTGATAACAGTCACCATGGACTGACACCAGGTAAAGAACTTCTGAATAAAAAGGAAGGGAATGGGCTGTGCCAAGGCAGATTAGACACACCCTCAAACTCTTCAGGATGGGGCAGGTATTGATGATAAACTTTGTTAAGAATCACACACAAACATCTCCCTACCTCCTCACTTCCTCTTTTGGCTGGTAAATTTTTGCAGTTCCAGCATTTTTAGAGCCATAACATGTTTAATGTATTTTTTCTAAGCTATTTTTAATCCAACTGTGTTCAAATTGGAGGTATGCAGTAGTAACAGTCCAAGTCGATTGTGTAAATCAAGTGGTAAAGAGTCAATCAGTGTTTACTTATACATAAAATACAGAGCAGAGTTGATATCAAGGAGGGTGTTGCCTCAGGGGGGGTTAAGATGGTGGCATAGTAAGAGAACCTACACTTGGGCTTCTTCTATGACTTGGATATTGTAAATAATTCTCAATTAATCATAAGATTCATATAACCTTTTGAATTAGTGTTTTCATATTCTTTGGGTAAATACCCAGTAGTATGATTACTGGATCATATGGTAGTTACTTTTATTTTTATTTTTTTAGGGAACATCCATACAGTTTTCCAGAGTGCCTGTATCAGTTTGCATTCCCTGCAACAGTGCATGAGGGTTCCTATTTCTATATAACATTGCCAAAAACTGTGTTTCTTGTGTTTTTGATTTTAGTTATTCTGACAGGTGTGAAGTGATATCTCATTGTACTTTTGATTTGCATTTCCTGATGATAAGTGATGATAAGCATCTTTCCATGCTTTGTTGGCCATCAGTATGTCCTCATTGGAGAAATGTCTACTCATGCATTTTTCCCAGTTTTAATTGGATTATTGGGGGGGGGGTGTTGAGTTTGTAAGTTCTTTATAGATTTTGGATACTAACCCTTTATCAGATGTGTCATTTGCAAATATCTTCTCCCATTTCATAAAGATGCTTTTTAGTTTTTTGATTATTTCCTTCACTTCTACAGAAGGTTTTATTTTTATATTGTCCCAATATTTTTTTTTTTTTTTAAATTTTTTTTTCAACGTTTTTAATTTATTTTTGGGACAGAGAGAGACAGAGCATGAACGGGGGAGGGGCAGAGACAGAGGGAGACACAGAAGCGGAAACAGGCTCCAGGCTCTGAGCCATCAGCCCAGAGCCTGACGCGGGGCTCGAACTCACGGACCGCGAGATCGTGACCTGGCTGAAGTCGGACGCTTAACCGACTGCGCCACCCAGGCGCCCCTATATTGTCCCAATATTTTATGTTTGCTATTGTTTCCCTTGCCTCAGGGAACCTATCTAGGAAAATGTTGCTAACGCTGATGTCAAAGAAATTACTACCTCTGCTCTTTACTTGGATTTTTATGGATTCAAGTCTCACATTTAGGTGTTTAAGCCACTTTGAATTTATTTATGTGTATGGTGTAAAAAAGTGATCTTGTTTCATTCTTTTGTGTATTGCTGTCCATTTTTCCCAACACCACATGTTGGATAGATGGTCTTTTTTCCATTGGATATTCTTTCCTGCTTTGTTGAATATTAATTGACCATATAGTTATATCTTTATTTCTAAATTTTCTATTCTTTTCTATTTATCTACATGACTATTTTTGTCCAAGTACCATACTCTATTGATCACTACAGCTTTGTAATATAACTTGAACTCTGGAATTATGATTTCTTTAACTTTGTTTTTTCAAGATTGCTTTTACTATTTGGAATCTTTTGTGCTTCCATACAAATTTTTGGATGTTTGTTCTAGCTCTGCGAAAAATTATGGTTGTATTTTGATAGGGATTGCATTAAACGTGTAGATTACTTTGGGTTTGTAGACATTTTAACAATACTTTTTCTTTCACTTAAAAGAGCATGTAATGTCTTTCCATTTCTTTGTGTTCTCTTAAATTCCTTCTATCAGTGTTTTATAATTTTCAGAGAACAGATCTTTCACCTCTTTTGTTAGGTTTATTCTTCTGTGTCTTCTTATTTTGGGTGCAATTGTAAATGGGATTGTTTTTCTTAAGTTATTTTTATGCTGCTTCATTTTTTTGCGTATAGAAATTCAATAGATTTCTGTACATTGATTTTTTATCCTGTCGGTTTATTGAATTTGTTATCAGTTCTAGCAGACTTTTGTTGGTGTTTTGGTTTTTTTATAGAGAGTATCATGTCGTCTGCAGAGTGAAAGTTTTACTTCTTCCTTTCCAATTCATATTCCATTTATTTCTTTTTGTTGTGTGATTGCTGTAGCTAAGAATTCCAGTACTATGTTGAATAATAGTGGTGAGAATGGAAATCCTTGTCTTTTTCCTGACTAGGAAAAAGGCTCTCAGTTTTTTTCCCATTGAAGATGATGTTAGCTGTGGGTTTATCATACATGGCCTTTATTATGTTGATGTTTGTTCACTCTGAACCTACTTTGTTAAGGGTTTTTATCATGATTGGATGTTGTAGTTTGTCAAATGCTTTTTCTGCATCTATTGAAACCATCATATGGATCTTATCCTTTCTTTTATTGATGTGGTGTATCACGTTGACTGATTTGCGAATACTGAACCACATTTGCAACCCAGGTGAATAATTCTTTAAATGTATTGTTGGATTAGGTTTGATAGTATTTTGTTGAAGATTTGCGAATACTGAACCACATTTGCAACCCAGGTGAATAATTCTTTAAATGTATTGTTGGATTAGGTTTGATAGTATTTTGTTGAAGATTTTTGCATGTATGTTCATCAGAGTTATTGGCCTATAGTTCGCTTTGTGGTGTGCTTACCTGGTTTTGGTATCAGGATAATTGTGGCCTCAGAGAATGAATTTGGAAGATTTTCTTCCTCTTCTATTTTTTGGAATTGTTTGAGAATAAGTATGAGTTCTTCTTGAAATGTTTGGTGGAATATGCCTACGAGACCACCTAGTATTGGACCTCTATTTTTTGGGAATTTTTTGATTACTTAATTTTTATTTAAAAAATTTAAGTATTTATTTATTTTTGAGATATATATAGAGAGACACAGAGTGTGAGCAGGGGAGGATCAGAGAGAGAGAGGGAGACACAGAATCCTAAGAAGGCTCCAGGCTCTGAGCTGTCAGCATACATACAGCCTGATGTGGGGCTCAAACACACGAGCTGTGATATTATGACCTGAGTCAAATTTAGACACCCAACTGACTGAGCCACCAGGAGCCCCTGCTTAATAAATTTTCTTAAAGCTTATTATTTATTTTTGAGGATGGGTAAGGGACATAGAGAGAGGGAGAGAGAAAATCCCAAGCAGGCTCTGCACCATCAGCATAGAGCCTAAGGCAGGGCTCAATCACATGAACTGTGAGACGATGACGCAGGCTGAAATCAAGAGTCAGACGTTCAACTGACTGAGCCTCCCAGGCACCCTTAATTCATTTATTTATGGTATATTTGACTATTTCAATTTTCTGGGTTTTTTTCTGTTTCAGTTTTGGTAGGTTATATATTTCTAGAAATTTATCCATTTCTTCTAGGTTTTCCAATTTATTGGCATATGGTTTGCGATAACCATCTCTTATAATTGTTTGTATTTCTTTGATATTGCTCTTTCTTCTCTCATTTGTGATTTTAGTTATTTGGGTCCTTTCTCTTTTTTCTTAATAAATCTTGATAGTGGTTTATCAATTTTTAAATTTTTTTCAAAGACTAGCTCCTGGTTTCATTGATCTGTTGTATTGTATTTTCACTTTTTATATACTTAATGACTGCTCTATTCTTTATTATTTCCTTCCTGATGATTTGGGGTTCTGTTTGTTATTCTTTTTCTAGCTCCTTTAGTTGTAAGATTAGGCTGATTAATTGAGGGGTTTTTTTTTGTTTTTGTTTTTGTTTTTGTTTGTTTGTTTGTTTTGCTTCTTGAGGAAGACCTGTATTGTAATAAACTTCCCTCGTAGAATATCTTTTGCTACATCCCAGAAACTGTGGACTGTTGTGGTTTTATTTTCATTTGTTTCCATGTCCTTTTTCTTATTTCTTCTTCTTTTTCTTCATTGATCCATTCATTCTTTTGTAGCATGTAATTTAAACTCCAAATATTTGTGGTGTTTCTTGATTTTTTTTTCTTGTGGTTGACTTCTACTTCCATAGAATCTTGGTCAGAAAAGATGCATAGAATATTGATATTTTTTTAATTTGTTGAGGCTTGTTTAGTGAACTAATATATGATGTATTCGGGATAATGTTCCACATGCATCTGAAAAGAATGTGTAATTTTTAAAAAAGAATATGCTGTTTTAGGATGGAATGTTTTGAATATATCTGTTAAATCCACCTGGTCCAATTTTTCATTCAAAATCATTTTATCTTGTTGAGTTTCTGTTCAGAAGTTCTGTCAATTGATAATAGTGGCATGTTAAAGTCTCCTAGTTTTAATGTATTCATTAGTTCCTTAATGGTTATTATTAACAGTTTTATTTATTTGGGTGTTCCTTTGTTGGATGCATAAATATTTACATTTGTTGCATCTTCTTGATGGATTGTCCCCTTTTATATTATGTAGTGTCTTTCTTTGTCTCTTTTCAGTCTTTGTTTTAAAGTCTATCTTTTCTGTTGTCAGTATTGCTTTCCTGATTTTCGTTTGGCTTCCACTTGCACAATAAATATTTCTCTATTACCTCACTTAAATTTTTTTTTAATTTAATTTTTTATTTTGTTAAAATTTACATCCAAATTAGTTAGCATATACTGAAACAATGATTTCAGGATAGATTCCTTAATGCCCCTTACGCATTTAGCCCATCCTCCCTCCCACAACCCCTCCAGCAACCCTCAGTTTGTTCTCCATATTTGAGTCCCTTTGTTTTGTCCCCTCCCTGTTTTTATACTACTTTTGTTTCCCTTCCCTTAAGTTCATCTGTTTTGTCTCTTAAAGTCCTCATATGAGTGAAGTCATATGATATTTGTCTTTCTCTGACTACTTTCACTTAGCATAATACCATCCAGTTCCATCCACCTATTTGCAAATGGCAAGATTTCATTCTTTCTGATTGCTGAGTAATACTCCATTGTATATATAAACCACATTTTCTTTACCCATTCATCCATCAATGGACATTTGGGCTCCTTCTATACTTTGGCTATTGTTGATACTGCAGCTATAAACATGAGGGTGCATGTGTCCCTCTGAAACAGCACACCTGTATCACGTGGATAAATGCCTAGAACTGAAATTGCTGGGTCGTAGGGTAGTTCTATTTTTAGTTTTTTGAGAAACCTCCATACTGTTTTCCAGAGTGGCTGCACCAGCTTGCATTGTCACTAACAATGCAAAGGAGATCCTCTTTCTCCACATCCTCGCCAACATCTGTTCTTGCTGAGTTGTTAATGTTAGCCATTCTGACAGGTGTGAGGTGGTATCTCATGGTGGTTTTGATTTGTATTTCCCTGATGATGAGTGAAGTTGAGCATTTTTTCATGTGTCTGTTGGCCATCTGGGATGTCTTTTATGGACAAGTGTCTATTCATGTCTTTTGCCCATTTCTTCACTGTGTTTTGAGTATTGAGTTTGAGAAGTTCTTTATAGATTTTGGATATTAACCCTTTATCTGATATGTAATTTGCAAATATCGTTTCCCATTCTGTTGGTTGTGGTTTAGTTTTGTTGATTGTTTCCTTTGCTGTGCAGAAGCTTTTTATTTCATGAGGTCCCAGCAGGTCATTTTTGCTTTTGTTCCCTTGCCTTTGGAGATGTGTCAAGTAAGAAATTTCTGCGGCTGAGGTCAGAGAGGTTTTTGCCTGTTTTCTCCTGGTTCTCTCTGGTTTAGGAATCACGGTAATGCTGGCTTCATAGAAACAGTTTGGAAGTTTTCCTTCCATTTCTATTTTTTGGAACAGTTTCAAGAGAATAGGTGTTAACTCTTCCTTAAATGTTTGGTAGAATTCCCTTGGAAAGCCACCTGGCCCTGGACTCTTGTTGTTTGGCATATTTGTTATTACTAATTTGATTTCCTTACTGGTTTTGGGTGTGTTCAAATTTTCTATTTCTTCCTGTTTCAGTTTTGGTAGTGTATATGTTGCTAGGAATTTGTCCAATTCTTCCAGATTGCCCATTTTGTTGGTATACAATTGTGCATAATATTCTCTTATTATTGTTTTTATTTCTGTTGTGTTGGTTGTGATTTCTCCTCTTTCCTTCTTGATTTTATTTATTTGGGTCCTTTCCTTTTTCTTCTTGATCAAACTGGCTAGTGGTTTATCAATTTTGTTAATTCTTTCAAAGAACCAGCTTCTGGTTTCGTTGATATGTTCTACTGTTCTTTTTTTTTTTTTTTTTTTTTGGTTTCGATAGCATTAATTTCTGCTCTAATCTTTATTATTTCCCATCTTCTGCTTGTTTTGGGTTTTATTTGCTGTTCTTTTTCCAGCTCCTTAAGGCGGAAGGTTAAGTTGTGTATATGAGATCTTTCTTCCTTCTTTAGGAAGGTCTGGATTGCTATATGCTTGCCTCTTATGACCACCTTTGCTGCATCCCAGAGGTTTTGGTTTGTCGTGTTTTAATTTTCATTGACTTCCATATATTTTTAATTTCCTCTTTAACTGCTTGGTTAGCCCATTTATTCTTTAGTAGGATGTTCTTCAGTCTCCAAGTATTTGTTACTTTTCCAAATTTTTTCTTGTGTTTGATTTCGAGTTTCATAGTGTTGTGGTCTGAAAATATGCATAGTATGATCTCGATCCTTTTGTACTTACTTAGGGCTGATTTGTGTCTCAGTATATGGTCTATTCTGGAGAACTTTCCATGTACACTGGAAAAGAATGTATATTCTGCTGCATTAGGATGAAATCTTCTGAATATATCTGTTAAGTCCATCTGGTCCAATGTGTCATTCAAAGCCATTGATTCTTTGTTTATTTTTTGATTAGATAATCTGTCCATTGCTTTGAATGGGGTGTTGAATCTCCTATTATTATGGTATTACTATCGATGAGTTTTTTATGTTTTTGATTAATTGACTTATATATTTGGGTACTTCCATATTTGGCGCATAAGTGTTTATGATTGTTAGGTCTTCTTGGTTTATAGAGCCCTTGATTATGATATAATGCCCTTCTGCATCCTTTGATACAGTCTTTATTTTAAAGTCTAGATTGTCTGATATCAGTATGGTTATTGCGGCTTCCTTTTGTTGACCATTACCATGACAAATGGTTCTCCATTCCCTTATTTTCAATCTGAAGGTGTCTTTAGGTCTAAAGTGGGTCTCTTGTAAACAGCATATATATGGATGTTGTTTTCTCATCCATTATGTTACCCTATGCCTTTTGATTGGAGCATTGAGTCCATTGACATTTAGAGTGAGTACTGAAAGACATGAATTTATTGCCATTATGATGCTTATAGAGCTGAGTTTCTGGTGATGTTCTCTGGTCCTTTCTACTCTTTTGTTGCTTCTGGTATACCAAAAGCAACAATATATATATATATTATATATATATATATTTATATATATATATATATAATATATATATATATATATATTCATCTTTTCTCCCCTAAGAAAGTCCCCTTTTAAATTTCTTTCAGGGCTGGTTTAGTGGTCACAAACTCCTTTAATTTTTGTTTGTCTTGGAAACTTTTTTTATCTCTCCTTCTATTTTGATTGACAGCCTTGCTGGATAAAGAATTCTTGGCTGCATATTCTTCTGCTTCAGCACACTGAATATATCCTGCCACTCCCTTCTGGCCTGCCAAGTTTCTGTGGATAAGTCTGCTGCAAACCTGATCTGTCTTTCCTTGTATGTTAGGGACTTTTTTTCCCTTACTGCCTTCATGATTCTCTCCTTGCCTGAGTATTTTGTGAATTTGACTATGATATGCCTTGTTGATGGTCCGTTTTTGTTGAATCTAATGGGAGTCCTCTGTGCTTCCTGGATTTTGACGTCTGTGTCTTTCCCCATGTTAGGAAAGTTTTCCACTATGATTTGCTCACATAACCCTTCTACTGATTCTCTGTTCTGCCTTGTCCATCCTTGCCGCTGCTGTATCCATCCGTGCTTGCAGCTCACTTATACCATTTTCAATTTCATTCTGGCTATTTTTTACTTCTTTTATCTCTGAAGAAAGGGATTCGAATCTATTTTCGACTCCAGCTACTATTGTCATTATTGTGATTCTAAATTTTGGTTCAGACATCGTGCTTGTATGTGTGTTGGTAAAATCCCTGGCTGTCATTTCTTTGTGCTCTTTCTTTTGGGGTGAATTTCTTCATGTTGTCATTTTGAAGGGAGAAAAGGAATTAAAGAGGTAGAAAAATTGAAGTTAAAACAATTAAAATAAAAATATTGAAATTAAAAATTAAACACACACACACACAAAAATCGAATAGATTATGTTGGATCCTAGGTGTGTTGTGTTCTGGATGTTGAAAGTGGTTTGACAGATTAGAGAAAAATAAAAAAGGGGGGGGAGGAAATTGTTTGAGAATTTGAAAAAATGAATACACTGAAGTAGACTAAAATGAGTTGATGGGGTAAAATAGAATTTGAAAAAATATACACAAAAGTTAAAAATGTAGTAGAAAAAAGTTAAAAAATATATATTTTTAATAAAAATTAAAAACAAATATTTTTTTCATTTTCTGTATTTAAGAATAAAGAAAAGAAATGAAAAAGAGAAAAAGAGATAAATAACCGTTTGAAAATTTTACAATGTGAATACACTGTATTAGAGTAAAATAAAATGATGGAAGTAAAATAGAATTTGAATAATCTTACATAACAGCAAAAAGTATAGTAATAAAAATTAAATAAAATATTTTTAATTGAAATTGAAAATAAAATTGAAGGTTTTCTCTTTCTGCATTCAAGAAAATGAAAAGAAATAAAGGAGAGGAAAAAAGAAAAAGAAGAAAAAGGAAATTGAGAATTTTAAAAGGTGAGTACACTGAAGTAGATTAAAATAAAATGATGGAAGTAAAGTAGAATTTGAAAAAAATTACACAAAAATAAAAAGTATAGTAATAAAAATTAAAGATATTTTTAATAAAAATTGAAAATAAAAATGAATTTTTTCTTTCTCTATTCAAGAAATAGAAAAGAATTATAAAAGAGAAAAAGGAAAAAAAAAAAAGAAAGAAAATTGAATAGATGAACCTGGTAACAGATTGAAGTAGGACTGAAATTGCTTTAGAAGTCAGTCTATGTAGCTCTTTATAGTCCATAAATTAAGTTGGCGCTGAGACTTGTGTTCTTCACAAGCGAAGTTGGCCCAGTTGGGCGGGTCTCAGGGTAACAGCTCCACTCTCCACTAGGTGGTGCTCCTAGCCTACTGGGGTGGATTGTTGCAGGTCATAGGTGCATATGCACATGCACAGGAGCAGTGAAAATGGCGCCACCCAGCTACCCAGTCTGTTCTCCCGGATCAGCAATCGCGCACCTGTCCTCTGTCTTCAGCTCTTGTCCACTCCCCACTTCTTCACTCTCCGTGACTAGGCCCCAGGCAGCACCTCTCCCAAGCCTTGTCTCAGATGCAACTATTTTCCCCAGCTCCCTACTTCTGAAGGACTGTGGCTTTGGCCCATTCCTCCCCTCTACAGGAGGGTCTTGCTGAGAAATGGCTGAATTAGCAATGGCCAAATATTAGCTGCACCCAGGTATGCCCACTGGACCCTGTAGTTGTCAGTGCCCCTAGACTGTGGCCAGGTGCCAGCCCATTCCAGAAAATGTTCACAAGACAGTGTAGCAGTAGTGTCTCAGGGATTATGGAAAATCACAACACACATCTGACACCAGGCTTCATTCACTCTTAAGGATCTTGCCCCAGCACCAGCAAATGTGGCCACATTCTGGGGTCTGCTGGGACCAGGTGACATCAACAGTCTCTACAAAATGTCCTTCCAGCAGTGGAACCACTTCTCCAGGTGTGGCCCGAGAACCTCCTGGACCCCACTCTGTTCCTGGGGATTTGCCTTTCCCACCAGAGCACCGCCAGGTATCGAGCTGCAGAGTTGCAGCCTTTGCACTCCCCTTGTTTACAATCTTAATGGAATTTAAACCCTCTCCTTTCTCCTTTCTCCCTTTTTAGTTTAGTCCCTGTGGCTGTTTCTAATTTTCCACTTTCTTTCCAGCTGCTCTTGGGGAGGGGTGATTTTCCTGTATTCTCCCCTCCTCCCCAGTCTTTGTCCTCTCTCCACCCACAAAAGCAGTTCCCTACCTTTCGGGGCTTCTTGTTCCCCAAGTTCAGCTGTCCGCACTGCACATGTACCTGCTGAATTCTGTGGTTCAGGTTGTGCAAATTGTTGTGTTAATCCTCAGATCAGTTTCTATGTGTGTATGAGGTTCAGTGTTGGTCTGGTTGTATTTTATGGACGTGAGACACACAAAGAGCTTCCATGCTGTTCTGCCATCTTGGGTCCTCCCCCTCACTTTAAATTTTTTAAAAATGTTTACTTATTTATTTTTAAAAACAGAGAGAGAGAGAGAGAGAGAGAGAGAGAGAGAGAGAGAGAAGGGTGGGGAGGGGCAGAGAGAGAGGGAGATAGAGAATCCCAAGCAGGCTCTGTGCTGTCAGTGCAGAGCCTGATGCAGGGCTTGATACCATAACCGTAAGATGATGACCTGAACCAAAAGCAAGAGTCAGACACTCAACCAAATAAGCCATCCAGGTGCCCCTCCCCTCATTTTCAGTGTATAGATGTCTTTAGGTCTAAAATGTGTCTGTTTAAGCAGCATGTAGATGGGTCTCATTTTATTCCAAATTGTCACCCTATGTTTTTTATTGAACCATTTAATCCATTTACATTCAAATAATTATTGAGATATATATATATATATATATAGCCATTTTATTACTTGTTTTGTCATTATTTCTGAAGATTTTCTCTGTGCTTTCCTTATCTTTCTTTCTTTTGTATTTTGCTGGTTTTCTTTGATAGTATCTTAAATTTCTTTCTCTTTCTCTTTTTATATTGTTAGTGTTTTTTGATGTATGTTTACCATTAAATTTGTATATAATCTCTTCTGCATGTAACATTCTATATTAAGTTGGTGATCCTTTAAATTTGAACCCATTCTTACTCCTCCTTTACCCAAGTTCTGGGTAAATTTTGTCATATTTTACATCCTTTTATTTGTGAATTCATTGACTGATTTTATTTTTTTTTATTTATTTTTTTTTAATTTTTTTTTTAATGTTTATTTATTTTTGAGACAGAGAGAGACAGAGCATGAACGGGGGAGGGTCAGAGAGAGGGAGACACAGAATCCGAAACAGGCTCCAGGCTCTGAGCTGTCAGCACAGAGCCTGATGCGGGGCTCGAACCCACAGACCGCGAGATCGTGACCTGAGCCGAAGTCGGCCGCTTAACCGACTGAGCCACCCAGGCGCCCCTCATTGACTGATTTTAATAGAAATATGTTTTTTTTTTTACTACTTTTATGTTACCTACATTCATAATGTCACTTTTGGTGTCTCCTTTCCACTCCAAGAGTCCCCTCTAATATTTCTTGCAGGGCTGGTTTAGCCATCATGTACTCTTTTATTTTTTGTTTGTCTTAGTATGGATCTGCTTTTGTTGATTTTTTTGGGGATGCCCTGTGACTCCTGGATCTGGATATGTTTCCCTCCCCACATTAGGGAAGCTTTCAGCTATTATTTCTTCAAATAAGTTCTGTGTTCTCTTTCATCTCTTATTCTTCCGGGTCTCCTATAATACAAATATTATTAGGTGTGATGGAGTCACTAAGTCTATTCTTGTTTTGCATATTTTTTTCTGTCTTTTGCTCAACTTGATTACTTTCCATTATTCTGTCTTCTAGGCCATTACTTTGTTCCTCTGCTTTTTGAACCTCCTGTTCATGTGTGCTTCTCTCTTCATTTATTGAGCCATTTATCTCTGCTAGCTATGTTATTTCCTATCTCTGTGGTAATGGTTTTAATGTTGTTCTCCACTCTTTTCTCAAGTCAAGTGAATATCCTTATAATCATTTCTTTAAATTTTCCATCAGATATATTACTTATGTCTGTTTCACTTAGATCTTCAGTTATAACCTTGTCTTATTGTTTTATTTGGGACAAATTCCTGTCTTCTCGTTTTGTCTAAGTATCTATGTCTGTTTCTCTGTGTTAGGGAGGTCAGCTATGTCTCTTGTTCTTGAGGGTAATGGCTTTATGAAGAAAGGGTCCTTTAGTGCCCTATTGTCTAGTGGCCCTTTTTCCTCAGGACCTGTGGCTTCTGGGAGTGTCTCCAATGTTTGCTGCATATGCTATTTTGTGGTGGCCTCACATTTTCCTTGGGTCAGTCATCTGTAGAGGCTCCCTTTGCCTGGTATGTTCAGTGTTTGGTCCCTGACCTGAATGCAGCAAAGTTTAACTAGGTGTGCTCTGCTGTGCTGGTGAAATGAGATGTGTCACCACCACTGGAACCAAGGCCCTGAAAACTCCTGGCTTAGGAGACATAGTGTTGGCAGAGGTTTGGCCTGGACTTCTAGGAGATGGGGCCTGCCATGCTGGGACTAAGACAAGCTTGAATGGGAAGGGCCATTCTGGGACACCAGCATGTGGAGTTTGGTGTAAGCAAGTTAGGTAGTGTCAGTGCTGTGCTGGTTCCTGCAGGTGACTCTATGTTTATAAGGGGCAGGGGAGGGAATTGGTGTTTGTCAGTTCCTCTGTTCCCAGAGAGATCTCACCATGAATGTTGCCTCTCTGGAACCTATCCACGATGAGCAAATAACCACCCCAATGTGTGCCCCAGGTGCACTTCTGACCACTGTTTCCATGCTGTATGCTCATGGTCTGTTTGTTCTGCCTTTTCTCCGAGAGAAGAATCAATGCCCTACAAGCTTCCCCAGAGCCAAGCCCACTGATCTTTAAAACTCCAGGCTTTAAACCCCACTGGTTTCAAGAACTTAAAATTTTGGCCCCCCATGTTCCAAGCTAATTGAAATTGGGATTTGTTTTTTCCCCACACTCTCCCCTGTGTGCTTCTTTGCTTCTCATTCTTCTCTGCAAATGTGGCTTCTTCTGAACTACAGTGGCCATGATCCACTTCTCTTCCAAGATGTCTCTCCACACTTCCTACCTTAATGTGATCTCTTCTCTACCTTTAGTTGTAGAATTTGTTGTGCAAGTTTTCAGATAGTTTTCTGTGGCATTTATGGTGATTTGATATTTATCTAGTTGTATTTACAGGATGAGGGTCCTATATACATTATACTATATTAATTATAAATATTATATAATTTTGTGTATATAATACCTTACCTTATTTATATATCATTTATATTATATATTGTAATATTATAATTAATTTTAATTAATTAATTATAATTATATAATTATAATAAATTATTTATTTATTATAAAATTACTAATTATAATTAATTATAATTAACGAATATTATTGCAATATATAATTGATATATAAATAAGATAATGTATTATATACATAATTATATAATTATAATATAGTAATATATGATAATTATATATAATATACAATATAATATATATATTAATATATGTATATATAATATGTATAGTCCTTTTATATATTCTATTTTTTCAGTCCTTTAAATTATATCCAGACTTGTTTTAAGGCCTAAGATATTATCTATCCTACAGAATGTTCCATAAGTACCTGAGAATAATGTGTATTCTGATGTTTGGATGCCGTGTTCTTTACTTTAAATTTTTTTTTTTAATGTTTGTTTATTTCTGAGACAGAGAGAGACAGAGCATGGGCGGGGAAGGGGCAGAGAGAGAGGGAGACACAGAATCAGAAGCAGGCTCCAGTCTCTGAGCTGTCAGCACAGAGCCTGACGCGGGGCTTGAACTCACAGATTGTGAGATCATGACCTGAGCCAAAGTCGGACACTAAACCGACTGAGCCACCCAGTCGCCCCTGTGCAGTGTTCTTTAGATGTCTAATTGGTTTATAGTGTTGTTCAAGTCTCCTATTCCATTCCATTTATCTTCATATTTGTTCTATCCATTATTTAAATTGGGTATTGAAGTCTCCAACTATAGTTGAAAGCATATATATTTCTTCAATTCAGTCAGTTTTGACTCATGTGATTTGGGATTCTCTGTTAGGGACATGTATGTTTCTAATTGACATATCTTCCTGATTGATTTTTTTCATCATAAAATGTCCTTCCATGTATTAAGTGGATGCATATTTATTGAATTACAATTAGTTCTATATTAGTTTCAGGCATGAAATACACTGATTCAACAATTATATACATTACTCAGTGCTCATCAGAATAAATGTACTCTTTATTCCCTTTATCTATTTCCTGCAATGACCTTCCCTCTGGCAACCACCAGTTTCTCCATAATTACAAATTGTTTTTATTTGTTTGTTTGTTTCTCTATTTTATTTTTACTTTGAGCATTTATATTTTTTCTTAAATTCCACATATGAGTGAAATCATGTTATCTGTCTTTCTCAGATGACATGTCACTTAGCATTATATGCTCTAGATCCATCCATGTTGTTTCCAATGGAAAGATTCTTTTTATTGCTGAGGAATATTCTGTCGTATATAAATATCACATTTTATTTATCCATTCATCTATGGATGGACACTTGTGTTGCTTTCATATTTGGACTATTATAAATAATGGTTCAATAAACATATAGATGCATATATCTTTTCAAATTAGTGTTTTTGCACTCCTTGGGTAAATATTCAGTAGTAAAATTTCTGGGTCACATAGTAATTCTATTTTTAATTTTATTATGAACCTCCACACTGTTTTCCAGAATACCTGCACCAGTTTTCATTACCACCCTTAGTACACAAGAGTTCCTTAATCTTCACATCCTTGTCAACGCTTTTTGTTTCTTGTGTTTTTTATTTTAGCTATTCTGACAGATGTGAGGAGACATCTCATTGTGGTTTTGATTTGCATTTCCCTGATGATTTGTGATGTTGATCATCTTTTATTTCCCTTTTTTTTAAGATTATGTATTTTGAGATAGAGAGCGAGCAAGTTGGGAAGAAGCAGAGAGAGAGGGAGAGAGAATCCCAAGCAGGCTCCACTTTTAGTGCAGAGACTGACATGGGGCTTGATCTCACAAACTCTAAGATCATGACCTGAGCTGAAATCAAGAGTTGAACGCTTAACTGACTGAGCCACCCAGGCACCCCTCCATCTTTTCATGTGTCTTTTGGTCGTATGCATGTCTTCTTTGAAGAAATATCTGTTCATATCTTTGGCCTATTTTTAATTGAATTATTTGTTTTTAAGTGTAGAATTGTATAAGCTCTTTATATAATTTAGTAGGTTGTCTTTTAATTTTGTTGATTGTTTCCTTGCAGTGGAAAAGCTTTTTATTTTGATATAGTCCCAATAACTTATTTTTGCTTTTGTTTTCTTTGCCAAAGAGGCATATCTATAAAAATGTTGCTATGGTTGCTGTCAGAGAAATTACTACCTTTGTCCCCTTCTATGATTTTTATGGTTTCAGAACTCGTATTTAGGGCTTAAATCCATTTTGTGTTTATTTTTGTGTATGGTATAAGAAAACAGTCCTCTTTCATTCCTTTGCATGTAGCTGTACAGTTTTCCCAGCACAATATGTTGACTAGACTGTCTTTTCCCATTGAATATTCTTGCCTCCTTTATTGAAGATTGGTTAAGTTTATAGCTAGGTATTTTATTATTTTTGGTCCATGTAATTGACCATATAATTGTGGGTTTATTCCTGGGTTCTCTATTCTGTTTTATTGATCTCTGTATCTATTTTTGTGACAATATCATAGTGTTGTGATTACTAAAGCTTTGTACTACATCTTCAAATCTGAGATTGTGATACCTCCAACTGTTTTCTTCTTTCTCAAAATTCTTCTGTCCATTTGGGATATTTTGTAACTACAAAGTGCCATACAAATTTTAGGATCATTTGTTCTATTTATGTGAAAAATGCTACTGGTATTTTGATAAGGATTGAAATAAATGTGTAGACTACTTTGTGTAGTATAGATATATTCACAATATTTGAGATTCCAATCCATTAGCATAAAATATCTTTCCATTTGTTTGTGTCATATTCAAATTCTTTCACCAGTGTTTTATGGTTTTCAGAGTACAGGTCTTTCATCTTGTTGGTTAAGTTTATAGCTAGGTATTTTATTATTTTTGGTCCAATTGTAAATGGGATTTTTTTTCTTAAATCCTCTTTCTGCTACTTTATTATTGGTGTATAGAAATGCAAACGATTTCTGTATATTGATTTTGTGTCCTTTGTCCTTACTCAAATCATTTATCAGCTCTAGTAGTTTTTGGTGGAGTTTTTAGGGTTTTCTTTATATATTATCTTGTCACCTGCAAAGAGCGAAAGTTTTACCTCTTCTTTGTAAATTTGGATACTTTTTTTTTTGTTGTCTGATTAAAGTGGCTAAAATTTCCAGTACCGTGTTCAATAAAAGGGGGAGATGGACACCTGAGTGGCTCATTTGGTTGGGCGTCCAACTTCAGCTCAGGTCATGATCTCACGGTTTGTGGGTTTGAGCCCCATATCGGGCTCTGTGCTGACAGCTCAGAGCCTGGAGCTTGCCTCTGATTCTGTGTCTTCCTCACTCTTTGCCCCTCCCCTGATCATGCACTGTCTCTCTCTGTCTCTCAAAAATAAATGTAAAAAAACAATTTAAAAAGGGGGAGATTGACATCCTTGTCTTGTTTCTGACTTCAGGGGAAAGAATCAGTTTTTCTCCACTGAGTATGAGGTAGGCTATGAGTTTTTGATATATATGACATTTATTTTGTTGAGGTATATTTCCTCTAAACCTGCTTTGCTAAATGTTTTTATCATGAATGGATATTGTACTGTGTCAAATGGTTTTCCCTCACCTATTACAATGATTATATGGTTTTGATTCTTAATCTTGTTGATGTGATATATCATGTTGATTAATTTGCAAATATTGAACCACTCTTGCATTCCAGGGGTAAATTCTACTTTATCATGGTGAATGATTTTCTTAATATTTTGTTAGATATTGTTTGCTAATATTTTTTGAGGATTTTTGTGTCTATGTTCTTCAGATATTGACCAGTAGTTCTCTTTTTTTAAGTGTCTTTATCTGGTTTTTGTATCAGAATAATGTTGGCCTCATGGAATAAATGTGGAAACTTTCCTTTGCCTTCAATTTTTTTGAGTATTTTGTGAAGAATAAATATTAACTCTTTTGATATTTTTAAAAATTTACCTGTGAAGTCATCTGGTCCTGGACTTTTTATTTAAGTTTTTATTTAAATTTCAATTACTCAACCTACAATGTAATATTAGTTTCAGGTGAAAAATATAGTGATTTAGCACTTCCATACAACATCTGGTGCTCATGAAAAGTACACTCCTAAAACCCCATCACCTATTTAACCCATTCCCCCACCCTTCTTCCCTCTGGTTAGCCAGCCATTTCTTCTCCATAGTTAAGGGTCTGTTTCTTGGTTTGCCTCTGTTTTTTCTTTGCTTGTTTCTTTTGTTTCTTAAGTTACACATATGAGTGAAATCATAATGCATTAGTCTTTTTTTGACTGATTTGTTTCACTTAGCAAAATACCCTTTAGCTCCATCTACATTGCTGCAAAAGGCAAGATTTCATTCTTGTTTATAGCTGAGTAAAATTCCATTACACACACACACACACACACACACACATCTGGTGCATGTATCCCTTTGAATTAGTATTTTTGTATCCTTTGGGTAAATACCTACTAGTGCAAATTCTGGTTCATAGGGTATTTCTATTTTTAATTTTTTGAGGAACCTCCATACTGTTTTCCAGAGTGGCTGCACTAGTTTGCATTTCCATCAACAGTGTAAGGTGGTTCCCCTTTCTCCACATCCTTGCCAACACCTATTATTTCTTGTGTTGTTAATTTTAGCAAATTAGACAGGTGAGAGGTGATATATCATTGTAGTTTTGATTTACAGTTCCCTGATGATGAGTGATGTTGTGCATCTTTTCATATTTCTGTTGGTCGTCTGTATGTCTTCTTTGGAAAAATGTCTATTCGTGTCTTCTGCCCATTTTTAAATTATATTTTTCATTTTCAGGGTGTTGAGTTTTAAAAGTTTTTTATATATTTTAGATAGTAACCTTTTATCAGATTTGCCATTTGCAAATCTTCCATCCCGTATGTTGCCTTTACAGTTTTGTTGATTATGTCCTTCCTTGTGGCAGAAGTTTTGTATTTTGATGAATCTGCACTTTTGTTTGTTGGGAATCATTTGTTTTTTTTTATTTTTTACTAGTGATTTAATTTCATGGCTGGTAATTGGTCTGTTCAGATTTTCTATTTCTTCCTGATTCAATTTTGGGAGGAAATAAGTTTGTTATGTTATAATCCTTTGTATTTCTGTAATGTCAGTTGTTATTTCTCCCCTTTAATTTCTGATTTTGTTTACTTAAATTCTGTCTCTCTCTCTCTCTCTCTTTCTCTCTCTCTCTTTCTCTCTCTCTCTGAGTCTGGTTAAGGCTTATCAGTTTTATTGATATTTTTAAAGAACCGGTTCTTGGATTCATTAATCTGTGTTAGGTTTTTTTTTGTTTTTTTTTAATTTCAAGTATTTCTGCTCTCATTTTTATTTTTTTTCTCCTTCTTGGAATTTTGTTTGTTGTACTTTTTCTAGAACATTTAGACGTAAGTTTAAGTTGTTCATTTGAGGGTTTTGTTTCTTGTGATAGGTCTGTATTGCTATAAACTTCCCTTTCAAAACAGCTTTTGCTACATCACAAAAACTTGGAATGGGTGTGTTTTTATTTTAATTTATGCATATGTAATTTTTTATTTCTTCTTTGATTCTTGGTTGACCCATTCAGTGTTTAGTAGCATGATATTTAACCTCCATGTATGTGTGTTTTTTTCTGATCTTTTCCTTGTGATTGATTCCTAGTTTCAGAGCTTGTTGGAAAGAAAAGGTGCATGGTAAGAATTCAATCTTCTAAAATTTGTTGAGACTTGTTTTGTGGCCTAACATGTGGCCTATTCTGGAGAATGTTCCATATGCATGTGGAAACAATTTGTAGTATGCTATTTTAGGATGAAACGTTCTGAATATATCTTTATATCCATCTGGCCCAGTGTATCATAAAAGATAATTATTTCCTTGTTGGTTTTCTATTTTGAAGATCTATCCATTCATGTAAGTGGGCGAATAAGTTTTCCTACTATTATTTTTTTACTATCAGTTACATTCTTTATATTGGTTATTAGCTGTTTTAAGTATTTGATTATTTCCGTGTTGGGTGCATAAATATTTACAATTGTTATATCTTGTTGGAATCTTCTTTCCAAGATTATGTACTGTCCTTCGTTGTCTCTTCTTATGTCTTTTTTTAAGGTCTTTTTTTTCCAATATAAATAATGATACCCCAGCTTTTTTACTTTTCACTTCCTTTTACATAATAAATGCTTTTCCTTCACCTTTACTTTCAATCTGCATGTGTCTAAAGGTTTGTAATGGGTCTTTTGTGTACACATATAAAAGGGCCTTGATTTTTATCCATTCAGTCCCCCCATGTATTTTGACACATTTAGTCTGTTTACATTGAAAGTAATTATTCATAGGTATGTACTTATTTCCATTTTGTTACTTAGTTAATGGTTGTTTTTGTAGTTATTGTCTATTCATTTCTTCTCTTCTCTCAAATTTTGCTGGCTTTCTTTAGTGATATGCTTTGATTCCTTTCTCTTTATTTTGCATCTCTATTACCAGTTTTTGATTGTGGTTACCCTTAGGTACATATATAACATCTTATACATATAAGATTCTATATTAAGCTGATGACTGCTTAAGTTTGAGCCCATTCTAAAAGCACTAAATGTTATTTATCCTTTCCCCATGTATCATGTATTTGATGTCATATTTTACATTCTTTCATTTTGTGAATGCCTTGAGTGAT
Source organism: Neofelis nebulosa (assembly GCF_028018385.1). Lineage (NCBI taxonomy): Eukaryota > Metazoa > Chordata > Mammalia > Carnivora > Felidae > Neofelis > Neofelis nebulosa. The sequence goes on from NC_080800.1 coordinate 55,290,141, forward strand.
TTTGATAGATATACTTAATTTTACTACTTTTGTGGTTCATACTTTTCTTACTCCTGCTTATAGTATTTTCATTCCAAAATTTTTCTTTATTTCTTGTAAGTCTCATTTAGTGGTGACAAATTTCTTTAACTTTTGTTTATTTGGGAAACTATCTCTCCTATTTTGAATGATAGCCTGCTGGATAGAATTTATTTTGTTTTTAGGTGTTTTTTGTTTATTTTGTACTTCATTTTTGTTTTTTATGTTTCACCACTTTGAATATATCATGCCGCTCCCTTGTTGTCTGCAAATTCTCTACTGAAAAATCATTTGGCAGCCTTATGGGGTTTCCTAGAATGTGACTGTTTTCTTTTTTCTTGCTGCTTTAAAATTTTTCCCTTCATCACTATGTTTTGCCATTTAAATTACTATTTGTCTTGATGTTGCTCTCCTTTGGTTAATTTTGTTGAGGGTAATCTGTGCCTCCTGTGTTTGGATTTCTGATTTTTCCTCCCCATTCAGGAAATTTTAAGCTATTATTGCTTCAAATAAATTTTATGCCCCGTTTTCTGTCTCTTCAGGTATCCCTATAAGGCAAATGTGATTAAACTAATGTTGCTGAGATCCCTTAATCTATTCTCACTTTTTATTAGTCTATTAGCTTAATTGTTTTCCATTACTCTGTCCTTTAGAATGCTGATTCATTCTTCTACTGCCCCTAGTGTGCTATTTATTCCCTTTTGTATATTTTTAATTTCAAGTATTGACTTCTTCATTTCTGATTGGTTCTTTTTTTAGTTTTTTTTTCCTTTGCTGAGGATCTCATTGAGATCCTCCACTCTTTTCTCAAGTACAGTGAGTATCTTTATGAGCATTAACTTAAATTCTGTACCATGCATATTATTTACCTCCATATTTCATTTAGCTGTCTTGCTGTAATTTTGTTCTTTTATTTTGGAAATATACCTTTGTCTCTTCACTTCATCTAACTCTTTCCATCTTTTTCTTTGTGTTGGGAAAGTCATATACATCTACTACTTTTGAAAGTAATTTCCTTATGAAGAAAATTTCCTGTGGTGCCCTGTAGTGCAATGTCCCATATTCACCAAAATTTGGTGCTTCAAGAGTGTCTCCTGTGAGTGTTTTGTATTTACTACAGTTGTAGCTGAGCCACATTTACCTTGAGTCCAGTTGTCTGCAATGAATGTCAGATCTAAATAAACTTTTCTTTCCAAATATGACATACACATGAACAACAAGTACATGAAAAATGTCCAAATTCCTAAATATCAAGAAAATGTTGATCAAAACAACATTGAGATATTATCTCACACTTGTAATAGCTAGTATCATAAAGACCAGAAATAGCAAGTGTTTGTGAAAATGTGAAGAATAGGGAACCCTTGCTCACTGTTAGGCATATAAATTGATGCAGCGCTATGGGAAAAAAAATTATGAATGTTTCTCAAAACATTGAAAATAAACACAATAAATACAATCTTTCAGTTACCCTTCTTGGTATTTACCTGAAGAAAATAAAATGCTAACTTTAAAAAATATATATTTCTGGGGGAGGATCCAAGATGGCGGAACATCATGGAAGTTTTTTGTGTGTTTTGTGTCCATGAAATATAGCCAGACCAACACTAAACCATCCTACACACCTAGAAAACTGATTGGAGGATTAACACAACAATCTGCACAGTCTGAACCACAGAATTCAGCAATAACGTGGTGCAGAGAGTTGAAATTGGGGAGCAAGAAGGAGCAGGAAAGGAAGTGCTTTTGTGAGCAAAAAGAGGACAGAGACTGAGGGGAGTAGAATATGGGAAAAGCACCCCTCCCCAAAAGCAGCTGGAGAGAAAGTGGAAAATTGGAAGCAGTCACAGGGACTAAAATAAAAAGGGAGAAAGGAGAAAGGAGAGGATTTAAATTCCATTAAAACTGTAAACAAGGGGAGCACAGTCTGCAACTCTGCAGCTTGATACCTGGCAGTGCTCTGGTGGGAAATGTAAATCCCCAGGAATAGAGTGAGGTCCGGGAGTTTCTCAGACCACACAGGGAAAAGCGGTTCCACTGCTGGAAGGAAATTTGGTAGAGACTGTTGATGCCACCTGATCGTAGCAGAACCCAGAAAATGGCCACATCTGATGATGCTAGAACAAGGTCTTTAAGGGTGAAGCCTAGTGCCAGATGTGTGTTGTGATTTTCCATAATCCCTGAAAAGCTGCTGTTACACTATCTCACTTTTTCTGGGGCAGGCTGGCACCTGGTCGCAGTCTCAAGGCATTGGCAGCAGCAGGGTCCACCAAGCATTCCTGGGTGCAACTGACATTCGGCCATTGCTCATTCAGCCATTGCTCGGTGAGGCCCTCCCAAAGAGGGCTGAAACGGGTCAAAACCACTGTCCTTCAGAAGTAAGGGGCTGGGGAAAACAGACTCATCTGAGAAAAAACTCTGGAGAGAGGTACTGCCTGGGGCCTGGTCACAGTGAAAAAGTGGAGAGTGGATGAAAGCTGAAGACAGAGTACAAGTGTGAGATTGCTGATCCAGGAGAACAGAGTTCCAAAACTAGAGACTGGGTACAACAGAGTTCCAAAACTAGAGACTGGGTAGGTGGGTGGTGCCATTTTCACCACTCCCACGCATGTGCATATGCACTCCACCCCAGTAGGCTAGCAGCGCCATCTAAGGAAGATCGGAGCCCTTACACTGAGCCCTGCCCAACTGGGCCAACTTTGCTCTTCAGGAACACAAGTCTCACCACCTGCTTAGTTTATGGACTACAAAGCGCTACATAGTCTGACTTCTAGGGGAAAATGAAGTAATTTCAGTCCTACTTCATTCTGTCAGCAGGTCTATCTATTCAATTTTATTTTTTTCTTTTTCACTTGTTTTTGTTGAATACAGAAAGAGAAAAAAATCATTTTTATCTTCAACTTTTATTAAAAATATTTTTCAATTTTTATTACTATACATTTTACTTTTGTGTAATTTTTTTCAAATTCTACTTTACTTCCATCATCTCATTTTAGTCTACTTCAGTGTATTCATTTTTTCAAATTCTCAAAAGATTTCCTTTTTTTTCTCCCCCCCCTTTTTTTCTCTAATCTGTCAAACCACTTTCAACACCGAGAGAAAAACACAGGATCTAGCATCATTTATTCTATTTTGTGTGTGAGTGTGTGTGTTCAATTTTTTATTTTTAATATTTTTTAATTTTATTTTTTTTAATTTTAACTTTTCTACCTCATTAATTCATTTTCTCCCTTCAAAATGACAAAACGAAGGAATTCACCCCAAAAGAAAGGGCATGAAAAAATGACAGCCAGGGATTTAACCAAAACAGATACAAGCAAGATATCTGAACCAAAATTTAGAATCACGATAATAAGAATACTAGACCCCGAATAGCCAAAGCGATCTTGAAAAAGAAAACAAAAGCAAGACGCATCACAATCCCAGACTTCAAGCTATACTACAAAACTGTAATCATCAATACAGTATTGTACTAGCACAAGAACAGACAGATCAATGGAACAGAATAGGAAACCCAGAAACGGACCCACCAACATAGGGCCAACTAATCTTTGACAAAGCAGGAAAGAATATCCAATAGAATAAAGACAGTCTCTTCAGCAAGTGGTGCTGGGAAAACGGGACAGCGACATGCAGAAGAATGAACCTGGACCACTTTCTTACACCCTACACAAAAATAAACTCAAACTGGATGAAAGACCTCAATGTAATACAAGAAGCCATCAAAATCCTCGAGGAGAAAGCAGGCAAAAACCTCTTTGATCCTGGCCACAGCAACTTCTTACTCAACGGAGGGAAGGGAAACAAAATAAAAAATGAGCTACTGGGACTTCATCAAAATAAAAAAGCTTCTATACAGTGAAGGAAACAATCAGCAAAACCAAAAGGCAACCAACAGAAGGGGAGAAGATATTTGCAAATGACATATCAGATAAAGGGGTAGTATCCAAAATCTATAAAGAACCTATCAAACTCAACACCCAAAAAACAAATAATCCAGTGAAGAAATGGGCAAAGACATGAATAGACACTTCTCCAAAGAAGACATCCAGATGGCCTACCGACACATGAAAAATTGCTCAACATCAGTCATCATTAGGGAAATAAAAGTCAGAACCACAATGAGATACTACTTTACACTTGCCAGAATTGCTAACATTAACAACTCAGGAAACAACAGATGTTGGCGAGGATGGGGAGAAAGAGGATCTCTTTTGCATTGTCTGTGTCAATGCAAGCTGGTGCAGCCACTCTGGAAAACAGTATGGATGTTCCTCAAAAAACTAAAAATAGAACTACCCTATGACCCAGCAATTGCACTACTAGGCATTTATCCACGTGATACAGGTGTGCTGTTTCAAAGGGACACATGCACCCCCATGTTTATAGCCACACTATCAACAATAGCCAAAGTATGGAAAGAGCCCAAATGTCCATCAGTGGATGAATGGAGAAAGAAAATATGGTCTATGTATACAACAGAGTATTACTCGGTGACCAAAAAGAATGTAATCTTGCCATTTGCAACTACATGGATGGAACTCGAGGGTAGTATGCTAAGTGAAATTAATCAGAGAAAGACAAAAATCATATGACTTCACTCATATGAGTACTTTAAGAGACAAAACAAATGAACTTAAGGGAAGGAAAACAAAAATAATATAAAAACAGGAAGGGGGACAAAACAGAAGAGACCCATAAATATGGAGAACAAACTGAGGGTTGCTGGAGGGGTTGCGGGAGGGGGAATGGGTTAAATGGGTAAGGGGCATTAAGGAATATACTCCTAAAATCTATATGCTAACTAATTTGGATGTAACTTTTAATAAATTAAAAATAAAATTAAAAGAAAATGTGTGCGTGTGTGTATGTGTGTATATATATATATATATATATATATCCATGTTCATTACAGTATCGTTTACCATACCCATGATATGGAAACAATCTTAATTGTTCATCAATGAATACATGGATAAAGAGAATGTGGTATATATATGCAATGTAGTATTATTCAGCTGTAAAAAAGAATAAAATCTTGCCATTCGTGAGAACATAGATGGATCTCAAAGATTTTGGGTTATGTGAAGTAAGTCAGATAGAGAAAGAAAAGTACCATATAATCTCATTTATATGTGGAATCTGAAAAAAACAGAAACTTAAAAACAAACTAAAAAGCCATGTTCATCGACACAAAGAACAGATTAGTGGTGTTAGAGGTGGGGAGTAGCAGTGGGAGAAATATGTGAAGGGGGTCAAATGGTAAAAGTTTCCACTTATAAAGTAAAAAAGTAATGGGAATGTAGTGTACAGTATGGTAAGTACCGTTAATAATACTGGCAGTGCATGTTTGAAAGTTGCTGAGTAGTTTTTAAAAGTTCTATTCACTAGGGGCGCCTGGGTGGCTCGGTCGGTTAAGCGTCCGACTTCAGCTCAGGTCATGATCTCACAGTCCGTGAGTTCGAGCCCCGCATCGGGCTCTGTGCTGACAGCTCAGAGTCTGGAGCCTGCTTCTGATTCTGTGTCTCCCTCTCTCTCTGACCCTCCCCCGCTCATGCTCTGTCTCTCTCTGTCTCAAAAAATAAATAAACGTTAAAAAAAAAAAAAAAAGAATTAAAAAAAAAAAAAAAAAGTTCTATTCACTAGAAAAATTTATCTTGTAATTAAGGTGACTGATGTTAACTGAATTTATTGTAATAATTTCACAATGTATACAAACAATTGTGTTGTACACTGAAACTCATATAATCTTATATGTCAATTATACTTCAATTGGAAAAAATTTAAAAAGAAAATATTGTTTTCCTTTAAGACTATAAAAATAATACATACTCAGAGTTGAAGTGTGGACAATACTTAAGCACCTGCAATCATATCTGAGATAACTACAGTCTGAAGTATTTACTTCAAGTTCTTAAAATTATGCATATTGATTTTTATTTTTACATAATTACATAATTACATTTTAATTATACACACAAGGTACACATACGTATCCTAGTTAATTTTTACTAAATATTACTTTTATTTGTTAATGTTATTACAGACTTGCTTTAGAATATGATTTTCCTGAAATATGCAGGTATTGGGGGGGTTAAGATGGATAAGTAGTATGGGGACCCTGAGCTTGTCTTGACCCTGAAACACAGCTAGATCAACATCAAACCATTTTGAACACCTAGGAAACTGATCTGAGGATTAATGCAACAATCTTCATAATTAGGCAAGTACCTTGGCAAGTATGTGGTGCTGAGCAGTGAATTGGGGGAGAGAAAAGCCACAGTACTGCGCAAGGTAGGGAGTTGTTTTTGTGGAGGTAGAACATAGAAAAAGTAGGAGAGAATGCAGTGCATTGAGATTATGCAAGAAAACCATTCCCCCTGAAAGTAGCTGGAAGGAAAGAGGGAGGGAAAGAGAGAAAACACTTGCAGGGGACTGGACAAGAAATCTGTTCCCCAAAAACATTGATGGGGAAAAAGAAGAGGATGTCAATACTGCCATTGCTTTTATAAACCATGGACTGCAGCGTCTGAAGTTTTGGAGCTCAGTTCCTGGAGGTGCTCTGGTGAGGAAGTAGGCAGTGTGGTCTGAGGGGCCCCTGTTCCACATGGGGTGAAACAGTTCCCCAACTTGGAGTGCATTTGGTAAAGGTGATATGGCCTCTCTGTGAGCAAAATCCCCAGAGAGTTGCCATATTTACTGGTATGAGAACAAAGACATTGGCTGAGGGCAGCAAATCCTGGTGCTGGCTGTGTGTTGCAAATTACCATAAACTCTGAGCCACTGCCACTATAGGAACAAGTGAGTCCTTTCTGGGATAAGTAGGTACCCGGCCATTGCTTGGGAGACTCTCCCCCAGAGGATCAACAAGGACCGAGCTGCAGGGGTCTCTGAAGTGTGAGGTTTTGAATTTGAATGTATTTTGTTTGTTTGTTTGTTTCTTTGGAGAGTGGGGGGAGGGGAAAGGGCAGAGGGGGGAAAGAGAGAATCTCAAGCAAGATGGGAGCTATCAGCAAAGAGCCCAATGCAGGGTTGAATCCCATAAACTGTGAGATGACCTGAGCTGAAATCATGAGTCTGACACCTAAGCAACTGAGCCACCTAAGGACAACTGCAGTGTGAAGTTTTGAAACACAGCCCCATCTGAGATAAAAGTCTGGAAGGATCAAAAAGAAAAAGGAAAGGACCCAAATAAATAAAACCAAGAATAAAAGAGGAGAGATCACAACCAACACAGCAGAAATAAAAACAATAAGAGAATATTATGAGCAATTATATGCCAATAAAATGGGCAATCTGTAAGAAATGGACCAATTCCTAGAAACATATACACTACCAAAACTGAAACAAGAAGAAATAGAAAATTTGAACAGACCCATAACCAGTAAGAAATCAAATTAGTAATCAAAACTCTCCCCCCCCAAAAAAAAACAGACTTCAGGGCCAGATGGCTCTCCAGGGGAATTCTACCAAATATTTAAGGAAGAGTTAACACCTTTTCTCTTGAAGATGTTCCAAAAAATAGAAACGGAAGGAAAACTTCCAAACTCTTTCTATGAAGCCAGCATTACCTTGATTTCAAAACCAGAGACCTCACTAAAAAGGAGAACTATAGACCAATTTCCCTGATGAACATGGATGCAAAAATCCTCAGCAAGATATTAGCCAACTGGATCCAACAATACATTTAAAAAAATATTCACCATGACCAAGTGGGATTTATACCTGGGATGCAGGGCTAGTTCAATATCTGCAAAACAATTAACATGATTCATCACATCAATAAAAGAAAGGACAAGAACCATAAGATCCTCTTAATAGGCACAGAGAAAGAATTTGACAAAATACAGGATCCTTTCCTGATAAAAACCCTCAAGAAAGTAGGGATAGAAGGAGCATACCTCGAGATCATAAAACCCATATCTGAATGACCCAATGCTAATATCATCCTCAATGGAGAAAAACTGAGAGCTTTCCCCCTAAGGTCAGGGACAAGAGATGGATGTCCACTCTTGCCACTGTTATTCAACATAGTATTGGAAGTCTTAGCCTCTGCAATCAGACAACACAAAGAAATAAAAGGCATCCAAATCGGCCAGGAGGAGGTCAAACTTTCACTCTTTGCAGATGACATGATACTCTATATGGAAAACCCAAAGTATTCCACCAAAAAACTGCTAGACTGATTCATGAATTCAGCAAAAAGGCAGGGTATAAAAATTAATGCACAGAAATCTGTTGAATTCCTATATATCAACAATGAAGTGACAGAAAGAGAAATCAAGGAATCGATCCCATTTACAGGTACACCAAAAACCATAAAATACCTAGGAATAAATCAAACCAAAGAGTTGAAAAACCATACACTGAAAATTATAGAAAGCTTATGAAAGAAATTGAAGAAGACACACAAAAAAAGGAAAAAAAAATCCCATGCTCCTGGATTGGAGGAAAAAATATTGTTAAAATGTTGATACTACACAAAGCAATCTACATATTCAATGCAATCCCTATCAAAGTAACACCAGCATTCTTTACAGAGCTAGAACAAACAATCCTAAAATTTGTATGCAACCAGAAAAGACTGCAAATAGCCAAAGCAAACTTGAAAAAGAAAACCAAAGCAGGAGTCATCACAATTCCAGACTTCAAGCTATAGTACAAAGCTGGAATCAAGACAGTATTGTAGTGGCACAAGAACAGACACTCATATCAATGGAACAGAATAGGGAACCCAGAAATGGACCAACCAACGTATGGCCAACCAATCTTTGACAAAGCAGGAAAGAATATCCAATAGAATAAAGACAGTCTCTTCAGCAAGTGGTGCTGGGAAAACAGGACAGCGATATGCAGAAGAATAAACCTGGACTGCTTTCTAACACCATACACAAAAATAAACTCAAACTGGATGAAAGACCTCAATGTAAGACAGGAAGCAATCCAAATCCTTGAGGAGAAAACAGGCAAAAACCTCTTTGATCTTGGCCGCAGCAACTTCTTACCCAACATGTCTCCAGAGGCAAGGGAAACGAAAGCAAAAATGACCTACTGGGACCTCATGAAATAAAAAGCTTCTGCACAGCAAAGGAAACAATCAGCAAAACTAAAAGGCATCCGACAGAATGCGAGAAGATATTTGCAAACGACATATCAGATACAGGGTTAGTATACAAAATCTACAAAGAACTTCTCAAACTCAACACCCAAAAAACAAAGAATCCAGGGAAGAAATGGGCAAAAGACATGAATAGACACTTCTCCAGAGAAGATATCCAGATGGCCAACTGACACATGAAAAAGTGCTCACCATCACTCATCATCAGGGAAATACAAATCAGAACCACAATGAGATATCACCTCACACCTGTCAGAATGGCTAACATTAACAACTCAGGCAACAACAGATGTTGGCGAGGATGGGGAGAAAGAGGATCTCTTTTGCATTGTTTGTGGCAATGCAAGCTGGTGCAGCCACTCTGGAAAACAGTATGGAGGTTCCTCAAAATACTAATAATAGAACTACCCTACGACCCAGCAATTGCACTACCTGACATTTATCCACAGAATACAGGTGTGCTGTTTCAAAGGGACACATGCACCCCCATATTTATAGCTGCACTATCAACAATAACCCAAGTATGGAAAGAGCCCAAATATCTACCAATGGATGAATGGATAAAGAAAATGTGATATATATATATATATATATATATATATATATATATACACACACACACAACGGAGTATTATTCGAAAATCAAAAGGAATGAAATCTTGGCATTTGCAACTATGTGGATCGAACTGGAGGGTATTATGCTATGTGAAATTAGTCAGTGAAAGACAAGTGTCCTATGACTTCACTCATATGAGGACTTTCAGAGACAAAACGGATGAACATAAGGGAAGGGAAACAAAAATAATATAAAACAGGGAGGGGGACAAAACAAAATAGACTCACAAATATGGAGAACAAACTTAGGGTTGCTGGAAGGGTTGTGGGAACTGGGATGGGCTAAATGGGTAAGGGCCATTAAGAAATCTACTCCTGAAATCACTGCTTCACTATATGCTAACTAATTTGGATGTAAATTTAAAAAAAATTAAAAAAAATAAAGTTAAATCAAAAAGAAAAAAGAATACTAGTTCAGGTTGAAAAAGCATAGAAGACAAAAAGAATACCTTTCTACAGAGATAAAGGAACCAAAATCTAACCAGACAGGAAGTAAAAATTCTATTACTGAGATACATTCTCAAATGGATACCATGATGGCAAAGATAGACAAAGCAGAATAGTGAATCAGTCATATAGAAGATAAAATTATGTAAAATAATGAAACTGAAAAGAAGAGGGAAACAAAGGCAGAAGATCATGATACAAGACATAGAGAACTCAGTGAGTTGTTAAAGAGGAATAACATTCATATCATAGGACTCATGGAAGATGAAGAGAGAAAAAAAAAGGGGGCAGAAGATGTTTACTTGAGCAAATTATAGCTGAAAAATTCCCTAATCTGGGGAAGGACACAGACAACAAAATCTAACAAACACAGAAACTCCCATTAAATTCAATAAGAGCCTACCATCACCAAAGAATATCATAGTTAAATTCACAAAATACTACATAAAATGGAAGAATCATGAAATTAGGAAGGTAATAAAAGTCCTTAACAGACAAGGGGAGAAAGATCAGGTAGGCAGAAATCTGTTCACAGAAACTTGGCAGGCCTGAATGGAGTGCCAAGGATGTGTTCAAATTGCTGAATGGGAAAATTATGCACCAATAATTCTTTATCCAGCAACGATACTATTCAGAAGAGTGGGAGAGATAAGAGTTTCTCAGGAAAGCAAAAACTAAGAGTTTGTGACCACTAAACTAGCCCTGCAAGGAACTTGAAGGGGGACTCTATGAGTGGAGGAAAAAAAAGACCAAAAGCAACAAAGACTAGAAAGGATCATAGAACACCACCAGAAACACTAACTCTACAGGCAACACAATGGCACTAAATTCATACCTTTCAATAATTACTTTGAATGTAAATGGACTAAATGCTCCAATCAAAAGACATAAGGTATCATAATGGATTAAAAAATAAGATCCATCTATATGCTGCCTACAGGAGACTCATTTGAGACATGAAGACACCTGCAGATTGAAAGTGAGGGGAAGGATAACATCTATCATGGTAATGGATGCAAAAAGAAAGCCTTATTAGCCATACTTATACACACAAACTAGATTTTAAAATAAGACTGTAAGAAGAGTTGAAGAAGAGCATTATATCATAATTGAGGAGTCTATCCCTCAAGATCTAACAATTGTAAATTCTTATGATCCCAACATGGAATTCCCTAAATATATAAATAAGTTAATCACAAACATAAATAATCTCAATGATAATAATAAGATAATAGTAGGGTACTTTAACACCGGCCTTACAACAATGAACAAATCATCCAAGCAGAAAATTAACAAGGAAACAATGGATTAAAATAACACACTGGACCAGATGGACTTAACAGATATATTCAGAAGATTTCATTATAAAGCAGCAGAATAGACATTCTTCTCAAGTACACATGGAACATTCTCCAGAATATATAACATATTGGATCATAAATCATCTCTCAACAGGTACAAAAAGATTGAGATAAAACCATGCATATTTTAAGATCACAATACTATGAAACATGAAATCAACCACAAGAAAACATTTGGAAAAACCAGAAATACTTGGAGGTTAAAGAACATCCTACTAAAGAATGAATGGTTTACCAAAGAAATTAAACAGAAATTAAAAATTACATGAAAGCCAATGAAAAGGAAAACACCCTAGTGCAAAATTTTGGGATGTAGCAAAGGCAGTCAAAAGAAGGAAGTAGATAGCAATTGAGGTCTTCCTAAAGAAGGAAAAAAAATGTCTTAAATACACAACGTAACCTTACACTTAAAGGAACTAGAAAAGAACAGCATATAAAGCATAAAACAAGCAAAAGAAGTAAAATAATAAAGATTAAAGCAGAAATCAATGATGTTGAAATAAAGAAGAAAAAAAAACAGTAAGAGAGATCAATGACACTAGGAGTTGGTTATTTGAAAGAATTAAAAAAAAATTGATAAACTTCTATCCAGGCTCACCAAAAAGAAAGTAGAAAGGACCTGGGGTGCCTGGGTGGCTCAGTCGGTTAAGCGGCCGACTTCAGCTCAGGTCACGATCTCGCAGTCCGTGAGTTCAAGCCCTGCGTCGGGCTCTGGGCTGATGGCTCAGAGCCTGGAGCCTGCTTCCGATTCTGTGTCTCCCTCTCTCTCTGCCCTCCCCCATTCATGCTCTGTCTCTCTCTGTCTCAAAAATAAATAAAACGTAAAAAAAAAAGAAAGTAGAAAGGACCCAAATAAATAAAATCATAAATGAAAGAGGAGACATCACAACCAACATTGTAGAAATACAAATAATAATAGAATATTATGAACAATTATATGCCATGAAAGTGGGCAATCAGGAAGAAATGGATAAATTCCTAGAAACATATAAATGACAAAAATTGAAACAGGAAGAAATAGGAAATTTGAGCAGACCCATAAGCAGTAAAGAAATTGAATATTTAATCTAAAATCTCCCAACAAATAACATTCCAGGGCCAGTTGGCTTCCCAGGGGAATTTTAACAAACATTTAAAGTAGAGTTAATACCTATCCTTTCGAAACTCTTCCAAAGAAAAGAAATGGAATGGGAAATTCAAACTCATTCTATGAAGTAAGCATTGCCTTGATTCTAAAACAACACGGATACCCCCACTAAAAAGGAAAAATACAGATTAATTTCCCTGATGAACATGTATGTAAAGTTTTCCAACAAGATATTAGCAAATTGAATCCAACAACAAATAAAAAAAATTATTTATCATGATCAAGTGGGATTTATACCTGGGGTACAGAGGTGGTTCAATATCTACAAATCAATCAACGTGATATACCTCATGAATAAGATAAAGGATAAGAACCTTATGATCCTCTAAATAGATGCAGGAAATGCATTTGACAAAATACAGCATCCTTTCTTGAATAAAAACTCTCAAGAAAGTAGGGATAAAAGGAACATACCTCGACATTATAAAGGCCATATACAAAAGACCCAGAACTAATATCCTCAACTGGAAAAATCGAGAGCTTTCCCCCTGAGATTAGTAATACAACAGTGATGTCCACTCTCAACATTGTTATTTAACATAGTACTGGAAGTTCTACCTTAAGCAATCAGACAAGAAAAATAAATAAAAGGCATATGAATTGGCAAAGAGGAAGTAAAATTTCCACTCTTCACGGATGACATGATATGCTACATGGAAAACCTGAAAGACTACACCAAAAAAATTGTTAGAACTGATACAAGAATTTAGCAAAGACACAGGATATCAAATCAACATACAGAAATCAGTTGCATATCTATACACCAATTATGAAGTAACAGAAAGAGGAATCAAGGAATCTATCCCATTTACAATTGCAACAAAAACCATAAGATACTGAGGAATAAACATAACTAAGGAGTAAAACATCTGTACTCTGAAAACTATAGAATGACACATTTCTTTATGAATTCATCAGTCAATGGGCATTTGGGTTCTTTCCATAATTTGTATACTGTTGATAATGCTTCTTATAAACGTTGGGGTGCATGTGCCCCTTCCAATCAGTATTTTTGTAACCTTTGGGTAAATAACTAGTAGTGCAAATGCTGGATTGTAGGGCCTTTCTATTTTTAAATTTTTAAAATATCCTCCATGCTGTTTTCTGGAGTGGCTGTACCAGTTTGCATTTCCAACAACAGTATAAGAGAGTCCCCCTTTCTCCACATCCTCAATAACAACTGCTGTTTCCTGTGTTGTTAATTTTACCATTCTGACTGTTGTGAGGAGATATTTCATTGTAGTTTTGACATATATTTCCCTGATGATGAGTGATGTTGAGCATATTTTCATGTGTCTGTTAGCAATCTAGATGTCTTCTTTGTTAAATATCTATTCGTGTCTTCTGCCCATGTTTTATATGGATTATTTCCTGTTTGGGTTTTGAGTTTGATAAGTTCCTTATTTTGGATACTAATCCTTTATCAGATATGTCATTTGCAAATATGTTCTCTCATTCTGAATGTTGCATTTTAATTTTCCTGTTTGCTTTCTTCACTGTGCAGAAGCTTTTTATCTTGATGAAGTACCAATAGTTTATATTTGCTGTTTTCCTTGCCTCAGGAGACATATCTAGTAAAAAGTTTCAAAGACTGATGTCAAAGAAACTACTGCCTGTGTTCTTCTCTAGGATTTTTATAGTTTCCTGTCTCATATTTAAGGCTTTGCCTCCTGGATCTGGATGTCTATTTCCTTCCCCAGACTAGGGAAATTTTCAGCTACAATTTCCTTAATTAAGCCTTCTGCCCCTTTTCTCTCTCTTCCTCTGGGACTCCTAAGATACAAATGTTATTATGTAACATGGAGTTACTGAGTTCCCTTAGTCTACTTTAATGATACAAAATTTGTCTTTCTTTTGTTTCTTAAGCTTCATTATTTTCTATCTTCTATATGACTTATTTGTTCCTCTGTTTCATCAATCCTTGTGGTCATTACAACGTGTCAGTTTCAAATCTCGGTTATTGTACTTTTCATTTCAGTCTGTTTTTTTTTTTTTAGCCTGGCTACTACCTTTCTGATTGTTGCTTTATCTTCTGTATAACTCATATTACTTATATCTGCTTTGATTAGATCTCTGGCAATGAACTTGTTCTTTTTTGGGGGATGAATTCCTCCATCCTGGCATTTTGTCTAGGTCTCTGTATTCTTCTCTTTGTTAGAGAAACCTGTTATGTTACATGCTCCTGAGAGTAATGGCTTTATGAAGAAGAGATCATATAATGTCCAGGGCTTACTGTCTCAGGAAGTGTCTCTGGTGTATGCCACTGCATGAATTCTGCTCCTGTGTTTTGGCTGCTCTATCCCTCAAGTCAGTCTTATGCAGATGTCTCCTTGCTTGAAGTATGGAGTGTTTGGGCTTTGGCCAGAATGTGGTGAGTTTTAACTAGGTGTGCTCTGTTTTGCTTGTTAAAAGAGACCTTATCCTATTTCCACTAGAGCTGAAGCTTTGCAGAACTCTATGATCAGTAGATGAGGTGCCTGTGGAGGTTTGTGCCAGTTTTCTGGGGAAGGTCTTTGCTGTGCTGGTCCTTAAACACATTTGCTCAAGAAAAGCAATACCAGCAGAGTGCAGGGGCCAGAACTTGGTGTAAACAAGTTAGACCATCAGTGTTGGCCCTGCACTGTTGCTGATGTTGGTTTATCCTGAGGGGCAGGGGAGGAAAATAGCACCAGTCTTTTCCTTTGTCCCTATAGAGGGGAGTTCATTCTATTTGCTGCCAGTGAAGCACTTACAGAGGAACAAAAATCTTCCCCTCATGTGTCACAGGTATTTGTCAGATCACTGTTTTCACACTGTCTCTGGGTCAGTGGCCTGCCTAGAACAGTGCAGTGCACCGTAGGCTCTAACCCAGCAAGGCCTGCTGATTTTTAAAATTCCAAACTTCAGTGATCTGTTGTGGCTGGGACCTATGCTGGTCCTCAGAAAACGGTCTCACCCTGGTGGAACTGATGCAGTTATGATTAAAAAGGGCAGTTGTGTCAGAGTGTAGGGGAGTGGGATTTGGAGCAAAGCACATTAAACAGTGTCTAGGTTAGCCACCTTCATCAGTTGTCTCTTTGTGGGAAGTGAAATGGCTTCTGACTGTCTTGCCCCCAGAGAGGTAATACTACCTCTCAAACATGAGCTCCAACTGTCTCTCCCTATGTGCCTTAGGCAATCCTCAGATTGTGCAGTCTGCTCCAGGGTCATTTGCCTGCCTCTTTTCCAGGTGTAGGGAGGCATCTTAAGGTTCTGTATTCCAGCCAATCCTGGAGACCTCTAAAACTTCAGTCTTTGAGCCCCACTGGTTGCAAAAACTCATGAAAACAAGCCCCTCTATTTTCCCCAGCCAATGGCATTGGGGAAGTGTTCTCCTTATGCATATCCATGTGCTCTCCTCTCTCTCTCTTGCCTTCCCTTATGACCATGGCTCCCTCCCCTCCACAGTACCTGAGATCCATTCCTCCCCCAAACCACTTCTCCCTACTTCCTACCTTCCTCAGTGTGGCCTCTTCTCTGTCTCTCGTTGTGCAGTTTGTTCTCTCAGTCCTCAGTTCAATTTCTTGGGTATTCAGAATTATTTTATCATTATCTAGCTGTGTTCAATGGATGAAGGGATGAAGCAAGGTGTCCATTGATAGATTAATGGATAAAGAAGATAGGTATATTTATACAATGGAAAATCATTCAGCCATAAAAAAGAATGAAATATTGCCATTTGCTACACCATGGGTGGATATAAAGAGTATAGTGCTAAAAAAAATAAGTCAGAAAAACAAATGTCATGTGATTCAATCATATGTGGAATTTAAGAAATAAAACAAGCAACCAAAATAGAGAGAGACGAACCAAAGAAACGGACGCTTAACTATAGACAACAAACATAGTGAATAGGGAATCTGCATGGAGGATGGGTAAAGTAAATGAATAGGATTAAAAGTACACTTACCTTGATGAGCACTGAACAATATATGGAATTTTTGAATCACTATATTGTACACCTGAAAGTAATATAACATTGTATGTTCACTACAATGGAATTAAAATAAAATAAAATAAAATAAAATAATTAAAAACTATTAACTGAAAATAAAGAATTGTTAAATCGTCATTCTGTACACCTGCAACTAATATAGCACTGTATCTTAGTTATACTTCAATAAAAATTAAAAAAAATATATAAACATATTTAAATATACATAACATTTTATATAAAATCTAAAGAGAAATTGAATGGCCAATGGTGGCCAAGTGGGGTAAGAATATTTGAAAAGATCTGTTCTTGTTTTTCCTCCTGTTTTCTAAATTCCCTGCTATACGGTCATATTGCTTTTTTAAGAAAGTAGAAGAATAAAATCTATGTAGAATGTGGATATGTTTGAGTTGTGATATTAAGCAAAAAGCAGAATGCAAAGCTGGATCAACAATATAATTACAAGTGTATAAAAACAAGCATAGAAAAAATACTGGAATGATGTATTTCAAGTTGCTAAAAGTGTTTTTGTTTTGAGAGTTGAATTAAAGAGATTTTATCCATGTTCTCAATTTCAAAAATGCTGTAAAATGTGGTTAAATTACTTGTATAATATTTAAAGAGTAGATTAATTATGAATACTTCTTAGAACCTCGGAAAATATTTATAAAATAAGTGTCAATAGCCCCTCATACTGGGCTGAAGGTATGGTTACAATTATGATTAAATCGTTCTGCCTTTAAATAAGGTGTTACTTTAAAGGAAGAAAGAAAAGCATAATGTTATCGTGTTAGGGTGGTATGGTGAAATATGTTATTTTCCTTCTTTTTAAACGTTCAAAAGTCACAATGTTTTTCAATGAAGTGATGGTTTGGAGTATTAAAAAGCAATATGGAAAGAAGGAAAAGTGAAAGATCCAGAATAATATAATTAGCTGAACTCTTTGCATACAATTTTTAAATATATTTTTAATGTTTATTTTTGAGAGAATAACAGATCATGAGCAGGGGAGGTGAAGAGAGAGAGAGAGAGAGGAAGACAGAATCCGTAGTAGGCTCCAGGTTCTGAGCTGTCAGGACAGAGCTTAATGTGGGGCTCCAACCCAGGAACCACAGGATCATGACCTGAGCCAAAGTTGGATACTTAACCAACTGAGCCACCCAGGCATCCCTATTTTTTTAAAGTATGTACAAGCTGAGAAAATGTTGAAATGAAATAGAACAGAGTGATCAACAGTGACCTATGTTCCAGTGTTTTGTTTTGTTTTGTTTTGTATTTTGTATTAGGGTATTTTGTCTTCTCTGCAGTCTCCAAGTATTCTGTATTGTGATTATTTTCCTTATATAATTAGTAAATGTTCTTTTTTAAAATGAAGGAATAGACTACATGATATCTAACAGATGAAAAGGTGGTTAGATCTGAGGCCCAAGGCTGTATTCTAGTTATAATGTTTAAAGATGAAATGGAAGATTAGAAGTGGTTGACTCACTGACTAGTTCACTGCTGGTGGTTCTGCCAAACAAGTGAAAGAGACGCAGTTCCACAGAGTGGAATGTAATGCAAATGGTGTCAACTCAAGACTTCACATTGCTCCCTGTAAAGAAGATGGGAATATGAAGTAGGTATTGACTAGAAAATTAACCTCACAGGAGGAGTTAAGATGGTAGAAGTGAAGGGGAACCCTAAGCTTGTCTCATCCCTGGAACACAGCTAGATAGTAATCACATCACTTTGAACACCCAAGAAATCAATTGGAGGTGTAAAGGAACAAAGAAACCCTGCAAGTCCACAAGTAGAAAAGCAAAAATGTTTTGGAAGTTAGGAGGTGCAGAGAGTTGACTTGGGGGAGATATAAGTGAATATGATGGCAGGGATGGAGCCTGCTTATAGGAAGCTACTATAAAATATTATAAACAGCGGAGCACAAAATCTGAACTTTTACAAGTCCACTACTGTGGCAGACATGCCTGGCTTAAAGATTTTCAGGTGGAAAAGCAGGGTGGAGTCCCAGGAGTGACAGAAAAGATGGAGAATCCCCTGGGTTGCAAGAAGAAACCAGAGTGGTGCCAAAGTGCAGCACTCCTACCAGACATAGAAACAGGGACTCTAGCTGCAGGAAATGAGCTGGGGGGCTGACTTAGTTCTCTATTTTGCCATAAACTTTGAACTGCTGGAGTCATGCAACCACTTTCCTTGCATGACCAACAAATGGCAAAAGCGTGGTGAGACCCTCCTCCAGAGGAACAGTGCAGGTCTGAACTGGAAGAGTTTCTAAAATTTGGAGTTTCAAAACTCAGTCTCACGCCTGAGATACAAATGTTTGGACACAAGCAGGGCAAATACAAGGTTAGATGAAAACTGGGGACAGAAGAGGGGTAACTATTTGCTCCTCTGTGAGGGTTCTCTGAAAACTGGGGCTAGATAATGGGGTGCTAACATATTCATCCCTTGCATCAATGCTAAAGGCCTTCAGAGAGCAAAACAGCACCACCTAGTGGAGCCCAAATCTATGTACACCAAGCCCAGCCCCTCTACCTCAGAGGTGCATTTACACTACAGCAAGTCCACTTAAGAATCAGTGCAACAGGACCCTGCCCCAGAAGACCAACACAAACAACTCCCTTGCAGCTATTCTACTGATTGTAGGGTGCTGCAAATTTCAGTTCTTCGGGAAATGGGATCAATTTTCCTTTTAGTTTTACTCTTTATTTTTTATTATTATTTTTCATTTATTTGCTTATTTTTTCAATTCCTATTATTCATTATTATTATTTTTTTATATTTCTATTTAAATTTTAAGTTTATTTATTTTGAGAGACGGAGACAGAGACGGCATGAGTGGGAGAGGAACAGAGAGAGACAGAAAGAGAGAAAGAATCCTAAGCAGGCTACATGCTGTTAGCATGGAGCCTGACATGGGGCTCAAACTCACAGTGAGATCCTGACCCTAACCAAATCAAGAACCAGACACTCAATCGTCTGATTGAGGTGTCCTATATATAGGACATAGGTGTCTTGTATATATAATTTTTGTGTATTTATTTTATTTTATTTTTTTCTATTATTAGATCTAGTTATTTTAACAAGCAGACTAAAACACACCCAAGATCTCTTTTTTGTTTTGTTTTGTTTTGTTTTGTTTTGTTTCTTTGTTTTTTGTTTTGTATTTTTTATTTGTTTTGGTTCAATTTTCTTTTATGGACAAAATGACAAGATGGAAAAATTCAACCCAAAAGAAAAAAACAGGATCTATACCTCATGACCAGGAATTTAATCAATATAGATATAAGTAAGCTGTCTGAACTAGAATTTTTTTTTTTATTTTTTTTTTATTTTTATTTATTTTATTTTATTTTATTTTTTTTTTGGGACAGAGAGAGGCAGAGCATGAACGGGGGAGGGGCAGAGAGAGAGGGAGACACAGAATCGGAAACAGGCTCCAGGCTCCGAGCCATCAGCCCAGAGCCTGACGCGGGGCTCGAACTCACGGACCGCGAGATCGTGACCTGGCTGAAGTCGGACGCTTAACCGACTGCGCCACCCAGGCGCCCCTGAACTAGAATTTAAAATAACAATTATAAGGATACTATACTAGCTGGGCTTGAAAAAAGTATGAAAGACAATAGAGAATGCCTTTCTGCATAGATAAGAAAACTAAAATGTAATAAAGCAGAAATTTAAAAAGCTACAATGAAGATGTAAACCCAAATGAAAGCCATAAAAGCGAGGATAGGTGAAGCAGAGGAGCAAATCAGTGATATAAAAGATAAAATTATGGAAAATAATTAAGCTGAAATGGAGAGAGAAAGAAAGGTAATGGATTATGAATGTAGACATAGGGAACTCAGTGACTTATTAACATGGAATAACATTCATATCATAGGAGTCTCAGAAGATAAAAAGAGAAAAAGAGGCAGAAGGTTTATGTCAGCAAATTATAGCTGAAAAATTTCCTAATCTAGGGAAGGACACAGACATCAACATCCAAGAAGCAAAGAGAACTCTCATTAAATACATCAAAAGCTGACCATTGCCAAGACATATCATAGTCAAATTCACAAAACGCACAAAGAAAGAATCCTGAAAGCAGTAAGGGAAAAAAAAATCCTGAACCTACGAAGGAAAACATATCAGGTTCACAGCAGATCTGTCTACAGAAACGTGGTGGGCCAGAAAGGAGTGGCAGGATATATTTAACTCGCTGAATGCGAAAAATATGCAGTCAGTAATTTTTTATCCAGCAAACTATCATTTAGAATAGAAGGAGAAATAAAGGGTTTCCAATGCAAACAAAATGTAAAAGAGTTCGTGATCACTAAACAAGCCCTGCAAAAAATTTTAAGAGGGACTCTTTGAAGGGAGAAAAATAGACCAAAGCAACAAAGACTAGAAAGAACCACAGAACATCACCAGGAACACCAATGCTACAGGCAACACAATGACACAAATTAATATCTTTCAATAATCACTCTGAATATAAATGGACTAAATGCTCAAATCAAAAGACATAAGTTATGAGAATTAATTAAAAAAAAAAGATCCATCTATATGCTGCCTATAAGAGACTGATTTTAGACCTAAAGATGCCTGCAGATTGAAAGGGATGGAGAATAATCTGTCATGCTAATGGTTGTCAAAAGAAAGTCAGAGTAGCCATACTTATAACAGACATACTAGATTTTAAAACAAAGACTGAGGGATCCTGGGTGGCTCAATCACTTAAGCACCCGCCTGTTGGTTTTGGCTCAGGTCATGATCTCACGGTTCATGGAATCAAGCCCTGCATTGGGGTCTGCGCTGACAATGCAGAGGCTTCTTGGGATTCTCTGTCTCCCTCTCTCTCTGCTGTTCCCCCACTTGTGCTGTCTCTGTCTCTCTCAAAATAAATAAATAAATAAAACTAAATAAACTTTTAAAAATTTGAAGCAAAATTGTAACAAGAGATGAAGAAAGGCATTGTATCATAATTGAGGGGTCTATCCATCAAGAAGATATAAACATTATAAACAATTTTGCCCCCAAAGTGGAATCACCCACCATATAAATTAATCGATAAACAATGAAACAACAGAAAGAGAATTCAAGGAATCGATCACATTTACAATTACAATAAAACCATAAAATACCTAGGAATAAATCTAACCAAAGAGGTGAAAAAAGTATACACTTGAAAACCATAGAAAGCTTATGAAAGAAATGGAAGAAGACACACACAAAAAAGGAAAAAGATTCCATGCTCCTGGATAGGAAGAACAAATATTATTAAAATGTTGATACTACCCAAAGCAATCTACATATTCAATGCAAACCCTATCAAAATAACACCAGCATTCTTCACAGAGCTAGGACAAACAATCCTAAAATCTGTATGGAACCAGAAAAGACCCCGAATAGCAAAAGCAATCTTGAAAAAGAAAACCAAAGCAGGAGGCATCACAATCCCAGACTTCAAGCTATACTACAAAGCTGGAATCATCAAGACAGTATGGTACTGGCACAAGAACAGACACTCAGATCAATGGAACAGAATAGAGAACCAGGAAATGGACCCACCAACATAGGGCCAACTAATCTTTAACAAAGCAGGAAAGAATATCCAATGGAGTAAAGACAGTCTTTTCAGCAAGTGGTGCTGAGAAAACGGGACAGCGACATGAAGAAGAATGAACCTGGACCACTTTCTTACACCATACATGAAAATAAACTCAAACTGGATGAAAGACCTCAATGTAAGACGGGAAGCCTTCAAAATCCTCGAGGAGAAAGCAGGCAAAAACCTCTTTGACCTTGGCTGCAGCAACTTCTTACTCAACATGTATCCAGAGGCAAGTGAAACAAAAGCAAAGTGAACTATTGGGACCTAATCAAAATGAAAAGCTTCTGCACAGCAAAGGAAACAATCAGCAAAACTAAAAGGCAACCGACTGAATGGGAGAAGATATTTACAAACGACATGTCAGATAAAGGGTTAATATCCAAAATCTACAAAGAACTTCTCAAACTCAACACCCAAAAAACAAAGAATTCAGTGAAGAAATGGGCAAAAGACATGAATGGACACTTCTCCAGAGAAGATATCCAGATGGCCAACTGACACATGAAAAAGTGCTCAACATCACTCATCATCAGGGAATCACAAATCAAAACCACCATGAGATACCACGTTACACCTGCCAGAATGGCTAACATTAACAAGTCAGGCAACAACAGATGTTGGCGTGGATGGGGGAAAGAGGATCTCTTTTGCATTGTTTGTGGCAATGCAAGCTGGTGCAGCCACTCTGCAAAAGAGTATGGAGGTTCCTCAAAAAATTATAAATAAAACTACCCTATGACCCAGCAATTGCACTACTAGGTATTTATCCATGGGATACAGGTGTGTTATTTCAAAGGCACACATTCACCCGAATGTTTATAGCAGCACTATCAACAATAGCCAAAGTATGGAAAGAGCCCAAATGTCTATCGATGGATGAATGGATAAAGAAGATGTGGTATATATATACAATGGGGTATTACTTGGCAATCAAAAGGAATGAAATCTTGCCATTTTCAACTACGTGGAGGGTATTATGCTAAGCGAAATTCAACAGTCAGAGAAAGACAAATGTCATATGACTTCACTCGTATGAGGACTTTAAGAGACAAAACAGATGAACATAAGGAAGGGAAGTAAAAATAATATAAAAACAGGGAGGAGGACAAAACATAAAAGACTTAAATATGGAAAACAAACAGAGAGTAACTGGAGAGGTTTTGGGAGGAGGGATGGCTAAATGGTAAGGGGCAGTAAGGAATCTACTCCTGAAATCATTTTTGCACTATATTCTAACTAACTTGGATGTAAATTAAAGATAATAATAATAATAACATTTTGTCTTAAAAATAAATAAATTTAACAATAAAGTAATGAATGTGTAAAAAAGATGTGATTATATATATTTCTCAGCCATAAAAATGAATGAAATATTGCCATTTACAAGGACATGGAAGGAGGTATTGTTTATTATGGTAAGCGAAATACATCAATAAGAGAAAGACCCTATGAATTCACTCATTTGTGGAATTTACGAAACGAAAAGAATGCTCATAGGGGAAGAAAAGAGAGAGGCAATTAATTAATTATGTAATTAATTAATTAATTACAACATAATTAATTGTAATTAATTATTAGAGAACAAACTGATGGTTACCAGAGGGGAAGTAGGTGGGGGTGGATGTGTTAAATAGGTGAAGGTGATTAATGAGGGCACTTGTGATGAGCACCGGGTCTTGTTTGTAAGGGTGGAATAACTACATTATACACTTGAAACTAATATTACCCTGTATGTTAATTAACTGGAACTTAAACACTTAAAAAGTGAGGTATATCTATATTTTTATTTTTTTAATGTTTATTTATTTTGAGAGGGGGAGAGAGGCAGAGAGAGAGAGAGAGGGAGACACAGAATCTGAAGCAGGCTCCAGGCTCTGAACTGTCAGCACAGAGCATGTTGTGGGGCTCGAACTCACCAACCGCGAGTTCATGACCTGAGCTGAAGTTGGATGCTCAACTGACTGAGCCACCTAGGCACTCTAAGATATATACTTTTTAAAGTTTTATCTGTTTTGAGAGAGAAAAAGAAAGGATGGGGGGACATAAGGGAGGGACAGAGAGAGAGAGTATCCCAAACCAGCTCCACACTGTCAGCAAGGAGCTCCCCATGGGGCTCAACCCACAACAGGTGAGATCATGACCTGAGCCTAGGCAAGAGTTGGACACTTAACTGTCTGAGCCACCCAGGGGCACTGAGATATGGTTTTATAGATAGCGCATGAATGAGTAGAAAAGTTATATATGCACCATTATATATGTCTCTTTGTTGTTCCTACTTAAGGAAAGTTTACTTTCTTAGGAGCTGCTGGAAGATCTGTGGATAATCGTTAGGGGTACGTTTTAATCAAAATTTGGTTAAAATGTCAGGGGATTAAAAAAAGCTGATTCCAAAATGGAATGAAAAGCATCAATAAAGTTCATAAATTGTAAAAAAAATCACCTCTTGTTATTCACTCAGTTGTTTTCTAGTCACCATTTCTGGTTATTCTTTTCCTGCCTCTCCTTTGAGAACTCCTGCTACCAAGAGTGAGTCTACAGCAAAGCTAGATCTTTCATGTTCATTACCTATCAGTGTTGTAAGGCTCTTAGAGATCATTGTGTCTAATCTCCTTTGCGCACCAAGGGGAAAACTGAGGCCAAGGAAAGGGGGAAGGGTATTTCACCTAGGGAATGATGGAGGTGCAATAAGAACTCAGAACTACAGGATGCTCTCTCATTGACAGCATTGTGGCCAAAAGACAGCATAAGCAATGTGGTTCTTCTGATAATATGGGAATGATCATCATGAGCTGATAATACATTGACACTATTTTGTTATACATAGAAATTCCCAGGGAGACTCTTTGATGTAGCCTTCTAAACTTGGAACTATGAGAAATCCAGTGGGATAAATAGGATTCTCTTTTCTGGGGTCTGTCTTAGGGAGGCAGCTGTGGCATAATGGGGAATGCTTATGCTTCAGAATCAGAAAGACTGGGGCTGGAATTCAAGCCCAGCACTTACTACTGTATAACCATAGAAAAATCATTAAATCTTTTTGGGCTTCAGTTTCTTCTTTCGTAAAATAAAGCTTATAAAGAACACTCATCACCTAGGAACATCATGAGTATTAAATGAAACAAAATATGAAAGTGAGAAAACACATGAAAGGTAATTTGTAAGGGCTCAAAAAAAAAAAACAACAACTGAATAGGACTCAGGTTCTATCTCTTTTGTCCTGAATTGAGTAATTGGGTGTTGTGTGTGTGTGTGTGTGTGTGTGTGTGTGTGCGTGCATGCACGTGTGTGTATGTGTGTGTATATGGGGGAGGGGCAGGGGAGAGAGGTAGAAAGATAAATTGAAATTGTTTGGGATTATTTTTGGCAATGCAGGTGTTTGGAAAGTAATAAAATTGGTAGACACCAGAGTCTACTCATAAATCCGTGATCATAGAATATTTTTAAAAACAGCTTCTTTGAAGTATACTTTACATACTGTAAAATCCATTGACTTTGAGTGCATGTTTTAATAATTTTTATTACCTTTACAGAATTTTGCAGTCATCATTATCATAACCCAATTTTAGAACACTTTAATCCCCAAATAAGATCCTTCATGTCTATTTACATTTAATATTTTTTTCTCACCTCCAGCTCCAGGCAACCACTAATGTACTTTATGTCTCTATTAGCTTGCCTTTATGAACACTTTATAGAAATTGAATCATACAATATGTAGTCTGTTGTATCTTCCTTTTTCAATTAGCATGCTTTGAGGCTCATCTATAACATACTGTGTGTCAATTCAATCCTTTTTTATGACTGAATAGTATTCCATTATGTATATATGATTATTTGTTTATCCATGCACAATTGATAGACATTTGGGTTGTTCCTAATTTATGGATGTTATATGTTATGGATGTTATAATGTTTCTATAAATATTTGTGTAAATATTTTCAGAAGGTCTAAATAGAATAAGCTTGCATTTAAAAAATATGATAAAAATGAAAAAAAAACCACACACAAACTCCTACAAATTGCAGACTTCAGAAGACATATGCACAGTGTTTCAGAACCATGGAATCCTGTTTAAGAAGTATTAGTTTAGAACTCAACAATTTCTAGTACATCTATAGCCCAGATTAGAAGATAAATGTTATAAACAATTTAAAAGATAGAAGGATAGCTTGGGCTATAATCCAGATATTCTGAGTGACAAGTTACTGGATTCCACTTCCCCTGATGCTGCACCCACTGTAAGAAACACATTTTCTTATTTCCTTTCTGTATTCACTGAGCAAAGATACACCAGCCAAGTGAAACACTCTGGTTTTTTAAAAATAGAGGAAAAAAAGTGTTTGGAAGTATTTCTGTTTACTGGCTAATATGAAATTTTTCCAGAACATCAAAAACAAAACCTAACTCTGCCGGTAGCCACACATACATATGACTCAAGATTTAACAAAATTTCTATAAATTACCAATTTATGAGGGAAAAGTAATTAGAATTTAGTTACATTCAAAGTTAAACACCAAAGAACTTGATAGTAAGGTGGGCAGGGTGTTAGGGGCATGACAGATTATCTTCCAAGTATAGTAGGACTGTGTGTTGTGGAAAGAGTGTAGCAGTAGTGACATTCTTACCTAGCCTGAGTATGAGAAACTTGGAGAAGAAAATTACTCTCCCAGATTCTTTCCTGTCAAAATCCAAATCCAGGTATACAGAGAGGAATATAGTGAACCAAAAAGCAAACTCATTCCCAGCAAATATCTCCCCTCCCATACAAACAAAAGCAACCTATTTGGCTAGTTCAAATACAGACAACTCAACAATTATGTAGACTTGGGGGCATGTTGAAAATGTTTTTATCAGGGGCACCTGGGTGGCTCAATTGGTTAAGTGTCCAACTTTTGATTTCGGCTCAAGTGATGATCTCATGGTTCATGGGATCAAGCCCCACATCGAACTCCATGCTGATCATGAAACTTGCTTTGCATTCTCTCCTTCTCTGTCTGCTCTTCCCCAACTTGCGCTTTTTCTCTCTCTCTAAAAATAAATAAACATTAAAAAAGTTTTAAAAATTGTATTCATCAAGTGCCCTTTGTTCTTCCACTGACCAATAACTCTCCAGTAGAAAATAAATAAATACATACATAAAAACAAGGCACTCAAACAAAGATACCCACACTTTAACAACAATGGGAAGGAAATCTTTAAAAGTATTCTCCAGAAGCAAACAATTGAGTGTGATATTTGACATGGCCAAACAGCAATTACAAAGAATAAAAATATGTTTTACCTCACCTCTACATAAGACACCTTAAAAAGCAAAGTAAAACTTCATTTCCCTATTCCAATTGCCAATGCCAATTTTTGAACTTTAGAAAGGAAATTAGAACCAAGGTGATTCTGAGTATATTTTGGGGTGGACACATTGTGTTCATACTATGTGGACTTTGCTGTTGGCTGCCACACCTG
Source organism: Neofelis nebulosa (assembly GCF_028018385.1). Taxonomy (NCBI): domain Eukaryota; kingdom Metazoa; phylum Chordata; class Mammalia; order Carnivora; family Felidae; genus Neofelis; species Neofelis nebulosa. Next base: position 55,317,857 of record NC_080800.1, read on the forward strand.
TGAACTAAGGTAGCCCGAGCAACCAAGGCTTGTATTTTCATTGCTACAGGAAAAGTCAGTGCTAAGAAGCTCTTCTGGGCTAGGTATTCCATCAAAGAAGTCTGTTGTCTTGGGTGGAGCTCACACTGACCTTTGTAGTTACTGTGTTTATAGACACACCACTGGGGAATTTTGCTACCTGGAAGCTGCTTTTGTTTTGTTTTGTTTTGTTTTGTTTTGTTTTGTTTTGTGTTCTACAGTGTTGCCCCTAATGCCACTATGGTAACTGTACATTAAAACAGTTGTTAAAGGGGAATCCATGAAGCAAAGGAGAAAGCTTGCTTTGGGAATTAGAAGACTTGGGCCAGACTGACCTCTGGCCTGACAAGCCATATATCTAATCTGAGCTTGTTTCCTCTTCTTTAAAAAGGGATATAATAACACCCAATTCAGTATATCTTTCTCTGTCCCTTGTGGGATTTCCTTGCTCTCTCTCTCTCTCTCTCTCTTTCTCTCTCTCTCTCTTCTTCTCCCTCTCCCTTTCCCTCTCCCTTTCTGTCCCTCATTCACTTGTGCCCTCTCTGTCTCTCAAAAATGAATAAATAAATAAACAACAGCCAATTCAGGGTCTTATGGGGATGAAATGGGTGTAAATGAGCTTTGTAAATTATAAAGTCTAGAACAGGAAGAGTGAAGAGTGCCATGTCATTTTTGTCATTGTATTATTGTTGTTATTGCTGTGTTACAATCACTATTTTTTCCATAGAACAGCAGTGTTGGACTTGAACCACTGCCAGATGCATGGTGACATTTGAACACCTAAGGCCTGCTCAAGCTGAGTTATCTTCTTTTTTTTCCTTTTTGAGAGTGAAAGGGGGAGGGGCAGAGGAAGAGGGAGAGAGACATTCTCAAGCAGGATCCATGCCCAGCGTGGATTGAGCCACCCAGGCACCCCAATCTGAATAATCTGTTTGGGTACTAGTTCTTTCCCTACCAGAAGGTAAAGACATGACTAATAAAAGCCAGTGACATAAGAATAAACCATCTCAGAAATAAAAGAACAGAGAACCTAAATTCCAAGGCCTAAACCCTTGGTTCATACATATTTGCTAATACCTGTGTGATGTTAGGCTGCTTGGTGCAGACTTGTGTTCAATTGCTTCTAATACCCAGTACAGTACAATGGGGCCATTTTACTTTTTCTTAGGTGCTTTTAGCACCCTGATCAATGGGTTGCCCCAGGAGCCCTTAATCAATGATTATAGATGGACTAACTCCAAAGATGCATTTAATAAAATCCTGAAAGCAAAGAACTTGCTGTAGAGAACATTCCTTTGCCAGGTCTAAAACCTGATGATAAAGTGCACAAGCTGCCTAAAATACTTCGTTAACCACCAAGTATTTGTGGGGTGGGAGCTAGCTTTACAGTATTCAGAAAGATAACTGGATAATAAAGAAGAATACAGTCTCCAAGGAGCTTATTCCCCTCTACTCTAGAGATACATGAGTAGAAGCTAAAGCAAAAACACACTTCAGCATCATATGGGAAGGGGTTGTGAGAGACCTGGGATCCAATTAACATGATAATAGAAACACACAATGAGGCTCCTTCCCTCCTCCCACTCAGATGCCCCTAAATTGATTGGAGGATCTTTTTGGGAGACTTCTGGGAGGTAGTTTGGGGAAATTAAACTCCAGAAGGAGGGTCAGCTTGGCTCAGAAAGCTTCTGTAAGGTTCAAAGAAGGCAAGCCCCAGCCTTCCTCCCTTCTGGAGTTGCAGAATTATAGCACCTCAAATAAAGGGTGAGGCTCAGGTAATCCACTGGAAAATCACTTGCCCTGCCCTATGCTGCAGTACAGAAACATTGCTCTTCAAACATGTATTAAGAGCCTCCAGCTGAGCCAGGGAGTGCAGTGCATCTAGAGGAACCTGGAAAAAGGCAGAGGAAAACATAATGGCCATTGGAGGTAAGAACTATAGAGAGAGAAAAGAAAAAAGACAACTTTTATATCCTGGATGCAGATGAAATCCTATGTTATTTTTCAATGGAAGACCATTGTTACCTTAGCAATTTACAGACTATTGTATTGGGCCAGACGTTTTTCATAATAGTAGGGGTGAACTGCTTTAACCCATCTCCCATCTCTTAAGTCTCTTCCCTGGGAGCATTAGTGATCCTATAGGGTTATTTAGGCAATGTCTAGTGGAAAGAAATAACTAGTGCCCTTCAATAGTCTTCCCTGTCCTTTGTCATAACCATGGGCAGATTTTGCTCTACTTGTCCTTCCCTGG